>NC_088608.1:23107916-23432500 GCF_036013475.1 Columba livia
GCAATCCTACCTTTCAAAGCAGCTGTGAGACAGTAAGCACAGTTCGCCCGGAAAACAGTAATTGTAAGTGCATAGAACTTAAACCAGTCATTTGTTAATTAGCATTTCAAGTAAGGAAGAACTTATTTGTAAAGGTTTACTTCATGCCTGTAGTGGTAAATAGATTCACAGAAAATTCCTCCTGTGCATTACAACACCAAAGCTCACAGCTGTGGAAAGGAATTATGTTAAGTGGGCAAATTAATATTTGCGTGCTCTTTCAACAATGTACAGACACCTGAAATGGAGGCATAATTGGTTTCTTTGTCCCTACCCTCCCTGTCTGTAGCAATGTTTTGTTTGTTTCATCTCATATTTTCCCTATATATTCCTCTAAAAACTGCCCTTGTTCATTATCTCCTTAAATAACCAGATCTGTCATGCTGACTACAGCTCTATCTCTAATCCCATTCAACTGCAGCCCCTCATCAGAGTGCAAGCACTTCAAAGATTAAAAGAAAATTGCTTCACTTCTTATTTCTTAACCACTAATATCCAGGAGGGTGACTTTTCATCCATTGGCAGGCTCTCAGCAAAAAGGCAAGGGCATGAATAACTAATGACAAATATGTCCATGAAGATTCTCCTGTCTGTTTTGAAATGTCTTCCTTTGTTCACACAAACCAGTTGATGAGCAAACAAATGAACACAAAGGGAATTCATAAAACATACAGACAACCCAATGGCACTAAAACTTAACATGAAAATATTTTTCCTTTCAAAGTACAGTGCTGACTTTCCTGAAACCCTTCTCAGTACATCCAGAGACACAGCCAAGCAGCAGTAGCAATGGGATAACTTAACATTTCCTCTCCTTTTTCCTCTACGTTGTTTGTTATCTTTCCTGCACTTGAGTCATCCAAGTGGAATGACAGCACACACCTCAGCCCTGTCACTGGAAATCTCACAGCTCAGGGCATTAACAGATGGGCTCTAGGAAGCCTACCCACAGAGACGGTACTGATTGCTCTTCCTGTCCCTGAAAAGCTTCTGCCCATCAGAGGGACACAGAGCAGAACCGGTGGGTACCCTTGAGCTACTTCCCTGCTAAACCTGGCAAGTCACTTCAGCCCAGCTCCATAAAGGCTGGGCACAAAGCCACTGATTTTGTGCTGAAACAGCAGAGAAGGACATCGGCTTATCCACCATTCCAGTTGCTGCAGTGGACAGGAAGAAATAGTGAGGAGAGAGGCTACACTGTCAATCACCACCACCTTCTGCAAGGAAAGGTGAATCTGCTGTAGGACAAAAACCAGCACTAGAATTGGACATCTGCTCAAGTTCCAGATATTTATACACACTGGCTATGAAAGTTTGCACTGTTTTGTAGACAAAGGCATTTCTTAAAATCCCAGACAGCTCTTGGTAGGTAATTCATGAATATGGATATCAAATTAATCACACCCATTATTTTGCAACAAACGGCTCAGCTAGCGTTTTTTTTCAGTTCTCAGATATATTGACTGTCTTCCAGTCTTCTACTGATGTGGTCCTAGTACAGAACTTGCTTTCCTGTGCTAAGTCAAATTTGCACTGTAGGTGCTTGGCCACTAGAACATAAATTCAATGGACAGGCAAAACCTACTTTCTATTAGTGTCACAAAATACCAAGTCACATACCAACGACTGCCTATGGTCACAACAGGCCATTTCTGCCACTGTAATTCTGCGTAACTATGAACCCTTTCAGGATGCCAGTCTTGCCTGTGGTAGCCAAAGTGGTTGAAAAGTAACAGAGGTATGTTTTCAGCCAACAGCTTCCATGCTCTCCCATCCCTGATTGCTTCCAACAGGGGCTGTTCTTCCTCTCCATCTCTGTGGAGCACTTGACCACCCTTCCTTCATAACCCACAACACACACTGACTCATCAGCTGTACAACTGTGCTGTGGTAACATGGGCAGCTCCCCACCACCTTCCAAATAGACAAGAGTCAGCACAGGATACCTTGGAAGGTCATGACTGGGAGAACATGACAAGATGAAGAGGAGAATATTAAAATAACTAAGACTGAGAAAGTGAGGAGTTTAAATTACAGGTGCCTGACTTAGGAATGCCACTTTATTTAAAAGCTGAAGTTAAAATGTTCTTAATTTTGCAGCCAAAGCTGGTAATGACACAATACATACTCACCATGGAAAAAGCATGTATTTTCAGTAGCCTAATATTTTGACTTTTGGTTAGCACCTCCAGTGCCTGTGGAACAACCTGCACCATTCTTAGCAAGCTGAAGTTACAAAGTTACAACACAATATATACACAGTAGGCTATTTTACAAAAGCCAGTCTGCCATTTCAGCACTCTCTATATTCACTTGCCTTGTAAATTAAAGAGCTTAATGGCCACACTGCACTTGGCAACATGCAAGGCCCCCACACCTGCACCGACTCCTCCAGAAGTCCAAGGGTTCACGTAAACTCAGTGACAAGACCAGGCCTATAATGACAGTTTGCTCCACTGTGAACTATGAGTGACCACTTTTTGCATCCTGAAAAACTCAGGCAGGAAATATAAATTTAAGTGACAGCACTGTAGCTAAATCCAATACCATGCAGATTTTATCTACAGAGAACTATTTTGCAACCTATGCTAAATTTGTTTTTAGACAGAGCTTAAAAGCCACAACAATATAACAGGTGTCAAAGTTTATGAAAACCCAGGAAACAGCTTTTATTTCTTTAGGAAATTGTACAAGCCTAAGATCCATGAGACGAATGAAAGCAAATAATTTGTTTACACAGGAAGTAAAATCCACAGTCTAAACACAATAGACAAACTTCGTATCATCACTTATTCACTAGAAATCACTTCTGTTGTACAAGCTTCTCAAAAGAAAGTATCTCAATTATCTAGTTAACGCTGTACTGACATTAGTCATATTAATTTCTGCTTCCCTTTGCTTTGTTGCATTTACCTAATGATGCTCGAAGCAGTTTGTAGCTTTATTTTCCCCACTGTAAAATTAAGCATACTAAGCATAAGCAAGCTTAATAACCTTACTTGAGAGAATCCACATGTTCCAACAGTTAAAACTACAGTTTTCACATGCTGCTTCCCTCTACGCCGTCTCAGGCTGTGAAGCCAACCGAAGCCAACACTCGCGTTCTCCCAAACCCGTCCTTTCATTAACCGCTGCTATTAAACACAATTACAGGAACGCATCTGATGGCTACGGGCAATCCAGCCCCACAGCCCGAGGCTCCCGGGGGTCCCTCGTTCGCCGGCCCACGGCTCCGCCGCGCTGCTCCTCGGGCTTGCGGAGGCACCGTAACTTTTACCCGCCCATCGCGCCCCGCAGCCGCGGCCAGCACCGGGGGCTCCCCCGGGGACGCCTCATCCTCCCGCCACCCCGGGCGCGGGGCGGTGCGGCGGCCCCGGCCTGCGGCAGCGCTCCGGGCCGGCGCCCACGCCCAGGCGCTGCCGTGCGGCAGACAATGGGGGCCAGCAGCCCCTCGCCCGTCGGGCTGAAGCGGCGGGTACTCACCGAACAAGGTCAGAGCCATCGCGGCGGCGGGGCGGGCCCGGGGGGCGGCGGGGGCTGGCCGGGCGGCGCGGGGCGGGCATTGGCGCGGCAGCTCTCGCATCAGCGGCGGGGCGCGCCTGCAACACAAGTTGGGCGCGGGGCTGTCAGGGCGCCCCGCGGCACCGGCGGCCACTGCCACTTGCTGCCGCGGGGCGGGGCGGAGCGGGGAGGCCGCAGCCCGCGGCGGAGGGGAGGGCAGGGTCCCGGGCAGGGTGGGGGAAGACGGGCAGAGACGCGCGGTAGCGGCGGGGAGCTCCCCGCTCCCGCTCCTCCCGCACCCCGCCCGCGCTCACGCTGCGGCCCGCCGCCTCGGGGAGCCATCTTGCGCCGCCACACGACCCGCCTTCCTCCCGCCGCAGCCGGCGGGACGGTTCCCATGGCAACGCGGCCGGCCCGCCGGGGCACAAAGGGACGCGCCGTCTCCTCATGTGGGGCGGCCGGCCGCCCTAGCCCCCCATCCCCTCACACGTACAAGGCACCGGCCGCGCCCGTCCCGTCCCTCGGACACCCGCCGAGGTCGGCCCGGACAGCTCGCTCCGCTGAGACCAGCCTCAAGGTACCGGGGAGCGGCCCCGGAGCGCCGGCCTGCGCCTCTTCAGCCGCGGCGGGGCTGCGCATACCTGGTGCGGGAGGAGAACCACCGGCCCCGGGAGAAACATGACTTTGTAAAGCGAGGTGAAAATTTCCGCTTGAATGCCAGCAAGCACAAAGAGAGCAAAACTGTGGGATTCCCCTCAAAACGTTTCGGTATGAGAAATTTCAGCCAGCCCAGCTGCCGTTATATTTTTTGCTGGCCGGAACTGTAGATTGTGGAGCTAAAAGCAGTTGATTGAAAAAAAACCCCAGCATCGTGCCTGGTGTAACTCATTTATACAATTTGCATTTTTAACCTGAAAACAGGTATTTGAAGCAGAGGTTATTTGCTACTCACCAGATCTTCCTCAGCATACACAGGCTAATCAGACCTGCCCTGTTTAGTGATACAGTAGTTTCTTGCAAGTATTGCTTTGCCTCTCAGATGCAAGCTGTGTGTGTCGAGAATTCAAATCCAGCCTGAGCGCGACTGACACAAATTGTTTACTCAGATTTAATCCATTACAGCTGTGCAAATTCACAGCCTTCAGCAGGAGCTTCAGAGACACGAGCTGGGGCAGGCGGATTGCGCAGGTGTTGTTCTGAGCGTCACACAGCCTGTCCCACCCGCACCTGGGACACCGCGGTGGCTCCCACAGCAGGTGGCAGGGGGAGGAATGTGTTCAGGATAAGGCTTTTGCTATAGGAGAGGCTGAAGGAGGAAAATCGCGTACACACAACGCATCTACAGCCACTGCACTTAATGGTTCCAGTTGTGTGAATACAGGTCAGGGTCAGCAAGAACATAAAACACATTTCTTTGACCAAGGCAGCTAAAATGTAAAGATCCATCTGAAAAATGTGTGGTTTATGTATTTAGTTGCACATGGCTTTTCATACTCTGAATTCTCCCTAGTCTTTTTATAGAAAACAAAAGGGAAAGATCATGTGGGAAAGTTTTCAGTATCTTTAAATCTTGTTTAATGCAACAAGAAAAACATGGGGGTTTGTTATGTCTGTCAAATATTTCAAAACACAGGGTTTCATGTTGATACATTTTGCTTATTGTGCAAAGTTAAAAAAATAAACATTTTATCCCAGAGTGATAATTTCCTCCATTTTATTCCTCCCCAAATGAATTCTAGCATGATGGACCTGATTTCACAAAACGTTTTCATTTTGCATGTATAAAGTACAAAAGTTGATTGAGCGGCTAGACTCCTGAGAAAGAATATTTTAATTGTAGGGCTAAAAGAAGTTGGAACTAGATGAAGAATGGTTTGAAAAAAAAAGCAACGTAAGAAAATCTGAGTACATTGTTTGACCTTTGTGTGCACAGAGGGTTTTGCTTTGCTTTTTGGAAATAATTTGGATCTTCATACAGTTTTTTTTTCTCTTACATTTCCTGGAATAAAATCCCAAGCTTTCTCTCCAATTTCCTTCAATTAAATAGCCAGCTTTTACTTTTCCACTATTCCAAAGCCTTTTTTGCTATCTACTGAGCTGCATGTGTACATTAGAAATGTTTTCCGGTCCAGACAGAGTAACACTATTTTTCGTGATAGGCATTATCAATACTGGAGTTGTTAAGATCAGTCTGAACCGTTTGATTAGTCACTTCATTTCTCTCTTAATGCCTTTGCTGTTAACGCTGTTAGGGCTAAAACCTTGGGCAGTGTGTTGGCCATTTCACAGCAAGTTACTAGAGTTGTATTTTACTGTGCCAGGAAGAGTTCTGCAGCTGATCTGAGCTATCAAAACAGATTGAGCTCAATCGTTGTTTCTGATTAGATTATTTGCTTGGTTTGGGAGGGTGTTTTTGGCCCAGGCTCCAGCAGCCTGCAGAGAGCAGCAGCAGTAGCTTTGGGAAGGTCTTCACGGAGGGGCCCCTACCCATAGCTCCTGACCTGCCCTCACAGGCGCGGGCACGAGAAAGGTGCTGGGGGCGGCAAGGAGAGGGGCCACACATGGGAGCCTTGACACAGCAGGAAGAAATCAAAGCTGCAAATCAGAAAGAAAAAAGAAACAGCCCAAAGTTCACACAGCAAAGATCCCTTCCCCCACACCTGTGTTTTGATAGGACCTGAAGTCCTCATGGCACTTTCTGTTTAACAGCAGCGTGATCTTAAAATTACATAATGCCTTATCAGGTCAGAACATCTGAGCGCTCCAGCAATAACAATGATTTAACTGCAACTCTGGGAATTCCATTAGAAGGGAGCTGGAGCCTGTGGAGCACTGACCCCCCATCACCTTGCACAGGGGCGAGGGGAGGAAAGGGGGTGTCCTGGAGCAGCTGGCCCAACGCCCCAGCCTGGCCCTGCTCTGCAGAGAGACCCCAGCGTGCACGTTTGCTCTTTTGCAGAGGAGAGCACAAAAGAGGACCCCATCTGCACAACTGAGGTCATTTGCCATTGATTTAAATGGCATCAAGGACGAGCTCGGTGCCTTGTTCCCCTGGCTCTTTAGCCCTTGAAAGGTCTTCCTTTTCAAAATTGGTCTATTAGCATCACATTCTGTAGAAGAAACATTATACTTGACACATGATAGCTGTGCTTTAAGAATAAAGTCTCCAGAAGATAAATACGTATGTAAAATGCTATTTTCTGGCCCACTCATTGTCCTTCAGTTAGTTTCTTGCAGACTCTTTAAATACTAAAGCCAGTTATTACTGATTAATTCTTCATGTAAAATTTCATTTTGGAATTTTGGGGCTGGTTTCTTGTGGTTAGGTTAAGGGTTTTTTTTGTTTGTTGTTAGTTTTGTTTGGGGGATTTTTTTGTGTGAGTGTGTGTGTATGTTTTTTGTTTGTTTTGGTTTTTTATTTTGGCCCCTCTCCTTTGCCCCCTCACTCTGGGTGCTGAGCACTGTGGGAGCAGTGGCCCATTTTCCACACTGGCCTTTCTTTGATCCATCACGTTGTCTGAGGATGTGGTACAAAATTGCTTCTAATTACCTGACATTTATTCTTCAAACCTTAAATAATTTGGTAGTCATATATTGATAAATGAGATTTTTAAATTTATCGCTGACATTCTTAAAGATTTATGCACAACTGTAAAGAAAGGTTCCCAGATAGTAAATATAATTTGTGAAGAAAAACAAACAAACAAAACCACCACAAGCAAACAAAGAACCCCACAACAAACATAAATTAGAGCTGTCCTGTATTAATGGGAAGCAGTAAATGTGAAGACATTCTAAGATGCTACCTGATGAATAGGGGTAGCATCTTATCACAGTTAGTGTCTTCCTGCAACAGAGCCCTTTGACAGCAGGAAAGCAGCACTGGCAAAGCCTTGTCATGTGCAGGATTTAATTTCACTTCTAATGTGTAATTGCTGGGAGTTTGTGGGGCAGACGGGGGGTGGGCGAGGGCTGCGTTACTGAGCAGATTCACACTATTTGCAACAGAACATTTACTCCTTGCAAAACAGCAAGGCAGATTCCTACCACTTGTTCAGTAAGATAAATTCAATTTTTCTATCTAATTTAAGAGTCATCAATAAAAAGTTTGAAGACTTGACTAACAAACTGGCTAGTTAAAATTATTGTTCATATAGATGACAGCTATTTGAACATAACATCAAGCTTATCACAAAACCCAGAATTGTCATTGCACATTACCAGCTTTTGGATAATCTTTCTCTCTTTGATGAGAGAACTGTCATTTGAGCTCATCTTTTGGACACTACTGTTATTCATTATTAATGGCAAAGTCATTTAACCACAATGTCACCCAACACTGCATAGGGAGAGAGGGAGACAGAATCCCTGCAGCAAGTACAGCATCTATGAGCAGCCTTTGCAAACCAGACATACCCAGTGTTTTACTGGAATTTGTGCCAGTCTGCAGGTTTTGGTGGTAATTAATTTTTTTTTTTTTTTTTTTCATTTATCTACAGGGTACAGAATAGCAAAGTAACAGTTCCTAGGAGGAACTTACATGTTGAGTTTGATGAGAATTGCCGAAGAATGCGAGATACGTGTAACATATCCACCGTACCTTCTGTTTTAAATCACAGCTACCCCGTTATAAACTCACATTTGGCATCCTATCCTGGTCATAGGAATTGCACTATATCCCAAAACAACTCTGAGCAGTTTAATACGCGGTAGGTGATGTACATCAGTGGAAGGAAATATGGGCTTAACGTGACTGCCTTGGGCTCTCCGGGACATGAAAAAATGTTTAACAGACAGATGTAACAAGGACAACCTTTAGAGCCCAATTTTTTTCTGGTTACACTAGAAGTGAATGCCACAAGATCTAAGGGGAAGCAGCACAGGAATACAATCTTAAAATTAAACTAAAGCTGTTTGCTTAACATCTAAACAATTTGCTGGGTTTAGACTGATGTTATGAGACATTATGCCATTTTTGAATGAAACTGCATCAAAGGAAAAAAGCTTCATCTTGCCTATGTTTCCTGAGTAAAGTCCTTTCTAAAATGATTCCTCAGGACTTTACATTATGGCTCCCACTTAATTAGATTTCCAAGAAGTGCACTTGAACATGATGAGAATTACACCACAAACAGGTACTATGGGTAGGGTATAGTAGATATTATCTGTGTATCTTGGCAAAAATCATACTAACTTAATCTTTGATGTAATTTCCATTAAAAAGAAAACCTGCATCTGAATTACTCTTCACAGCCAGCTTTTCCCATGCCACAAATAAAACTAGCAGCACTTCGCAAGAGCATCCACCTTTGTCCCCCTCAGTTACATCTCTGCTCTCACTCTGCTCACGAACCTGGGCTGGAGAACAGAAAATTCTGGACGAGGTACCTGTGAGGCGCACCACCTGAATTAGCTGGCTGCTTTCAGGTTTTCTGACAGGTATCCTGCCCTGTCTTTCATGTCAAGAACTGCCTCATTCCTATTTTCTTCCAAGCTTTCACCTTTATTATTTGTTTAATAAACCTTGAGCTCCTCTAATACCTTCAAACACATTTACAGCTACTTCCAGCACTAGAGTTGCGTGGAGGAAGGGCAGTTCTTCCTGCCTCCCGCATGTCTAGGGATGGAGGCTGGAAAAGGATTAGAAAATGAAGCGTGCTACGTGGAAAGGGGAAATCCAGAGCTACCCAAATTCCTTTCATAATCACAATCACTTAAATTGCTAGATTTGACCACAACTGAGTGAGCCTTACCTTCCCCCAGCGTGTGAGCATGCAAACAAGGGGCTGGTCGCCCTCATGTTCACTGTGGCTTGTGGTTGCTCACCGCGTTGGGGTTTATGCTGACACTTGGAGCTTCCCTCTCACAACAGGTTCCCAGTGATGTTTAGAGCGAGAAGTATCAAGATAGGTGAGTGACTAAACTGTTTATAACCGTCAAAGGGCATTTTAATTTGCAGCTGATTTGAATAGACTTTAACACCAGAGTTTTTATGAGCTTTCTTATTGCTCATGTGCACACTTACTAGCATATTCCATCAGCACAGACTTCTAATGCGAGATCAGCTATTAATAAAATCATTAAAATATTAGGAAATTTCAACATTTCTTGCACTCTTGGCGAAATGTAAGAGCTACCTAGTCTAAGTTACGTTTTAAGAGTCCTGTGTATGAAACACAATATGTTTTTGATTGCTTGTTTTATTGAGTGAAATGAACAGGCTAATTAAAGAAATTCCAGGAAGTTTCTGCTTTCTGTCTCCTAGGGACAAGCCTCAAGTGTCAAAGGAGATAATACTGATGGCTATAAAACATCTAAGTGTGTTTATACTGGCTATTAAATGCAGCTTACAGCTTCTAGTTAACTTTCATAATATTTCCTTTTTATACCATGCTTAGAAATACATATTAAGGCATTAGTTGAAGTAGTGCCTGTATATATTTGAAAAAAAAAAATTGGAAATTGCAAGTAAAAAAACAGAAGGCAAGCCATTGGCAAAACAGTCTTAGGAATAAACCATTACGAGCATAATTTCATCTATAACCCCTATAAACTAAGAACAAGCTATCCAGCAAAAAAGATCTGCAAAGATACTTCTAGTCCCAGCTTTCAAAATGTCTTTAACCCTGAGCAGATGATCTCCTACTTGAAGCCATAAGCTGTGCCACAGAATTGGCAGTGATTCTTCATGCAATCCAGACTTCTAGATCCAGTGGATTCCCCTCTAGATCCACTAGACGGCTTTGAAGAATTGCTAAAGAAATTAAACCTTCTCATAAGCAACCTAAACCTGCAGTTCTGAAGTGCTCCATGGAACATACATGCTCTTAGTGTAATTATTTCATTTTCTAATACTAGAATCCTTGAAGTGATTTATACATTTTTAGAGAAGCCAATGTACATGTTACTGAAGCCATTCAAAAGCAATTTCTTTAAATGAGGCTATTAGTTATCCAGTGCAACTTGCTTCTCAGAGTTGCATCTTCCAGGATACGTAGGGTTCTTTGAAAGAATGTCCAAGTTTTAAGGCACTTGAAACATTTAAGGGTGTTTTAAAGCTCAGTAATGTGCTTTATATGAACAGGGATGTATGGGCCTTGGTAAGGCAAACTGCCTCAAATTTTAAGTTTAGAAAATGGACTATATGAAAAAGAAGTGAACTTTGTGTATGTCTGTACAGCAGGAAATTCTCAAAACGTTTCCAATCTAGCTATCAAGTGCTTCTGTAAAATGAACTTTAATGACCTGAAGATGCTGCTATTAATATGTCCAAGTTTTAAAGTGTTGAGACAGCAGAAGCACTGGATAACTACTTTGCAGCTCAATGAATCTCTGAGAGTGGTGTGTTTTCTTCAACCAGGAATACTTTTGGAAGACAATATAAAACCTTCCAAAGCGAGGAAGGAAGCACAGGCACTCGTGGGACGTCTCCGCTTCACTGCACTCAGTGCAGCTGACGCTGCAAGCAGGCAGGTCATGGCACAGGGCGCAAAAAGCAGCACAGAATAATGTTGGAAATATCTTAGAAGACCAGCATTAGCTTTTCAGGTTCGCAGAAAGATGACATCAACCAAAGCAACTTCAAAGAGCTGAAGGAGATTAGAGTTTTTCTTCTTAATGATTCTGAAGTGTCATTGAAGGGATCAATAGCTTTTCCTGTTAAATGAGCTGTTTAAATCAAGTATTCCTGGAGAGGAGATAAACCAATCCTAGAAGCAGTAGTGGGATTTAATTAGGATTTGAGATTTTCACTATTCATTAATTGATCTGTCAGTCTCACAATAGTTTTAGTGAACTGTAAATTTACAACAATAAGATTCCTTATGAAAGGACAAAATTATCTGATCCTTTCTGAGCCCTTTAATCTGTGCCAAAAAACATAATCTATTATGTGATCCCCACAGAGAGATTTCTCATTTCTGTACCTGATCTCACTGTTTTTTCTTGGGGAGGGAGGAAAGGGAAAGGGAGGAAAAAAGTGGTATTTCCCCTTTCTTTAACAATAAAATCATTACATCCCATGGTTGTGCACATTTTCCTTATTGTTAACCAAGACATGTGGAAAGCCCCTCAACAAAGCAAAACTAAATTAGCAGATATCCCGGTCCTAAATTGACAATGCCAGAGACAATTACTAAGACTTGGCAACTTTTCAGCTGTGCGTGCAGCAGTTTAATTTTAAACAAAATCGGAGATCACACAACTGATCTTGCAATCTGACTTGCACATCATCACACCAACCTCAGACCTGGAATTCAACTTCATGCATTCAATTACAAGCTCATGAGATCTCAAATCAAACATATATATAAATATACATATATACATATATATATATATATAAAATTAATTCCTGGTTTAATTCTTCCAAAATTCGGTTCCTTTGAAGGAATGAAAAATGTTGTCTCAGCACTATATATGGATTCACTTACATTTGTATTTAGCTTTATAGCCAGATAACTTCAGAAAACATAGATGCAAAGTTCAGATGGATCGTTACTAATCTGATTGCTTTCACTAATCTTTTCCCTCTATTTCAAGGTTTGATGGCATGGCCATTTGCTTTTAAGATCTATTTTATTTCCTGTGCATGCAACAAAACACCTTCCTCCTGCCTGTGAACAATCTTATCCCCTTCAAAGCATCCTACTGCTCTGAAAACTTGCAAGTGAAGGGCAGATGCAGCTACACCACCTGTAAGACCACAGTTGTTACTCAGAGGAAGTCGCTATTCTAGCTTTAAGAAATCGTCCCAGATCTAGGGATTTCCTCATGTATTTTTAGGTACAACAAACAAGACAGGTTTCTTGATGCTTTCAAGGCTGCACTTGCTAACACTCCCCAAAGTCTTCCAACTCTGCCTACCAAAATGTACTTCCATGACAATTTGCCCCCGCCTAATCCAGTGCTGCTCCACTCCTGTTCCTGCTCCCTTCTCTTATATTTGCCGCTGTGTTGACCGTTGCCGATGCCACGGCCTGGGCAGGTGACAGCAGCGTCCCAGAGGGCCAGGTGAGGGCACGAGTGCCGGTGTTGGCGTCACAGCAAGGGCCATGAGCTCACAGCAGTGCGACCTCGCGGGTGACTCTCAGCGAGCTGTGCTGACAGTGCCCTTGCTCATCAGACTCTTCAGCTGGCTGCAGTTTACTTCAAGTATCATACAAACCGAGAATCAAAATGAAGGATTTTTTATCCATCTACAAACTCCTTCACAGCCCATCGAACCAATGTCATGCCATCTTCATTGACTTCTGCCATAACAACAGCAGGGCAGACTAGATTTCTGCACCAGCCTACAGAATGCCTTTGAGACTCTCAGCCTAATTCCAGCCCTTGTGACTGCTACTGTGAGCATCCTGCAGTGGAACAGGATAACCCAGAGCAGGAGATGGAGAAATTCAAATAATGCATGGAAAAAGAGACCCATAAACAACAACAACACCCCTATCACAGCAGAGTGCAAAAGCATAGAAAGATTATATTGATGAATGCTTTAAAGTATAGTCTCAGTGCATTTTTAAAAATTGTTTGGTTTTGCTGTGTAAGCAAAGCCTGTAGTTTCAACTCTAGAAGCTGGTTTATGGCAGTTACTTGTTCAAGAGTCCATCATAGAGGCCAAATTTTAATTTTGATATTTTTTAAAAGCTTGTGTTCTTCTCTAAGGAGTTGAGCAGGCACACTGTGCTACAAAGAGTCTTGTTTCATTCCCTGTCATTTCCCCAGAAGAGCAGAGGGAATGGTTTCCCCTTATCTCCTTGGAGAATGACGAACAAGGAGACAGATGAAGAGTCAGTCAACAGAGGTGCCTTTCAGCTTCTTTTCATACAGCACCAGCCAAATGAATATTTTTTGTGTTTCATTACCAAGTATCAGGAAGGTGAAGCGTGCCAGCTCGGTGTGACAGTTTATCGACCCCTTGTCAGGGTCCGAGTCCCCTCCCTGCCCACGGCAGCAGCCCTGGGGCAGCCGGCGAGCGGGGAAGCTGGTCCCAGCCTCTGTCCTCCTCCCTCAAGAGCCTGATGCACTGTAACATGTAGAATATCAAGGGGGGAAAAAACCAGCAACTTTGTGACAATATCAAGAATGTATCTGGTTCAAAATATGTCACGGTTACCACTAGATGGCATTTTGTTCCTGAGAAATTAGAGGCTCCCAGGTTTCAAATTACTTGTTACAGACGGCAGGAAACAGTAGGAAATGGAATTACTTACCTCATTCAGTTAATAATTTATTATCCATTGTCTTGTAGAAGCAAGACATCACTAACATAAGAGCCTTTTTCTTGCAAATTTTAAAATGTCTTTTATTTAGGTATAGCTTGTGACTGTTCTTCAGCCCTCTGCTCAGAAGGCAGAGCCTTTTGCCGTAGTCAGCACTTATCAAAAATATTTTCCACATTTTTAAATGAAAGACAAATGTAGGCCAATGCACAGACTTTGAGGATGCCATGGAAATCTGCCAGAAATGCCTTGCTCCAGTAACTGTACACAGTTTTTCCTGTGTTATTTTTGGATAAGCCCTTAATACAGATTTCAATACAAAAAATAATTCCCATTCATTAACAGAGCGGTCACAATTTGATTATTATGAAAAAATAATTTCGTAGTATTCACTTATTAATATTATACTTTGTGCCAGTTCATTTTAATTTCAGCTTGTGATGCACTAGATGACATTTCCATTCATAATATTTTCAGGGTACCATGTATCATACCCAGAAGTGCAATGAAGTTCTGCTGGGAACATTCAGGGGTGACATGCAGGTGACTTGTTTCATGTCCATAAGCCTCTCAATACCTGATTAAAACCAAACAAGAGGATTTCCTTCACTCCGCAGCAAAACAGAAGATTGAGGAGTGAACTAATAACTTTTTCCTTAAAAGAGACTAGAGCACAGCTAACTCTTACTGAAAGTCGAAGCGCCTTCAATAAATGTACTTAATTTTGCATGTATGCAAAAATACAATATTACGAGGATATTTTGGTCAGGTCATCATAAGTGCTGCTGCTCTGTGCATATAGAAGCCTGTTTAACAGGTCATCACAGAGAAATTCAGCAATCAGAATATAGATACGCCTTTATTTTCCACACAGACTCTGAAAGAAAAAAACAATCAACAACCCCCAGAACGGAACCCAAAAGACACTCCAAGTAGGCTCTTTGAAAAATGCTATTTTTGTGTGTGTGGTCTGAAAACACATAGCAGCACGCCTCAGAAATACTTCACCTTCACACATTCTTTAATGTATGCTGGCTGGAGCTGGAGCCCAGGGCTCACGCCGAGGTCTCTGGCTGTTGACGGGTCTGAGCTGGGCGGGCAGCAGCCGCAGTAACTGGTGCCAGCCGCAGGCCAGGCCCGCACGGACCAACTATCAAAATCTTTCAGGGTGGAGGCTTATGGCAGCATTCAAATAACCCATAAACACTAATGTCATTGATTTCTGAGCACTTGAAGAGTGGAATTGAGAAAACTTTCAGGAAAAAAAGCTTCCCTGCTTATACTAAGCTACTGTAAGGCTCTAGGTATGACAGTGACTTCTGAGAAGTAACTGTGGGACTTAAAAAGAAATGCAATATTGATTTAAAAGGAAAAAAAATATAATTGCTGGCTCACGATCCAGAGAATGTCTGTGCATCGCTCACATTTTCTCTGTCTAAATTATGTTTAGCAACAGAAACACTGATGGTGACTAGCAGCTTGCTCTCATACTTGCTCAGGAAAGCCTCATTAGAGAAGGAATCTAACTTCACTAGGGTGAAATTAATCCTCACCTCTTCATAAAACAGGCACAGGTTTATTTGAAATTGTCATTGTAGGAAAACTGCTTTGGTTTAAATAAAATATTTTAAGAACCGCTATACTGTAAAATTTTAAGTGGCTTTGTATTGGTTTAGTGAGTATGCATATGCTTTATTTTTTTTTTTTAATTTAGCTTAATGCTGTTCTCCAGCAACATGAGTTGGACTGAAAAAATCAATAGCCATGTCAAAATAAAACTTCCAGCATCTCTAAAAGATTGTGATTATAAGAATTTAACTCTGCCAAAGTGGTGACATTTTCTTAAGTAGACAAGACCCATGGGGTTTTATGCACCCTCAGGAACATGTCTGGGTGCCTGGCATGTGATAAAGGACAGTTACCTTCTGTGGGGGTGACTGCCCTTACCTGGGAAGTGAAAACAACAACAAAGTCTGAACTAGGTGTGAAAGTACAAGAGCAGGTAAAGATCATGCATTGCTTTCCTGAAACAGAATGACTTTGCCAGACCTTTGGAACAAGCAAAAGGCCAGAGCTTCTAACAAACTGGTACTTACGATTAAAGAGACCACAGAAGGGAAGCATCTAAGTCACTATAATGCATCCCATCCCAAGGAAACAAATGCTGTGCCATATGATAGGCAAAAGTGACAAACAGAACGGTGCTGACGACTCAGAACCAATATTCCAGCCGGGTGACAGCGGGAAGCAGAGCTCTAAGGCCTGTGGCCAGCAGCCACCTTGCACAGCACGGGAGAGTGCTCCGGAATTTATACAGGAAGAAAACGTTAAGTCCTGTTAGAATCAGACCTCTAAAAAATTTGGGTGAACTGGCAGAGACAGCATAAAGAAATCTCTTATATATTCGCACATATGCAAAAGTCATAAACAGTGAATTTACTAGCTTGAGATTCATTAACTATTGAACAAAATTATCAAGTGTTCAAAGCATTCCTCTCTTCCAGTGGAATATACAGCATCTGTTCAGCATTTACAAGGATTATTTATTTTTTTCAGCAAAAATCATTAGCCCTTTGAAGCAATTCTGCTGAAAGAGAGGACAGAAAATAAGAAAATGGAAATATTTGCCCTTAACTTGTTTTGAAATCATAACCACGCTGACTATAAAGTTCATTGGCATTTTATAGACAACTGGAATGACTGTACTATACATTATATGGCCTTTAAGAGTATCTTTCGCAATATGCAGTGATGAATAACAGGATGTTTACACTACTTACCTCAAGTGAGATCAAAACATTTCTAACATCCCTGTAAACATTTTGAAGAAATAGATCATCACAAAACACATCTCCATGTCAGTAAAAAGGGCTGGAATGAGTGAGGCATGAAACATGGCACCTTCTTGTTCAGAGGAAATAGTGAGCAAATGATACAGACTATTTTTGTCTCCATTTTGTTTTCTCAGTTTATCCAGAAAGGCAATCTATTTTATTTGTTGCTGAAGCAGGGTGCTCGTACTCTCTTTGTCTCCCTTTTCCCCTATTAGGTTCTTAGATGTAGGATATGGATGTAATTTCCCATTTTATTTTTAAACATAAATTAGTAGGCTTTTTGAAATCACTGAGTTTCTAAAATGCATTAGTCTAGTGATTTACCAAGGACAGTATTTTTGCCCTCTGTAATGGCCTAGAACAAGTAATTCAGCTAAAGGGAGAGAAATACTATTTATGTAATATGCCAATACCAGCTTGCAGGGAAACAAGAGCAGGGACTTTTTAGGCAGTGGGGAAAAAAAACAGACCTTAACTTTTTTCTTACAGGTAGCTAAATACACCCTCAGACTTGCATTCATTGCACTCAATCCACCTGAGGACAGACGGTGTTAAAGGGAATTGCTATAGCTCTTGTTTGTACTCTGATGTTTTAAGCTGGCCCCAGGCAGGAGTTGGGCGAGGAAAACCGCTACCTGCCCCGCCGTTCTCTGCAGGTCACTGTGTGACAGCAGCGCGCCTGTTCCTGAAGCTCATCTGCTCAGTGCGGCACCGACACATCTCCCTGGGCTGCGGAGTCCTGTCCTTTCGACTCCGAGTTGTAAGCTGCAGAGTCACCAGGCCCTGCTGTCCAAGGAATTACAAATACTGCTCACTCCCTACTCTGTTTCCGATACTGGTATTAAAACCAACCAACCAAACAAGCATTCCTAGAAGCATGACTCCTTTTCTATGCTTCAAGCTGGTTTGTATCTTTTATGCTTGTTACCATTTCCAATCAGTCTATGCAGCTTATGCTCCTGTCTCTTTACCTATGGATTAAAAATAATAAATTTGCTTGCATCGTGATTCCACAGCATGTTTCTGGTTAAGTATTCATTCCCATAATAAATTCTGTTACAGGTAGCTTATTTAAAATTTAAGAACCTTCTCTCTCCTGCTCCCCCTTCTTCCCCAAAAATGAATGGGAAAAAAGTGCTTGGAACAACATACATCATCATTATAAAAACAGTAATAGAAAAGGGATAGAGATTTCGAGCAAGATTTAAAATAAAATCATTACACAAATTGGATCAAGTTTGTGTGTCTTGTTATTCCATTGACAGCCATGTAATTAGATCATAACTAACCCCACACCTAGAAAATTAGAAACCATTTTTGAACATAGTTGCACTTCACACAATCGAGAAGCCACCAGCACACAACCTGCTCTCATGAGCTGTGCAGAGCATCTGTTGTGACAGTTTTGGAACACTTAGAATCCCATGCTGGGGCTTCAAGACATCCTTCCAGAACTAACCATGTAGTTTGCAATATATCTTCTTCTAGGAAGATGTCAAGATTTCATGAGCTTCTGCTATTTTAGTTGAAGACAAGATATACAGCGTGCAGAAATTCCTTTCCCGATTGCTAACTTCTTGAAATGAAAGTTTGCTATACAGTTAACACAACCAAGGAGGAAGCAACGTGCAAAAAGAAGAAATTCCACACTGAATATATAAGCTCATCTCAAAGAACGAAATAAATATTTTAAAAGAAAGTGAAGAACGAGAAAGGTCACGATCTTAAAGTCTGTGAAGAAAAAAAAAAATATTAAAACCTTTTACTATTAAAGAACATAAAACTGAAAATCCAAATTATTTTTGTGATAGTGTCATCTGGGCCTACCCTACAGAGCGTTATACAAGACATGGGTTAAATCAATCATAGCTGTATTACTGTTGATACAATGGTTAAAAATAAATGTAAAGACTACTGTAAGGTAATCTTACAATTGCTGTTCTGCAGTGTAACTGAGTGCAGTTCAAATTATTTCTCTACTGAGGGAAGCAACAGGCAGCATATAAATGCAAACAACCTTCATTAGCCACATTGCCATGAGTACATTAATCATGTCAAGAAGCATTGCTGAAGTTTCCTTCAGTGCAATTTAACATACCTTACTTTATTAGGACGCACTTAATTTCACTATGTTTTCTACTCATTATCATTTATGATGACCAATTAAAATGTTTGTGTCTGTCTCTAAGCAAACTACTTCTGTAACTCTGGTAGCTGAAATCACCACTCACCCAACACTTCTGTCGTCTCATTCTATCAGTGTAATACCTTTCTTTGCCTGGCCTCCATTAGCACTTTTAAGAGAAAAAAGCTGGCTTGGATTGGATAGTTAGGTACAAAACCAGGTGTTTATACAGCACAGACAATTAAAAGGAGGGTTGGTTCTTCCCCCACATTGCCCTGTTATACAGCCTTCCTGGTTTTTTCCTTGGAGTGACAAGCGTTAACTCTTATAGTCAGAAAAAGCAACACAGGCCTTGGGCCTTATTCTCAGATTGGGCTCAAAGTCGTGTGCAGTTTAAATTTAACTTTCTTTGGTCAACACATATAATATGTGCAAGTACAGAGTAACTTTACCTTTCTTTTTCCCCTTCAAAGCCTCCATTTCAGAGTTCTGTCAAGATGTAAAAGGATGTGCCAACACCATATTCTCCTACATTCATAAATAGGCAGGCCCAAGCCACTTTTAGTATTCTAAAAATCAAGCATGAGGGCATGATCTATCCTCAACCTCTCACACTGAAATTGTGAGCATGTCCTGCGACTACAGCTGTTATTTGCTTGCTTCATGTACATTAAGATACCTGCGAGTTAGCTGGCAGTCCCGGTGACACACAAGTCTCTTGCTGTGGAACTCAGGGCAACCAGAAATGGCTGCGCAACATCAGGGATCCCCACGCTCCAGGTACAAACCCCTTTGTCTGCACATCGCCTCGGGCTCCTGGAACTCAAGACACAAGGCGAATTCATCAGAAGCTGCTGGAACTCCATCGCAGGGCAATGGAATTCAGCTTATTTTCTAAGGAACACGTGTTCTCCTTTACATAACGTTACTTGACATTATGGCAATGACTTCCAGAAAAATGCTGATAATTGCAAGGAGGAAGAAAGAAGTCTGAAGACAGCGCCGCCTTTTAGAACAATTATAATTTCATTAAAATAGGAACATAACTTAAAGATAGATTTTATTCTCTTTGATGATTTACTCATGCAAACTGCACAGAGAAGAAAACAGTACAGTTTGTGAAACATGTCCAATGTAAAGACCCCAAACGCTAAGTACAGAAGTAGTGTGACATACGCCTCAAAACGGAATCCGTGGTAGTACAACTAATAACTTTTCACTATTTGCTGAACACAGATTTTTATGGTTCTTTTTCCAGCCCCACTGTTAAAGTCATTAACTGTTTACACATCTCCTATACACTTATGTAGACTTATTTTACAAGCGCGACAGTTTTGTTATAAAAAAACTCCACTTATATAAATATGATTTAAAAGCCTTTGTGTTTAGGAGAGCAAATTATAGTATAATAAATGAGGCCTTATCTAGTCCACCAAAACTACAATGAAAAGTGACTGTATAGCTTTCTTGCAGAATTCACATTTTGTGCCTTTGCAATTAGTTTCCTTCTCACAAGAGGTCCATTGTGTTTCACCACCCTGGAAATGTTCAATAGGTGTTACAGCCTTTTACCTTGACATTGGGAAAGTAAGACTTTTAAACACATGAGGTTATCAACTCAACTTTCTTAGTTTTAAAATACAAAATATTTAGAATCCCTATTACTTTCATGCTTGAAGGCCTGCAATGATACATATATGACTTAAATACTTCTTTGTCCAGTTTTCATTATAGTACGGTTGTATATATATTGTAGAACTTACGATTTTCCTGTGGATCAATTACATTTTTAGATTTAAAATGGAATCAAATAGAAACTTGATGGCACTGACACTTAAAAACACAGAGTATAGTGTGGAGAAGGAAGAGCAAATGAACGACACAACCCATTATAAATGCATTAAATCTTTGTTATATACATAATGGAATCCTGCTTTACTGCCAGTTGCTACTATGCATCTGTTTTTGCTATTATACAAAGTTTTCTGACCTGAAAGCACACATCTACTTTTTTTAAACAACTTAATCTATTGTAAAATATTGTACTGTATTTTGAACATGAGTACAGAATCAAAATAGAATGGCACATTTAAAAAACTCAATATCCTACAGATGATTGGATAATGAGAAAAAGTGTACCTACAATCATCTCATCAGAAACAAACTACATCATGGAATGTTAGTTATCCAAGTTCGCACAGTAAATAACATTTTAAAACTGCAATCGCCTATCAGCCAGCATCACATTGAAGGCATCTTTAAACATTCAAGCAAAAGACTGCTGGCATTAACTACTGAACCATTCTCACGCACACACCACACACACCACATTATAATTACATTGTTTCCAAGATACGGTAGATACTGATTTTTTTTTTCCACAAGAAAGGTATCAAAATTTTTGCTACTAAAAGATGACAGTGCTTACACAAGAATTAAGTACAAGTTAGCTTGCAAATACAAGACAATGACAAAAAAAAGTCTTGAGTTGTCTGAAGAAGGATTTTAGGCTTTTCCGGCATCCAAAACCACAAGTAAACTCCTTAGTCTGTGACTCAAAAATCCACAAAATATCAACCTACTTTGGAATACTAAGTATCCCATACATGACAACCCTGTATTTTACAATACACTTACTGTTTTCAGCCTAGCAACAAAGGGTAGTTATAGATACCTATTCTGACTGGAGAAATAAAGCTCTCCTCCCCCCAGAATGGAAGTGTTGGAGGGTGGGAAAAAAACCACCTGACATCAATTTAAAACTTAAAAAAATTCAAATCTATTTAGTAATGATCCTCATCTAGGAAAGGTATGTGCATAAGAGTACTGTATCTCATATACTGTACTGGCCCTATTAAACAAATTAAAACGCCAACCAAAATGCTATACAGAAGACGACCCAAATGTTTTTCTTCCAATGTTCTTCCTCTCATAATGTGCAAAACAACAAAAAGGCAAAAAGACTAAAAGCAAATTTACTGTTACTGTCTTTCTCTTGCCTAGTGCTTTATGACCTTGCCAATGTTACAAAGTCAATAGGGACTATGCAGAACTTTGGTATAAAAATGTCACATAATATTACTATCACAGTCTTGGGGATGACCTTTAGTAATTCACCCCAATGTTTGTTGAAATAATACCAAATTAAAAATGAAATAAACCACATTGTACTGTACACACACTTTACACATTAAGCACAAAAAATAACTAGGAAAACTAATACTTTAAAAAAAAAAAAGTCTTTTGCAAAAAGACTAGAACTGGTGTTCTGTCTCACCTTCAACTGCCAATTGTTAAAGCCAAATTTAAGTTGGATTTTTAAAAATGAATAATTTTAAGCTACAATTTCTCCTAGGTGGAGACTGGTGTTTTCTTGATTTCCCTTTAAAGTCACAAAGGTGTGTCTAAGAAACCGCTGCAATGCAAGTTTTTAATCAACTTCCAGAAGGCTGGGCCTGGGCGGGAGGCGCCACGACGATCTGGGACAGCACGGGCTCCGAGCTCTGGTCCGCCAGCTGCGTCAGAACCGAGGTGGCCACGGCTTCGGCCTTGGAGGTGGAGCTGACGCCGTTGGACGTGCTGACAGAACTGTGCTGAATCGCTTCCGTGTGGGGACTGCTGGGCACCGATATGTCTTCCGAACTGTCATCTTTATCTGCCGCTGAAGAAGAAAAATTCCTTTATTATTATTTTTTTTTCCCCCGGAATGCACACCACCATGTCCAAGGTAACGGCAGTCATCCCTTAAATGATTAAAATTCATGGTGAAACGCAGCACAAATTGCAATACAATCTTATTTTCATTTTTTAAAGAAACTACTACTTCGTAAACAAAAAATATGGACTGCAGTATCTGTTGGGGATCGCACCTAATACTAATGATGAATGCTCATGTCAATAAGCAATATTTACAGATTAAAAATGCTGCCAGATCTCCTAGTGCTATAGGAATTTGCTATGTGTTTTTAACATATGCTATTTACTGAGTTTGCTTGGTAATCACGTAATTCTGCATTCAGTAATTAGTATTTGTGATCAGGAATATGATATCTGAAAAATTATTATTTACAATACTTCCACAAGTTTTCAACCCATGTTCTTTTAACAGAGTGAAGTTCAGTAACTTTCTTAGTATATAAGTGCCTCTCAATAAGATTTAAAATGGTTAAAACTGATTTAAAAAAAAAATAATTCAAGAATACTTCAGGTGTTCTCCACAGAACTGAAGTGAATTAGCCACACAGTTGCATTATTTTTTCCTCACAGAGGGTAAACAGATTACAAAGTAATTCTCTTTGTCCAACACTAGAATTTACAAAATGAGTAGGATTTAAAATGTCTTTCTTGCACAGACATCCTAGTCATGCTAAAATCATCCTTTTTTTCCAGAGCCGCAAAAGTTAAAGTGTTATGTAAACACTGTCAAGCAAAAAGCTAAGTTAAAGACTAAAAAAAAGAAATCCAAAAACAAACCCCAAAACTGAACAGACAAAAACAAACAAGAAAAACCCACCAAAAATGAAAAAAAGAAAATAAGCCTATTATTTTTCAGTCAAAAGTATGAACACCAAATTTAACTATAACTTTTTTGTACCACTTAGTGATTTCATGTATTCTTAACAAGTCAACTTAAACCCAGTATACAGATGGAACACTGGAAGTCTCTTTTAAGACACTGCTGACTACTATATAACATAACCATGCAGAAAGATACACACAAACACAGCCAGAAGCAGCATGAACTATGGCTTGTGACACAGCAATGGAACCGAGCTCCATTTTTTTCTAGCCTTGTCTTTGCAATCCCTGTCAGATTTGCTTGACCTACAAATTCAACAGCTACTCAGGGGAAGAGAAGGAAGGGGAAGGGATGACCCCAACACTAAAAGATGAACAACACTGTGATACCACAGCCTCATCTCCATACAAAACCAGAGTAACAGCCTAAATAAACTAAACTAAACACACAATAAGTTTGAACAAACAATGATGAAATGAAGATTATGATTGTACTGTTTATATGACATAGTAGTTATGGGTAAGAAAAATCCACTAAATTAGCAAGTCAAGTCACCAGCATAAAGATCGTTGAAGCAACCCCATGTATACTAAGAACACACTCCTCTTCAAAGACTGAGAGCACCAGCTGTATTATTGGCTGCTTCGGGAAAGAAATGTAAGGTCATGTATTTCATGTATTCTTAACAAGTCAACTTAAACCCAGTATACAGATGGAACACTGGAAGTGTTCCACGGGAAAGAAAGGTAAGGTCAAAAAGGATGGGTAAAGCAAGCAAAACCGTTATACTTCTTTCAAAGAAATACCACCTACATGAACGAGCTAACAAAGAAACTCTAGTGCCACTTTCTGAACAACAATGAATTACTAATCATGAGAGCAGCATATTCTTCACCTTGGAAAGAAATGGCAGCAAGTGGGACAACTTGTATCGAATACAGTTTCCCTACTGTAACGCTTGCTCCTCCTCTTCAGAGCTGTTGTTACTCCATGAATCTCAGTCTTCCTAATATGCTTCTTTTGCTGATCCCTGATCTCCCTGTTGGCCAAATTCTCTTTATCCTCAAGAAAAAGGGTTAGTTTCAAATGCTAGAAGTGAGAGATAGAGAGGAAGTAATGTAGATCATTATCTTCCAGGCAGAGAAGGAAGGTCTTCCATTGTTCTGAATCCCTTAACATATATGTTGCCATATTTGTTAACTCAAAGGAAACATTTGTAATAGTATCACTGTGATAAGAACATGAGAAAGGGTTGATTTTCCAGTTTTGATGGGCTCAGGAAGACAGCATATGCAATGGAAGAAACAGTTACGAGAGTACTTATGATCCCTGATGTACATCAGAAGTTTTCATATCATTGAGCAGATGAACCAACACACTGCTGAAGAGACGAAAGCACAGGATTCAGATATTTTCAGATGCCAGGGGCTAGAGAATGGGAAGCCTACAGCAGACAGGGGGTTATGTAAGACACAGACATAGCACTAGTTTATGGTAATAAATCTGACTCGAAAGGCTGAGGGAGCTGGGTCTCTTTAGCTTGGAGAAGAGGAGACTGAGGGGTGACCTCATTAATGTTTGCAGATATATAAAGGGTGAGTGTCATGAGGATGGAGCCAGGCTCTTCTTGGTGACAACCAATCACAGGACATGGGGTAATGGGTTCAAATGGGAACACAAAAGGTTCCACTTAAATTTGAGAAGAAACTTCTTCTCAGTGAGGGTGACAGAGCACTGGAAGAGGCTGCCCAGGGAGGTTGTGGAGTCTCCTCCTCTGGAGGCATTCAAGACATGCCTGGACACTTTCCTGTGTAACCTCATCTGGGTGTTCCTGCTCCGGGAGGGGGGTTGGACTAGATGATCTTTTGAGGTCCCTTCCAACCCCTGACATTCTGTGATTCTGTGAACTGTAAATCCACTCAATAACTGCAAAGTAATATTTAGAAATGAGGTACCACCCTAAAGATTAGGTGTTTAGATTTCCTTCAAAGTACTTATGTAGACCTAACTTCACAGGAACAGCAGCCAAAAACTGAGTATAGAACTTCATTTGAAGAATTAAAACCAAACAAGAAAAATCTACTCAATGTATATAGAAGATACTTAAAGTCATCTCATAACAAAGGTGACTTGTTTTCTTAAGCCTGAAGACTGGGAATAAAGAACAAAGGCTTTTAGAAGACGACAGGAAAGTCATATTTAAATTCTGACAGATTTCATTTAAAATTTTTTTCGCAGCTGACCAGAGAATTGCCAGGCACAGGACTGGAGTTTCAAGAGTTCACCTGACACATACCAAAATCATAATGTAGCTAACAACGTAGCTTTTTAATGGTTCCCCTGGCTTTTCCTCGAATAAAGGAAAATGTACAGTCCACATTATAAATGAATCTACAGAAGTAACGTGTGCTGTACATTCAAAGGCTGAGAATTTACAGACCTACATCCCATGAACTTTCCTGAAGGCTACACAGCTCCCAGGCAGGCTGCGCCATGAGGAGCGGGGAGCCAGTTTGGTAACAGAACACAATGTGTGCTAGACTGAGCTATAGAAAAGATTTTTGAAGTATCAGACAAAGCACGGAGGCGACTTTTGAGGGTGCACTAAGGAGTGACCTTTTAAAGTACTCAAACATTGCTATTATTTGCTTTTTAGCATTGATAACCAATTGCTTTCAGTAAGTTAAGCAAACAAAGAGGGATTTCAGTCCTCAGAAGAAAACAATCCATCAATTGCAATCCGGAGCTCTTTTTGGTCCCTTGATAATCACTAGAAAGGAAGCCTCATGGTAATCCTCATCAGGCCATCCTGGAGTACAGAGGGACTAGAGCCCAAGTGCTGGTTTCCAGGGCACTGCCCTTTGTGGACATCCCCTCCACCACTGAAGGACCCTCGCCTGCCTGGGACAGGCTGTAGGAACACACTGCTTTGACAGGTTCAAATTATTCAAGGTCTGATAGCTGGTTAGTCACCTTCTACCATTTCTTGAAAACTAATTAGAGAAAGAACACACACAACCCCCCCACATTTAATACCACTTACATCACAGCCTCTATTTATCCTTCTTTGTATTCAGTTTTGTGTAAATGTTCTCGAATATTATGAAGTCCTTTTGAAAAATATTTTAAAAAATGCTTAAAACACCCTTTTCCAATCCCTCCTGCCACAACTCTAATTTTCACAAACACATATTCTTCTTACAAGTTTTCACCCTTTTTCCGGCTCCAAGTCCAGAAAAAGTTTGAAAATATATAGTACTGCAGAAGATTTTTAGAAATAATCTGGTATAGGAGAGCTAAAATAAAAAAATAAATGAACGGCATTTATATTTCTTGTATGTACAGCATACCTCAAATGTTTAAAGATGCATTCAGAAGCAATAGCATCCTTCTTTGGGAAATAAAGTTTAAACTGGCTGAAAACTCAAACATGTCAACAGAAATTCATCCACATGCTGCCTCAAACTGCAATAACCATTTTTCTGGTTTCTCTGTCTTTGTGACACCCTCTTTTGAAGCAGGCACAAGACTTTTTAAATAAAGCAAAAATGATCCCAAGAACAAAGCTAGAAGAAAGGGATATCTGCACTGTCATGCTTTTCGCGTGCCCTGAGACAAAAATGTGGCTAGGAAAATAAAAGATTTAAAAATATATGTAAAAGTGCTAAAAATAGCCTGAAAAGCAATAGATTATTTGTGCCTATTTAAGTGCATCGTACATGAAACCCCATTAAGTTGTGTACTTAGCTGTTAAAACATGGTCTGCATGGTACAAACTCTCACTGTCTCAGCAGTGCACAATATTCAGCACCACAGGAGCCCTCAAATCTGGTGTCTTCAATTTCTTCCTCAGAAACAGACTGTTAAACCACTCAATGCGTTTTTGAAGCAATTCAGCTTGGATTACTTGATGAACATAATATGTTTATTTAAAAATACTTTCTACAAACACCATTTTCATGAACGTATTAACTGAAACCATTTTTTCCGCTCAAGTTGTACTGTGGGAATGTCACTGAGCCAACACGCTTTCCTAACAACATTCACATGGAGATAATGTGACTAAATCCCTTCAGAGGGTTGGCATTGCAACTCTCATTCATGTTGAACTCCGACTTTCAAGGTACCTTTTAAGAAACTAGATGAACTATGCTTCCAGTCCCCTTGCTTACTATTATTTTATTTTTTCCTGAGACGCAGGATTTTTCCACTGGCTAACATTAATTCTTATTCATTTTGCATTCTTTAGTAAGTTAGGGACATTATAGTCCTTTTCCGTGAACAGAAAAAAAGTATTATTAAACAGGTTGTTCATTAATTCTTCAAGAAAGAAATCCTTGGCATGTAATTATTTGGCAGTTTAAGACTTATGTTTAAATATTTTTCATGCCAATTCCGGGACACGCATCCTCCAAACATCAAAATTCAAGAAACCTACAGTGTTTTCTTCTTTTTTTTTTTAATAAACTCAACAACATTGCGTGCGTAATGTTATTCCGTAGCAGTTTCTGTATGAAATTATGTTGTTCTGTCAGATGGGACCCATAATGGCCTCATCCCTGCAGCAATCATTGTTAATATAAATCCCAAACAAATTTCTATACTGTTCCAATTTACTCCAAGATGCTATTTTCCGTCTTGTCAAAACAAGTGGAGATCAAAGGACCAAGATTTATAAGCTCAAAACTGACAAAATCAGTATTCTAAATATATATGGCAATAGAGAGTTGCTAAATCTCCTGAATCTTTTAAATTAAAAAATATTGCCCATTCTGATGAAATTGCTTACAATGACTACAAGTAAAGATGGTGGCCATTAAGTTTTATCGCAAGCACCTGAGGATCTGTTTCCATGCAATACAAAATGTTCCTTTATTCCCCTGAATTACTGACACTGGCAAATTAAAATGAAGTGGCTACATATGGCAGAAACAATCTTCACATTTACAAATATCCTGAAATATCACTAAATCATAAAAACGAAAGCTGTGGGTTATATATTATGAATGTTGCCTAATGCATTCCCAGCTCAGTTATTTGTAACAAATTTGTATACAATGGACAAAATTGGCCATTTATTCTCCAGCAGCAGCAGCTGGTTCTGGCACCGTGTATCATGCCCAAAATGAAGTTACAAGTCAGAAAAGCACAATTAACCTTTAAAATGCTGGAAGGAGGAAAATGAAACGAGCACCTTTAAGTAAAAATACGTATTAGAAAAACAATGCTACTGAAACTCTCGGTATCCCCTTCTGTTTTAGAACTGCTTTGTAAAATACCCTGTTACAGAGAAGCAGTCGCTTAATGTGGAAATCAAAACAATCTAGACATTGTACAGTAGGAGCCAGGAACCTGCATCTGATTATTTTAACAGCTTGACTGATCCTGCATGTTATGGTAAATGAGGACAGCTGTTATATTACCTCTACCGAAATCGCATTACGATGAAGGAAAAACACCCACAAGGACCTTTCACTGTACTAGGCTAAGATAAAGTATACAAAATGGATTCTCGTGCGCTCTTAATACTTTCATTATATTTTCCGAAGCAGGCCTAGTAACTGATAGTCCTTAAATGCTAATTATCATATGCATTTATTAAATCAACATAAAACCTTCAATATTATGCAACACTTCAACTGACAGGACTTAAAATATATTTCTAAATATCACATATTCATTCCTGCCTTCCAATAACCTTCAAGAATTTAAAAAAAAATAATCTTTTATGTAATATTAGAACGGCACTTCTCAATTTTAATGTTCATTCGGTTCACTTCGGCAGTATTTCATGGATGCAGCCTAAGGCTATAGGTAATGGAACATTACTCACTATGATAGCCAGATTTCTTCTGCATGGCGGTTACAGGGCAATCTTTATGAGCCAGAAGAAGCTGTTTCAGCTGTGCCACTTCATTTCTCAGCAGGGTGACTTCATTCTAAAGGAGAAGAAAGTTACGTACTTTACCAGGCTCAAACTACACACGTTTTGAAGGTAAGTATTAAGTTTTATAGGATTTTCAGTTGTTGCTTTAGGGGTAGATAAAATACAAGAAGTTTCCATTTGGTACATATTGCAAAAATGTATACATCTCTTTTATCTCAGAACACTAAAATATTAGCTGAAATTTGGATAAATTTATTTTATGATTTTCTTAAACAGGAAATGCTTTTTTGGAAAATACAACATGTTTTTCGCTTTGCAGATGCAGAGTCTACATATAGTCCCATTCACATGATCCAGCTACTGTAAGACGCTTTTTCAAGGTTTTGTGATGAATTCTAACCAGAGTAAATTTACATTTAACTACCCACATTTTAACAGATGCCACAGACAACATTAAAAAAAGGTAAAAATAAAAATCTGCCAAAGCAGAATGATTTTTGCTGACTGTGTTTGTACCTGGACTTTGAAAAAGAAAATAATTTTGTAAATGTCTGTTGATTTCCATACCAATTTCTCTTTGTTGACCATGCATAAACATGTTATATGAAGGAATAATTGATAACCATGACAAAATCCTGAAATGTCAGCTTATGTCACTAAAGCAGGGTGTAACCCAGGAGGTGGCACTGGCAGAATAAGTGGCTGGGTTCATTTCCAGGCTGTGCCTTCCCACTGGTGGGTGACCTTGGGCAAAGTCATTTTACTTCTTTGTGCTTCAGTTTCCCCATTTGTACAGTGGAGGCCAGTGACACCTTCCCTGTAAAGCAGTTTGATATCTACAGATGAGAAGCGCTACGTAAGTGCGTTGTACGTCACAACCCAAATTAGGAATGGGCCGGCATTTTGATAGATCCATTTGCACTTAAAATAGTAGAAAAATGTTTACGTAACTACAGAATGAAGTTGTCTGTAATGCTCTGTGACAGCCATAGCTTGTCACAGTATATGCTTTTCATGGGTTAAATTCTTTTAAATGTAAATCTTTTCCATTAAGACTTGAAGTTACTTAACCTATAACAGCCTTGGAACATTAGTGTTATATACCGCGTGCATGACAGAATTGTTTGTTAAATACATGTGTTTATGCATTTGAGAGCAAGCTAAAGAAAAAACAAAGTACAGGAAATTTGGACTGCAAATAAAATTATGTGGAAAAAAAGATCAAAAAGTCAATCTAGTTACTAGCTAGAAATAAGGCAATGCAGTCAGAAATGAATTAGAAGTAAAAGTATTCCAAAATAAGGAAAACAATTTTTAAAAACACAATTTATTAGGTTTAATTACACTAAGTAACATAATTTATAAATACTGTAGCTAAAATATCATAGTTTTAAAATCAAAGCTCCCCTGTGACCTCTCTGTGACCTAAGAAACAACAACTTTCTAGCCTTTATACCTGCAAAATCCTCTTGAACTATTGAAGACTACTTTTCTATTCATCCATTTTATTGTGCCAAATACCTCTTTTAGAAACTTTTTTTTTAGAAACAGGAGCTGAAAGAAAGCCAAAATCTGACTTTATGAATGTTTCTAATGAAAGAAAAATGTGATTGCAAACAAAAAGTTGTCATAAAAAAAACCCAAACCACGAAGTCTCTACCAGCTGACATTCCATGTCCTGAAATCTAGGGCTGTGCAGAAATGGCACTACTTCTGCCTCAGCTCCCAGTCTCCTCTTAGCTCACCATGTTATTTACTGAGGAACCACAGCTCTGGATGCCAAGCAGGCAGCTGCACAGAACTGACATCGCTGGGGGAGAAAAGAAAGTGCTGATGTAGTTTTGAGACACTTCTTGATAAGCTACAGACGCAGCAATGTCCAAGAATATGAAACATTCTTCTGTAAGTTTAAAAGAACTTTGGCAAAATGAGCGATCAAATTGGTAAAAGGTTTTCAGAAATCTTCTACCCTCATCTCCCACATTTTAAGGAAGAATTTTACACACAAACAGCACATAAGTATGAAGTCACTGTGCATTAGTGTAAGTCAAACTAATGTCAATGAAAAATTTTTGAAAAAGCAGTTTATAGATTGATGTCAGCTGTATTGTAAACACTAAGAATTTTGCTAACAGAAATAGAGTAAATATGTTACATTAAGCAGACTTGAAAAAGAAAATGCAACAGCATTCCTGTACTAAAAAAGTTGAGGTATTATCATCAAATGCATAGCTGTTACAGAAATGTTAATAACATGAACACTGTTTGCCAACAGTACTATATGTAATATACAAATCATTCCTGAAAGTAGAATAGAGTTACATCTGCCAGATACATGGTACATGGAGTGTCACAGAAAGGCAATCATTTACATATTACCAGTAAGAACTACTTCGAGAACCAGCTCTTATACACATTGCAGTTTTCTTATCACGTATGTGACAACAGCAAGTCTTTCCATCTCATTCAAAATACGTTAATGTGGTGGTCTTTATGGAAAACAGGCTAACAAGAATAAACACATGGTACTTGGTACAGCATGCAGTGTACAATCTATTCTGTATCTGCTTATTTCTTCCTAGGTCCAAAATGTGTATCTAATAGTCAGACCAGATGAATCCTTACTCAGCAAGGCATGGGACAATATTTGTGAGGTATTATTTACCAAAACTATCACCAGAGACAGGTAGATGTGACTTACAGGGATAGAGGACTGTCTGTAGCTGAGTTAAAACACTGCTAGTCCTCCTTCTTTTTAGATAACTTCAACAAGATACCCCTTTATGGACAAGAACACGTGCTTATGGGTGTTTCTCTCACAATTTAGCCTTCCTGAAGCAGCTTCTGCAGTATTTGTACAAACTGCCACTTGATTGCTGAGCCCTTAAAACATGCAATAACATTGTGAGGAAGACAGGTGGTTGTTCTACTAATACGCTGCCCTCTAAGATTATTAAAGCGACAGGGACCAAATAGAGATCATATCATGAACGCTGGTGTCTGATCCTGCAATATGATTGAGTGACCACGTAATAGATGGACATTCTCCCTTAAGCAACAATTTGAAAAATAATGCTTAAAAAGGAAATTACATTCAATCGTCTAAAAGAAGAAAGTAGGCAGAAGTTAATCTGCAAAAAGCTGAAAACTACTGAACAAATTATACATCAACCAAGTAAACCTCTTCAAAATCTCTGTGTACTGTGCCAGAGAGCTCCAGTCTCAAAAATCTTGACATTGACTTTAGAAGCTTTGAGACAGACATTACAAGCAAGCTACTAATTCCATTGAAAGAAGTCAGAATTGTACTGTGAAGCAATACAATGTAGCCATTTTGGTATTAAACTACTTTTGGAAACCTGACATCTCAGTAAATTCAGCTGAGCAGGTCACTTAGATATTAAACAAAATACGAACTACTAAACCCTAAGACTCAGTCTATAAAACTGTACTAAGGCAAAACTCCAAACTTAGTAAATTTACTATTAAATATAAAGTAAGTAATAATGGGTCATTACTGCCCACTACGCTGATCAGCTGTGTTAGCCTGTCAAGTGAAGAATTACTATAGAAATATAGGATTGATTAATGTTTCCACATAAAGTACAGTTTAATTATTTCTCTGACATTCAATTTTCTTTACAAGTCATTCTGTTCTTCACAGTTAACGGTTTTGCTTTTGGCAAACCATAAGAAAATTCTTTTTCTTGAATTCAGTTTTACCGAGTTAACTCTTTGAAATCTGGAAGTCTTTTGGTTATGGTATGTAGGTTGGTTTTGGTTATAAAAATTGGTATGTGTAAGTTAAGACAGTTCACATAATATCAAAATTACTGTCATTAAGAAAACTGATATATAGCCAATATTTTTTGTTCTTTTTCTTCCTGTAGTTCTACCTTCACTTATTTCTTTGATTATTTAAGCCGTAGTGTTACAAACCATTTTGTAATTAATGGATTTACAGTGAGGACTGTGACTGCATTAAAGGAACTTGTTTAAAGACAGAACAGGTATGAGACGATCGTACATTTGCAAGAAATTCAACTAATGCTGGTGCAGTGTCATGATTCTTGGAACACAGGTAACAATTCCACGTTGCGTGCTTAGGTAAGAATTTCTTAGACTTTACGGTCTGGGACGCTGAGTATTTTTAAAGACATTAACATGAAGATGACTGACATGCTGTAGCTTTGATTACATGATAAAAAGTAATCTTAACATGCCCTGCTTTCCTGTTGATAAAGCTGGGACATTTTCTTTATCTTATCTTTATTCTTTAAACTTTAAGAGTTTTAATAGGAAGGAAAGTGAACTGATGGAATAACAGGAAATGAAACTTTAAAATATCAAAATACTTTGCACTGCATTTTCTAAATGAATGCATTTAGGAAACTGTATCATTTTTTCCTTTCTGCATTTCTCAAAATAGAGCTTTTAGGCTTTGTATTTTGAAACAATACTTTGTGCCAATTCTCCTGTGCTGCTGGAAAATATTAAGAAAATATGCTTTAACATTTAATAGTAGTTTAAACAAGAGAGTCATGGATTTTTGTACAGGGGGAAAAGTGTCCATATGACAGCTTTCCAACAACTGATGACCTCAGATGAGGTGTAAAAATGACTGGCAACACACACTGGACTACCCTCTTGTAGTGCACGTCCCTCACTGCAGCACTGACACGCTGGGTGAAATCTGCTCTGCCACTGCCTGTGCTGTACCTGTGTGGGGACAAAAGAGGCCTCAGTCCCAGTGACGCCAAGCTGGCACCTTGCACGAGCACTACATTCACTTTAAAGGAAAAAGAAAAGTGAAGTTAAAAAGAAATTAAACCAAAATTATACAAATTAAGCCAAACCCTATTTAAGTAACCCATGCTGTGATACAAATTACTGAGCAAAATGTTTTTAAGGTAAGGCTATTACTTTGATGATAAGGCTTTATTCCAATACATCTTGTCATCCTTGTTTAGTATCAGTCTGAAAATTATTTAAAACGGACAAAGGACAAAAGGGTATGACCCTGAAGTTTACACATCTTGAAATCTGAGTATTCTCTTATTATCTTATTTTAACAGTATATGCAATTAATGCTGAATTTTCAATTCTGACCTGAGCCACCAGTTACAAAACCATTTCTATTTCAGATTTCATGCAACGTTTGGGTTTCATTGATCCATGATCACTGTCTAAGAACTGAAACGCTTATATATGTTTACTCGAAATAAGAAGCATACCTGTAACTGGCCATTTAGCGAGCTCAGGTCCTCAGCCTTCTTCTCCAATGACTGCACCCAGACTTTCCGTTTCTGCCGGCATCTGGAAGCAGCAGCCCGGTTTCGCTCCAGGAACTTTCTTCTCTTCTCATCAGGGTCTTCATTAGCGGCTCTTCTTCGCCGACCACCTGTATTTGGTGTTTGTGGTGTAGGTTGAGCTGGTGATGCCTGAAAACAGTAAAAAGTGTAAAAGTTATCAGAATAATACTACCAATGACTTCAGCTACACACCTTGAGAAGAGCATTCACAACATTTCTAAATAGGCTGTTACATTTCTTCTGTGGAAAGCCACATCATCTAACTCTACAGCTCCGTTTTAAAATATTTCACTGCATTTACATTCCTTACTATGCTGCATTAACATGTAACATTTCAATCATGACTCCAGCTTTGCTTTAAAATTGCATTAAAAGAAGCCACTCACTTCAAAGAGTTAAATTTATATGATATTTACATTTGGAAATTGAATAAAGCCTGGAAGCAATACTTCTTTGGACAGACTCTCAGACATTCTTTCACCAATGCTGATGGCACAAGGTAAACTTTAGAAAACTCTTTCACCCAAAATAGCTTTAAAAAGCCACACTCAGCAGGAAATACATTTTCTAGTTTTGATCCTTCCCACAAACCTAGTCGCAACTCAAATACTACACAATTGCTCATGCCTAATATACAGAAGTCTTTTGTCAAATGCTGTCAGTGCTGATACTTGCTGATCCCTGGATCTCCAGATAGCAATTTCCTACTTGTTGACATGTTCTCCACCACTGCATCCCAATTTCCCTTATATCCACCCACATATTATTACAAGATCAAAATATTTCAATATTTTAAATTATGCATTATACCCCTTTCATAGTGGTATACAGACTCTGGGCAAAGGTCTAATGAATTATGATATGAATACAATGGATCTTAAACTCCTTTCAAGTGATAAGATAGACATAATATAACTGTCTCCATGACATGTTCACTGGTGCACCTGCACATTCAGTCTAGCACAGTAAGGAAGTTTTATTTTTAATTTAAAAACTGCAAACGCCTATCAGTTGGCACATTGATTTGGCGTAAATTCTAGACAGCTAGTAACAAAAAACCTGGGAACTCAAATCAGACTTCTAAGAATGAAACACTTGCAATTTTTTTTCTTTAAATCCGAATTATAAAGTAACCACAAAATAACCAAACAGCAAGCTTTTAATCTTGAAAATTCTCCTATGTGATATTATGAAAATATTCTTTTTAAAAACCCAATGTAGTATGGGAGAACAGCAGATTGTTTTACAATGGGTGACTTTTTTCCTCTTTTTGTTCCAAAGGTATTTGTTTTGATACATTATTTGACTTTACTGGCCCATTCAAGAATCAGAGGGCTCTCACTGCCGATACAGGTCCTTCTGGTTTCTCAGTCAAGAATGCAGCTTTTATAAAACTGGCATTATGCTATGAGTTCTGAGAATATTCTTTGAGATTTTTAAAAGCATTCTGAAAACATATTCCAACATGGTTTTTGGTTGTTTTTTGTTGGTGGTGATGTTTTTTTTTTTGTTGGTTTGTTTGTTTGTTTTTGTATTTTTTAAGCAGAACAGCAGCAATCCTCCAGGATTCACCCATGGAAGTCTCTCTTTCCTCCAGCAGCCCTCCTGCTTGCAGTTTGACACAAGAGTTCTTGTCCTTTATTCCCCTGTTTTCACCTATCACATCCCAGAGGGACAGCACACCTTTCCTAAACTCAGAGCCCCACTCTGGGTACCCGGGATCACACAGAACTTCATCACGCAGCTGAAACTCTTCTTGGGGCAGCCCAGTACAGGCACTTCAAGCAAATTAATATAGCTGTGATACCCCATGCAGTTATAAAAATTCTTAAGTGTTTATGATCTAAAATATTAAACGTAATATAAATAAAACATAAAAGCACTTCTTTTTTCCAAATAGATATTAACCAGTTGTACAATTTTCAGTTACCACAGAATGTCCTGCTAATGCACTCTGGTAATCAGGAGGACTTAGTTTTAATTTTGAGAAGGTGGACTGTACGTATTTTGAAGTTACCATCATAGTTAACACATTTTAGAAACATTTAAGAACATGTAAAAACTATAAACATTTTACTGCTATAGAACTACTGATTCCAAGAGGAGTCTGTAGCTCATGTTACTCTATTTTACAAATCAAGAAAAGAGGAAAAAAGGGATTTTTTTTGCATAATGAGGGGGCAGGAAGTGCACGTCCACTCTGTTCTCATACCGGTGTTTCAGTTGTTGAAGTTGCAGGTTGCTGTAGTGATTGTGGTCGTGGTTCCTCTGACTGACTCCTGACCAACCCACTTGAATGTCCCTTGGCAGTATCTCCATTTGTTACCTGAGGGTGCTGCTGGGTCAGGGCTGCTTTCAATCTCTGCAAGCAGAACAAAAAAAAAAGAGGAGAAAAAAAAAAGGAAATATTCTATCATGCTAACTTGAGGAGCTGTTAATGATTTACATTATAAGTTATTTTGATTTTGGGAACAGCAACTCCAACTCAAAATAGCTGTTTCTTTTTATAGGCTTTAAACGGTGATCTAAGCATATACCTACTAATAGGTGACAATTCCTTGCAAGCATGACAATAGCAATGAGGTTCTACATAGGATCTCAGAAAGAGGGATGGTAAGGTGTCTGGAGAGGGAACAGAAAGCCTCCTTCGCGATGAACTGTGCCCACAGAAGCATGACTGGAAGGCCATGAACAAAGGGCTGCTGAGGCTGGTATTGCATGAGGCACAGAGCAGAAAGAAAACAACCACACGAGGCAAAAGAGGTAAAACAAAGCACACAAACTTCTTTCCATTTAAAAAGAATTCTTGTGTTCTCTCTCCATTTTGAAATAGTTTGTTATGACTCCACTTCTTCATGGTCTTTACAAATACTCACCTCTACAATCCATCCTATGAGCAATTACTATACAAAAACCAAGGTCTTTGCTGAAACATCTCAGAAATGCACAAAACAATAACATGCTTCAGGCTGTATGTAAAGATCAGCATATAGAAATATGCAAGGTAACTCTCACGGCATGCTATTTTACACTAAAAAAATATTAAAATGTTTGAAGTTCTTTTATTGCACACAGCCACTACGAACAGTAATTTCAAATTTCAGCTGTATATTATACATTCAAGAATTACTGACAACTTGATAGAGTGTTTTAAAGCATTTATTGACTACCTTTTGAAAATTATTTCACTCAACTTTTGGTGGATTCTAAAATTATAATAGATAAGATATTCTGTTTACAACAAATTCTTAATCAGAAGTGATAATATACCAACTTTCACTAGATACAACTGCTGGTAATTCCAGATAACTTCTTAAAAATTTAAATTTAAATTTAATTTAAAATTATGAAAATTTTAGAATTTACCTTACTAGACAAATGGTATTAAGACTGTTTTTCTACTGAGCAGTGGATTTTTAAAGAATCTAATACAAGTTTAAGAAAAGAACGATTGACTTAATACATGACAGTTGGTGAAAGCTCTGACAATTTGTGTCATCATATTTTGGAACATGAACAAAGTATTGCCCAAGTACTCATATTAACAGACTGTCTTAAAAATGCTGGAGCCAGGCTGCATTTGGCCAGCTCAAAATAAGCAGAAGACTCTGCACCAGTATATGTAGATATTCTCTATAAACTGCAATATCCAATGTCTCTCAATAACTCAGTCATTGGACTATAGGGCAGTGTGATGACAGGCTTCCTGGATCCTGTTTCACAATTAGAGCAGCAGATTGCAGATTACCTCTGTCAGAACTGCAGAAAATCTTCAGGTCTGCAATATGGCAAGTTATCTCAACTACCAGATCCATAGACTTGGCTGTAGCATCTCACCAGCAGAGATCCTGCTGAAGGACTACAAAATGAACCGAGAAACCCCAACGTTCCTCTGCTGCCTTGCTCTTACGGAATATTTAGCCAGTGCCATCTGTATTAAGTCTCATCTGTAGTGACTGCTCTAGATTGGATGTAATGGCACATATCACTGCAAATAAGGACCATTAAAGGGTACATAAGAATTTGGTGTTAATGAAGTTCTGTTCCCCATCTCATTTTTGTGTCAACTTTCTAAATTTCCTGGAATGAAAGTGCTTTCAGAAAAGTACACAAGGCAAATTTACAGTAATTTCCACAGTGCTCAGCTCTAACAACAAGAATCTAGGACAGCTACAGGCAACAGGGCAGGATGACAAAAATTTTTAGGATAACATGCCTTAAATCTTATGTACAGTACTCCGAAAACCCTAAACCCTTCAGTTCTTGTTTTAGCTCTTCCTTTACAGCATTAGAACAAACTCAGGAATCAATCTGTACCTTCCTAATTCACCTTGGAAAAACAAGTAACAAAAAAAAATGCCAGTCCCTGTAACCAGCTAAACAAGCACAGAAAAACTCAAGTGTTTTCTAATTGTCTAACTAAAATTACTAGAACCAAACTCCATGATCTAATTACAGCAACTGAAAGGTTAAGATGATTTCAACACCAAGCCCCTTTAAATTCTAAGTAATCCAGATCAGTAAATGGTAACATTTTCTAAGGTACCACCAGGACTACCAGGGAGACACGTCACTTCCAAATCTGGCCATAGGGTCTGACCTACTCTGCTTGCGACTGCAGGAGCAAATCTTGGTGTCAGCATCCTCCACAAAAATACTCCAAATCAGACTCTATGAACTCCTGGAAATGCTTGGTAGTGTTTGTCTAAAGTCGGTTACTTAAAGTTTCACTGGCATACCCATTTCCTTAGTGAAAGAGAGAAGGAGAGCTCAAGTTCAGAAGTTGTGGGAGACAAAAGTAATATGGGTTTGCTTTCTTTATTCCCATGTGCACATAAGGCAAGTAATTGTTATTATTGTCCAACTCCATTCTTTCTACTTCTGCATTTCTGTGTTAAAGAAATATCTGAAAAGTTAACCTAAGAAAAAAAGAAGTTCATACTATTAAAGTTACATATTTTACATCTAATTTGAAAATAGCAGTAGAAAGTGAAGGAAATAGCACAATCCCATCTATATTATAAACAATCTATCACCAAGCACAGGAGGATTGCGGTCAAAGTAGGACTTAGCCTTCCCTATTGTCATGTTAACAAACTTTATAATTTTGTAGATTTATAAGTAAATAAACTCATTTTGAAAATTACATTGTTAAATGTAATGCTATAGAAACAGAAATAGAAAATATCGGTTTTATCTTTCTATTACAGAGTTTAAAAGCTGAAATTCAAATAGTTATGGTTAAAATTATCCACAAATGCAGAAACATTGTGAAAATCTGGTGGCTATCTACAGATTTTTCAGGAGGGCATAATCCAGCTCACGTATTTTAAAAGTTTCATATTTTAGAAGGTAACACTGGAGTAAAATACTATATGGATGTCATGCTTCCTGTGAGCAGCGAGACAGTTCCCCCAAATACGATGAGAATCAGAGTTTTTAAAATCAAGTGTAATGAAACAAATATTAGAATAAATGTATATAAACACTATCATGTGGGGAAACCTCATGACAACCAAGGTCTTTTTTATACTATTTGGTTATTAGAGACAAACTAAAATTGGTATTTTCAAATAGCTTAATAGCTTTTAAAGTCTTTATTAGCAAGGTTTTACTGTTCATGTATACCCTTGAAAACAAATCCTCACTGCATCTGTCAAAATTTGGTAGGACTAGATCATTCCGTCAAGAGCTCACAGAAACAAGATAATATTCTCCAGAAACAATTTGTGAAAAACTCAGATCCATTTTTCATATCTGCCACAAAAGCTCATCAGAGTAATAACCCTCTTTCTCCTGGGTGTTATCCTACCATCTGCTGCTCTATTACTTATCTTTATTTTGCAACTAATTAACAGCATAATCTTCTAAATTCAGCAAGTTAATTATCATTATTGTGGTCTTTGCAGCATCATCAGTCCTTATGAAGTCTTGTCTCTCCACCCCCAGAGAACATATGAAAATGAAGTAGGTTGTGAGAGGGTCTGTTTCTTTAGAGTAGGCTCATTAGGTGTTTGCTGATTAGCTCGGCACGCGGAGAGACAGGTCAGAGGAATTCTGCTGAGCACAAGGTCCCATGCCGGGCTCCAGCAAGTTAATGTCGGCTCCTGAACATTTGCCAAGCTGCCCTCTGTCACTTCTCGGTAGAAACCTCCTGCAGAAAACCTACTGGCTGCCCACTGTGTGCAAGGTACTTCTCAGATTGTGACAAAGGGTTTTCTATGGGTAGGAGGAGATGGAGGGAAAGATTCAGTGTTAAAGGAGTTTTGAAGTTTGTTGGAAACTTCTGCAATCCATGCAGAAGGGTCTGGACATTAAGTTTGCATCCACAAGCTGTATACTTCAGAAAAATGATGCTTCGCATGTGAGCTCATGGCTCACATTTCATATACAGAAAGCATACAGTTACAATCTGCTCACTAAGAGATCAGAAGCAATTCTGTGATATTTAGAATCATGCATCCTTATCTTATTGTGGAAGCATTTTTCTTTTTTTTTTAAAACATAGTTATTGCATCTACTTCTAAGCCTCTCTAAAGCACAAAAAACCTGACTTACGCATTGGATTTTACTTAAGTATATGGGAGTTTGTATCTTTACCATAACAACAAATACAGTCATGTCAGAAAGACTGACAATTTATACTATCAACTATGCCACAGAATCTGAAACTCATTTTCACTCCTCTTGAATGTCATTTGCAGTACAAGATACAAGGTTATTTTTAAAAGAACAGCAGTAAAAGACAGCTTGTGTCAGAATAACATTTCTAGTCATATTTCACTGTAGTTGTACAAGAAGCAGGAGAAAAAAGATCCCAAAACGTTCAAAACTACAGTAGCAGTGCCTTTAAGAGGTGTGAATGCAGCTTTGTTCACTACAATAACTTTAATATTGGAGAGTAAAATTAAAATGCAACCTAGTTTCATGTAATTATCCCATAGCACTGAAACACGTAGCACTGTACATGTTTCAGTGCTGAAGTGGACACGTAAGACTGTGCTTAACACACTCTTCCACTAAGTTCCAGCTGTTTCAGTTGAGAACCTTCTCCAATAATGTCACTAATCATAAGGATTTGGCTCACTGCATAGCCAGTTTTTAAAGACTTGGCTTTCATGGCTTTTATATTTTTATTTTTCATTTACAACATTTTTTTTTCCTCCTAGTCTTTATTCCTTGCAGCTGATATACATTTATCTATCTGCTATTTCATTCAGTGAAACTGTTCTCACAGGCAACTGTCCTTCTGTGGAATTCATGTGATCATTTAGTGTTAGGCAATTTTAATGGTAACCAGAGAAAAGAACATTTCAGCAAGGAAAGAACAGAGCTCTAGAAGTGATGTCTCAGTAACTCACTTCACATGAATAACCAAAACTGCCATGCTGAGGGAGTCTGACAGCTTCTGCCAGTTATTTTAAGCTTTAGCTTTTAGAAATCAAAATGTCCATTCGTTTTACTAAGGTTCATTCATGATTTCATGTAGAGAAATATATGATGCTCTACGTACAATTTGGTACTAACAACTCATAAGGAAACAACAGGCATTGATCAATACAGAATAAAATAATAAATTACAAATAAAATAAAGCAACAGCCAAGAAAATTCTAAAGACTTATAAAAATCCTGACTCCTGAGCCTTGATAGCTGAGAAGGGAACATCACAGCTTTGCCCCTTCCTCCAGCTTTCTGTCCAAAAGACACCACGAACCCTAGGCTGACAGATGTCACCCCAACACGATGCAGAACTGTGGCTATGGGAGGCAAAAGGACACAGGAAGTGTTCCCAGTGTTCCGCTAACTTAAATGTACCAATAAATCAAAAATTTGCAGTATACTGTTTATAGATGAAACATACACCATGATGAAACATACAATGTTCACTTATTAAGGTTAATTCAGTTTAACAGCTTATATTGCAACTTTAAATGAGAACTAGTAATGAAACAGAAAGCAAACAAATAGCTGTAAAAGTAAGTATTAAGTCTTCTGTTGGCTTAACCAGGAACACAACTAGGAAAAATAAATCTGATTACCATACCTTTGCAGAATTTAGTATCTAGCAAGCAAAATTATTTTAGAGATACATGGAAAAGAAAGGATTTGGCAGTACAAAGAGTTTAATTTTAAAAATTAAATGAAACTTCACAGCTAATAAACCATCACATATCTGCCAACAATGCATCACGTGGCATAGCGAGTCAGGCTTCCTGTTGGAAGCTTTTCTACATAAACATTAAGTTTCTCATTAAATTGCTTTTACTTTAGGAGTGGTAAGAAATTAAGTTTTTTATTTTTGAGAATAGGCACTATATAAAAGTAAATGAGCATAAGAAATATGCATAATTCCAATATTCTTGAATTCTGCTCATGCTTTATATTAAGCAATAAGAAAGGAAAAAAGTAACATTGCAAATGCCCTTTTTACAGTCTCATTTAAAAAAAAAGATAAGCAATCACTGAAGTGCATATATTAGCTAAATTCTAAGGAGAAGACAAATGAGACTGTTAAATTTTAAGTCTAATGATCTTTGCTTTTCTTTGCATCTGAATGATTGCTTCTTCCAGCATGTGATCAAAGTCTTCACTACAGATATGTATTTCCTTCTCCCCTTAAAGTTTTGCAAGAGCAAATCACTCAGTAATATGCTTAAAAATCTATTTTCTTGCCCATCTAACAAATCATTTGGAACCACTTCCTCCTGGATTTCACAAAGCAGAATTCAGCACATGAGTCTCCTGACTCTAAGGAATGTGCAATTTCTGAGAAAACAGTTCTTGTTTCCACTTTCTTACATTCTTCTCTCCCAGATTTAAGATAAATTCATCTAATCAGAGCTGGTTATATTTAAATATCTCCTTGGGTATTAAAGATTCCTTTTGTCATTCCTAGGGGGACAAGGATGCACAGAAACAGACTTTCTTCCTTTCTGTCCCTCTCTACACTATTTTAAGTCATTGTATTCCACAGAGGAGGAAAATGAAGGAAGACCTGACAGCATCAGGAAAAGTCAGTGCACTAGTGACCAGCTCTCCACATGAGCTCCAGTATTTGCCGAGTGTGGTCTGGTGTACCCATTGCACTGGAATCCAATTACTCCAGACAGCAGAATAATTAGTGTTCCCAGACTCACCATTTTTCATATTGTGGCCCATAGGTCGAGAGAAACGAATTATCAAAGGATGCTCACGGCATCCTCTCACTTATCAATACTGATATACACAAATACATTTTATCTAGTAGGTGTTCCTGATTCTTTTTTAGCATGAAGTAAGAGTCAGAAGAGGAACACTGCTTCACAAGACAGATACTGTTTACAGAGGCATCTTGTAAATAAATAAATAGGCTAATTATTGTTTAATAACAGATTTTCTATTGCTTTCAAATGTTGGAACAAACAAATAAGACAGCAAAAACAGAAAAACAACTACCTAATGTTGCAGAAAGTTTTTCAATAAATTGATCAATTCAAACTACCACCATAACTAATATTTAAAAGCAAACCAAACTTTCTTCTTCTTGTTTTACTTGTGATTTTCCCCAATAATCTCCAAAGCCCCCAAACTGCCACGAAACAGAAACAACCTCTGTGCAAAACAGTTGCCTGCCAGTAACACACATCTCTTATTACGAAACTCTTGCCAAATGGACTATATTCAGTTGAGGTTCTGAAAACATTTTTAAGAAACCTTTTTCTTTTCCTACTTTTTTCTAAGAAATATTATATCCTTTGGGAAGAAACATAGTCTGCTTCTCTGAAGGTGATGTTCAATGTTAGCATGCTACTAATCTTGTCTTTGCTCCAACTAACGTTTCCTGTCCTCCGATACAGGAGCAAGAAGGAGATTAGTAAAAAATCTGGTTCATTTGAAAGAATGATTGAAAAGAAGATCAAAATGACCATTAACAACAGAACTAACATAGGCTGGCATTTGAAATAACTGTAAAATAAACACAGCTGTTATTTTTCTGTTTTTATTGAACTTGTACTTGCAGAACTTTGACTAACAAAAGAAAACTAAAGCTGTTTTTAAAAAGCAATAGAATTTAATTAATTTCTCAAGTTATTCTTCTTGAGGAATAATGGAGTTTTTCACTTACCAATTTAGCCTCAGACTGCACTGGCTGTGGGGAGGAAGGCCCTGGGATTCCTGGGATACTAGGCACCATGGTGACAGGTCTAACAAGCTGACCAGATAAAGTATAAAAATGGAGAAAACCTGAGTATGTTATCAAAATAGAGAGCATATGACAGCACTACCCTCTGAAGCCAAAACAGCTATCAAGCTGCTTAAAACTAAGTTCTGTGCTGCACTTAAGCAAATCTGCTCCACTTTCAAATTAATATAGCATCATGCTTACTTACTGGAACTGCAGCAGGGACATGCACATTAGAATTTGTGATAGATGCAGGAATAGCAACAGGCATGGTTTGTCCATTAGGAAGATGTAACAGCACAGGAAAAGGACCTGGAACTGGACTGAAAAAGGAATGAACTATATAAAATAAAACTTATCCAGAGAAGAGAACAAGTTTACACATTATTTTAAATTGGTTTGTTTGTTTACAGTTGCAATGTAATATTTATTTGGAGATCAAAAATATGAACTTAGTGATGCGGAAGACATGGAATTATACTTCCCATGTAGTGAAAGTTGTATGTTTCATATGTAGTGAAGCACCACATTACACCAAAGCACCTCAAATTTGTACCTTAACTGCAGAAACAGTAAATGAAAGTAAACAAAACATTTTCAAATTCTGTAAGAAAACATTTTACTTTTAGATTTACATAACTTACACTATCGGTCTGTTAGAGGATGGAGCCTGGGTAATAACAGTACTGGATGTTGGTGATGGTATTGCCTGCTGAATAATAACACTTGAGTCAGAACTCGTAAGGAGTACGTTAGGAACCTGCAGTGACGCTGGACGAACTATTGTCGATGTTGGCTGTGCGGTCTGCTGCAGTGACGCTTCCTGAGGAAAAACAAAGATTAAATAAAACTGTGTTAAACAAACACAGTTTGATGGAACAAATCAGAATAACACCCTTTGGGTGAATCATTTAAACCGAAGTGAAATTATTCCAACAACAGTGATTTAAGTTTTATAACAAACCTTGGCTCCATTTATGCTAAGACTACTATTACTTATAATTGAGTTTGGATCAGGTATTAAGTTGTTCTTTGTTTTGTTTTGGTTTTGTTTTCTGTTGTTTTGTTTGTTTGTTTGTTTATTTTGCAAGAAACTCATGGTGCTATCAGCACCATCATATCTGCCCACATGCTGAATAAGGAAAACACTCTTTGGTATTCTCATGTACATTTCAGGTTCAGTCCACTGTTTCAGATTTAAACAACAGAAATAAGACTTTTATGGTTCAGTAAAAAGGAAAAGAAACATTTTTTTGTTAAGTCTTTATTCCTTACCCATATACATCTCTTTACTAGAGTGTAACTAAGTTAAAAATATTTGGACTACTACATTCATAGTTTTGCAAAATGTATCTGTATCCAGATGCACTAGAAATTATCTGAGCACAGCAACTAAATTTCCTTAGTTGCAAGTAAATAGTAGACAGAATTGACTATAGTTCTTAGCTTAGCAATCAGGCATAGTATATTACCAATTAGAATGTAGTAGCCATATTGCTTCTCAGAAAATCCTTGATATAGTCAGACTTCAGATTTACTTCTGGACAGGATTTTTCCAACTTATTTATTCTTTTGACACTAGCTACTGCAACCAATGGCACATAAAACTGCGCTCTTAAGACCAGCACACTTCAGTTGCTCCACTCTTAAACTGTAATTCAAAAAGAACATCTCACACCTGTGTCATATAGGCTACATTGATTACTATTTGCTCTGAATAAAGCTAAAGTTTTTAAAATTGATCCACAAAGCTTTAAGTAGTGAGGTCTCAGCTGTTTTACAGATTGCTTTTCTTTTTATACATCGGTTGCAAAATTTCTACACTCCTCTGAGCACTTCACAGAACTGCAAGTGGGCTGGCAAACTGTGGGCTTTAAGAAAGAAAGGACTTTAGATGATGACATTTCCTCCCTTCAAAACCTCAGAGTCTAGATTTGTCATCAGGGCTCATCAGTTTGTTCATGTTTGTCCCCAAGGCACCTAAAAGTCTCTTTACAGTGAATGAGAGTTTATCAAGAATAACAGCTGTATTGAGGAAAGCAAGAATTTTTCCCTACGTATCAATTTGTGGTGTTTATAAGTTTATAAGATTTGAATATACTACCTAGAGTTACAGATGAGCATTCAGTTAAAAGAAAGAAAACCATCCAGTATGAAATTGCAGAAACAGAAAAAAATTGGGTAGAGTTGACTAATAAATGTTCTTAGGACAGGATTATATACTTCTTTGCAAACAAGGAACTCTACATAACAGCTATACAGATCTTATTCAAAGAGCCACAGGGAAACATAGAGGAGACCGAACTGCTTGACTGTGGGAAATCAGAGGAAGGCATCAGGGGAGCATACCTGACCTGCTAACCTTTGGGCAATCTTTACTTCTGAAATTAATATTATGTCATTATTCACTGCTTCAGCTTCACCCTTTCCTGCCTGCTGTTTGTCACTATTACCTGTCGCTTTACTGGACCAAGGAGCCACCAATAGTCCATTCCCATCATAAGGATCTGGCACAGAACATGTGCGTTTGCCCCTAACATCTAAAGAGCAGTAAGAGCTGACTCTTGTTCTTCCTTTCCACTGAAATATCTTCATGCATGACAACGACATATATATATATATATATATACACAGGTATCAACATATAAAAATAAAACCATAGGCACACCAGCCTGGTAGGAGACAATAACTGGTCGAAGCATTGCACTAATGAAGTATAAAACTGTCTTGCACATACGTTAACACGCTGTAATCATTTAAGGCTGCTGAAATATATTCAGCCAATTAAGTAGTTACAGTGGCATATGTGTTTTAAAACAAGCTACACCCTGAAAATAAAGCTTTCCTCCTTCAATACATTTACAGAAGGAGAATATAAAAAAATCTAACTGGGAGAACAGCAACACTCTGCTCACATTTCTCAAGCTCTGCAGGCCACATTCAGCAGCAGCAGTACACTCCAAGCAGCACCCTCATCCTTGCTCAGCTTGTCTCTACAATCAGACATCAGAACAGCATTGAGCAGCCGCAGCTTTTCACTTCAGCACTGTTACAGTGACAAAACTGAAATTACATCATGAATGAGATAAGTTTATAAGCACTGCCAAACATTGAGATATAATTTTCACTTATAATGGTGCTAACGAGATACTGAACCACTACTGTACATTAATATTATCTCCTGCCAAAATTAGAGTACTTAGAATCAGTATTCGCAGTGGGGGGCAGGGGGGAACAAAACAAAACACCAAAACAACAACAATAGAAAACCAAACAAAAAAACCCACAGCAAACTAACCTCTGAAGTAAAGAAGAAATTAAATAAAGAAGACTTAAAATTTGGACTATGATTGGCTTAATCTAAGCAGCTTTTTACATGAATTCCTTTAAACTACTTTTACTATTTTTAACTACATGATTTCCTTGATTACCTATGTTTACCCATCCCTGTTAAATAATAAAACTCAGCAAAGCTTTGTAAAAGCAAACCTGAATTGAAACGCGTAAATTTCTGTCAGACACTTAAGGCTTTTCTCACTGTGGTGCCTGCAGGCAGGTTAAGAGAAGGGGGGCAAGTTGAAACCAGAGAGGTTCCGTGTGGATCTGAAGAAAACCACTTTGGCCACAGGGACAGCCCAGCATGGGAGCAGGTTGCACTGAGAGGCCATGCACCCTCCCTCCTTGAAGGTGTCCAGAGCAGACTGCATAAAGCCCTGAGCAACTTGGTCTGAGCTCAGAGCTAAGCCCTGCTTTAGGAGGAAGCTGGACCAGGAAGTTCCTGCGATCCCTTCAGACCTGAATTACTCTGTGGTCCTAAGAAGTCCTGGTGATTTTGGGGAATAAGGTAGCTAAGTCCCACAAATGCAGACCACCCGCTGAAGATGCACATAGAAAAAAAGACTGACTAGAGCAACCACACTGCTTCATTACCTTCTGCTCCTAATATTTTTATTTATTGAAGTAGGAATAGTATTAATTCATTACGTGGATTTTGCCTCATTTTGTGTTCTTCAAGAGAACTCCAGATGATGAAAACACTGCTAGTCACACATCAAAGTTATCATTACTATTAAAGCATTTACTTCTTCTTTAGAGCAACAGTTCTAAAACTGGTTTGACTGCAACATCCCCTAGTGACAGACAATACCTCGGTCTTCTCCAAGTACTGAAGCAAACACTAAAGCAAATTCCTGAGATCACCACTCTTATAGCCTAAGAAGTAGAAAATTTAGAAAAATTATCTGGTGCTTAGCTTTGAAAGACAGCCCATTCATCCCTGTAAATTTTTGTAGAACATCCCCTGCTGTTCTACAAAACAATTTATGGTAAAACATAGGATAAATACAGGAAGAGTCCCAAACTGTTGTCATTATTTAAAAAACACAAACAAACAAACAAACCAACCCCTGAACTTTCTTTGCCTTTTCATGAATGATGATGCATAAGCCAGAATAAATGGTCTCTTTAGCCTTTCCTAACATAGCATAAATATTAAATTTTCTTTCCCTTCTGGCTTTACTATATGGCCAGTGTGAGGCAAAGAAATCACTGCAGTAAGCAAAGCTAACTAAAGAATTTAACAAATCAAGAATATATGCACAGGAATATGGCAAACCAAAAATTCTTTTCCTTTCAGCCAGCTAAATAGTGCAGCTATCATCATGTACAACAAGCTTACAGATCCATCAGAAGAGTCAAAAAAAATTCCAAAACGAAAAATAAGGGCTCTGACCTTTTCATCATTGGTAGTAGATTCTGGATGAGGTAAAGGACTATCCTGATGAGTTGTTTCCACAACAGAAGGTTCTTCAATTTTATTTCTTATAATTGGTGTTGCAAGAGGAGACAGATCTAGAGGCATCTAACAGCAACAACATAAAACAAAATTACCGCATCTCTAAAAAATTAAAACATGTAAGAAAATGTTAACAATTAAAGAAAAGTATCAGCCTTATAACAACAGGGAGGTGTTGATATTTGGAAGACCTTGATGCAGATGCATTGCTGTTTTCAGCATCTGCATGAACACCAGTCTTTAGTAACACATTGTCTTTCAATACCAATGTCAGACTAAGTATTTTCTTCTTGAGAATTAAAAACACTCCAATAGTTTTCCTTTCCCAAGAGTCACAGGAAAATTATAGCTGAGGAAGGACTGTGCTACACTTAAAAATTACAGTTAAAAGAAGGTATTATCCTTCTATAAATTATTACATCACATGCCACAAAGAACAAAATCCTAACTACGTATCCACATTAAGAAAGCTACTGTGGACAATTAATTTCAAACTTATTGCGGCAAACAATTATTGAAAAAACAAGGTTTACATTACTACACAGATAAAATCCACATCTGAAAGGCCACAAAGAAGTTACAAAAATACTTAAAGCAATACTATAGATTTGAAAGACTACACTCCTGTCTTGTCTGCTCTCCAAATACTTTTGGAACAAGCTTGTCCCAAAGCTCATTTTCTATTTCTGTTCTTCCAGATGCTTTTTTCAATTCAATTCCTCGCTTTCCTATGGAATATATAATTAATGGGAAGAACTGTCAAAAGTGGCACCTCTCTTCATACCACATCTGAATGTGAAATATTACAGAAAAAAACTAAACCATCACCACCCTAGAAAGTATGCCATTATGGTCAATTTTTCCATCCCTTGCCATGATTATGTGTATTAATCAACCAGAGATATGGCAGAACCATGTTTCTTCTCATAACACAGAGGGCAGCTTGGAAAACTAATATCAATTAAAGAAACTGTTAAAATGTTAAAAATATTTTACACTACCTATGACCTCCTCCAAGGTAGTGGGGAACTACACAGAAAATACGGTATTAGAAAAACCAGAATCAGTATTACCACATGTAGTGTTTTAAGAACAGCTAGCATGGATCACTTAAAAAAAAAAATCATTATTTGTATAGTTGCAGTAACAAAGCAAGAGTGAAGCTTTGTCAGGAACGGATAATAATCTACCCTGTTTTCAAGTACTTATTAAAATAAAAGTACTTATTAAAAAAAAAAAAAAGTACCTATTAAAATCTTTACTGAAAACAACGAAAATGCAGATACTGATTCTGCAAAATCAGTATATATGAGTATCAAAATGTATTTTTTTATCACTGCCTATGGAAGTGAACCAGGCTGACCAGTCAACCAAAGGCAAAATTAATCAAAGGGGATATTGAAGAAAATTTTTCATTTGCAGAAGTGCTTAAAAGTTTGGGCCCTTAACCAATTATGACTGGGAAGTACTAAAATAAACAGAAGAAACCACATTTAAATGTTCCTCAAGAACATCTGAGGAACATTGAGGAAGTTCCTCAAGAAAACCACAGAGTTGCTAAACAGATACAGTCCAAATTTTTCTTGTATTGCAATCTGTACATTAAAAAAAGGTAGACTTTTAGGTTGTGATCAAAAATTTCTAGGGAAAAGTGACTTCAATATATAGTGAATATAATAATAACTGAATTACTGGCACTTTAGTCAGTATTTAACTCATTATCATTACTATTGATCCTTAGAATAACATCTGTATTTTAAAACTGATCAAAATAATCAGTGATCACATTCTGCTCTTTTCACATGGGTTTCTTGCAGATGTTCTTCTTTCTGCAAAAACTCTTCCTTTTTCAGACTTTTTTTTTTCCTTATTCCGGGTATAATGAAATTTCAACTAAAACTGATATTTAACTTCAACAGATACAGACCAGTTACATAAAGAATTAAGACAAACTCAACTTATCACATTGTCCATGCTAAAAATGTAAAATTAATCAGGTAAATGAATCTTCAGAACAGTAACCTTATAGATTTGTATTCTCTCCATGCAACATGTGTAAGCAGCTGGCAAGTGATTATTGGCACAGTTTAGAAGGCAACACATAAACCAAAGTTGGCTTTTTTTTTTTTTTTTAAATAGAATTTCTGATAGGAAAGAAGTAGAAGCTCTGAGAAGAAAATGTTTTTTTGAACATACTTTCTTAATGTCATCTTCAGAAGCCTTTTTAAACTCATTTTCAAAAGGACTTGCTAATTCATTGAATAAGCCCACTTCTTCACAGTTCTTCAAGAATCGAGTTGGAGTTGGTGTTTGATCTGAAATGAAGCGTAGAAAAGCCAAAAAAACCCCTCTATCTTTCTTCTACTATCCCACTTAAAGAATAATAATTACCAATTGATCCTTCTAATTTTACCATAGTATGTGAAAAATATTCCATATTTTAAAATTGAAGAGACAAATAATATCAACAAATGATTAGAAATGCAATTTAATCTAGTTACAGATCCTGTTAGGCACAGCCTTTATTAGTGTGTGTTCTTACTGAATGCTTACTATATAATTTAATCAATTATTAAGGTATCGATAATTGAAAAATATTTAAAATATTTAATTATATAAGTTCCAAATAAATGTTACTTATGGATAATACTACTGGCTTCAAATTCTGACAAAAGCTAATTATGTATGAAAATATTGCCTAAGCACAGATTGCAGAGAATGATAGAAACTGTTTCATACGCTCTTAACATAAGTCTATGCATTATGTACAGAAAACACATAAAACGTACCCCTACTCCAGCAGAAAAGTGAATAAACTAGTTATAAAAGTTTATACTAACCAGCCACAATGACACTATCATTACGAGCAGGACCAAATTTCAGTGTCATCTCATGTTTATGTTTATGGACAGCCAAATGATCCTCATTGGTAAAACGCTGCAGCAGAAAGTTTCAAGAAATAGTTGTAATTTTGAGTGCGAACAAAGTAAATGCAATTCTACAGAAAGTTATTACAGCATGTAAAACCAGCATTACTACATTAACAGTCTTAGGCAGACACATCTTGTTCCTTAGTCAACGGTACCAAGCAGAAATATAAAATGCAAGTGATGTTCATAGCAACTAAATAGCAACGATATGACAGAAATGGAAGTTATCAGCACCTGCACTCACCAATAGCCCAAGACTGACATTTCAGAGTGCTGCAGACTTTAACAACTGTTAGCAAATGACCATGTCCTATACTAATGGATCTTGACAATATTTAGTAAGTGATTACCACTATTTGATTTCTGTATTGTGTGTATTACCACAATAACGAGAAGTGATATGTAATCACAAACACAGACTTCACTGTATTGAATAGCGTAAAAAAAGAAGTATCCTCCTGCCTCTGACCATTTACAATACAAAATAAGAGGCAGATAGGATTGGAAACACTAGAACAATGCCAGACAATTGAAAAGCTGTGAATGAACTAAACTTATCAGCATTTAAAAAAATCTCTCAAGTTTTCAGGAGTATGCCAGTTTTGCGCATACTTTCCCCCAAATTTGGGGTATGTTCTATAAGAAAAGCAATAAGCAGACAAACCAGATGCTATAAAATAGATATTTTTTCCTTTTACTAACTTGAAATTTGCTATGCATCTATAATTATGGGTAAAGTTAGCGTTTCAATTGAGATAATGTAAGAAAACATTTCCCAAGATACAGGTTTCCTAGGAAGAACACATTTTACAAAATATTCAAATTCTTACTTTTCTTTCTGAACATTTGAGTCCCAAATTATGTTTCTGATTATTCTTCAATAATTCAAGTCACTCCATATATATCTTGTAACAGATACACTCCAAGTGTCATCTCTCAGAAAACAATACAGAAAGCTTAGTTGACCTCAGAGTACAGTTATCCAGAATATTTCTGTGAGAAAGGACATGTATGTGGGGAGCTGAGAGGGAAATTAAAAATGCAGGATCACTGAAAGGAAGAGTGATACAGGCCAAGCACTTTTTTTTTTGTTAGAACTCTCTTGTCAAGGGTTCCACATGCCCAGCTCTCCATAGCTCCTGTGCCTTATCTCCAGATACAGCATAAGCCAGAAACCTGGGTGTTCTATCACACCAGGAGACTTAAGTACATCTTTCTGTCCCCATTACATGATGGACAGGCTCCTTCAGAGGGAACAGGATCTCCAAATCCCAACTCCCTCTCTCTCTTCTACAGTATATGAGGTGGCATCTGGTGAAACCTTGCCCATTTTCAGGGACATAAGCATCTCTGTTCTCCTTCACGGGAATCAAGAATTGCTGTAGCCCCATGATGTGTCTCTTCTACAATATATAGTTGACAAAACACTTCTGACAGAGCTTACACTGAAGTGAGATTCAAATAGGATGGGAACAAACATGTTGCTTAGGAGAAGACAGTCTTCTTCTGTTACTTTTGGTGCCTCTGAATGTATTGAACATAATAAGAAATCTTAAGTCTTTTCCCACTTCAAATACCAAAGGCTCCATTAATATAGCACTAGTGCTGTCATTCATCATAAAAACTAAGTTTTCAGAATGAAAACGAAAATACTTTGAACTCAAAGTCCAAATAAATCCAAGTGCATCAATATAATTAAAAAATTCAGCTTGATTAAGAAATTAATTCTATATAAAGGATGCAGGGATGTCTACCTCATGCAGCAGATAATGCAAATTCATTTATTTTCAGGTTACTAAAATGACGTGTTAAGACAGCTTCCTTTTAAGCAATCATCTGCTAAAACACTCAATAATAATTTTACTTTCCTGTTCACATTCAGCTTTGCATTGACTAATGCTATTTAATAAAATACATTAATTACAATAGGAACTGAAATACATTTTTTGGCATGCATACCATTAGCACCTGCCTATATACAAAAATGTAGGTAAATAAAAATTATGCCATTAAATATTTGTAGCCACCATAGTTGTAAAGATTAGGAACAGGCAAGCTTCATAATGGGCTCACCACTAACACTGAAATCATCTGAAAAATACATGTTACCCAATACAAATCAGGGTGTTTGTTTATGTTTTGAATGAAAGCAAGTAAAGCAGGGCTAACAAATGAAAGTGTTTTCAGCTTAGAAAAGGTAGTTTAATTAGAATCCTCCTTCCATGGACAGCATTTTTTGAACAAACACTCAAAACACTAGAAATTCTTGCTGTCCCCTGCTTTTCAGGAAAACATAGATACTTCCTACCAATTATCACAAATCTCTATTTCTTTGATCCCTAGAGATACTTCTCACTGTTTTACTTTGATTTGATCAATGTTACCAGCTTCCAGTCAGACCATTACCTGGCCACATCCAGGGGCAGTACATAAAAAGGGTTTGTCATCACTCATATTCCACAGGTCGTTGTGCTACCTAGATTAAAGCGAGAATGCAACAAATTTTACAAATATTGCAACTATTTATCAATACACCAACACCCACAGGATATTTTAATATTCCATGGGCAAGAATTTCTGCCTTCTGGCTGCACTAAGAATCTAAATACCCAGGATTCCAGTAGAGTCTGGATTCCAAGCTCTGACAGGAAGGTACACAAAACCAAATAGAAACAGTAGGTTTGAAACATACATCTTGATTGGAAAGGCAAATATTTGTACAAAAAAAAACAACTAAGTGCAAAAGGTATCTGAAAACATAGTAAGAAAACTTGTTACTGAAATAAAAATACATTGCAATAATTATGCAAATCCCACCATTAGTCCAGGATACAGTGCCAACAGATGCGGGAAAAATGGCTGATTCCTCAGGCTTGTCATAACCTTTAAAGCTCATCCTTAAAGATAAGGTAGCAGATAGCCCTTTATGAAAACTGTTATAAATTTAACTTCAAACCCCCATACTTTAGTAACATTTCAGCTATACGACTAAATTACCAACAGGCTAAAAAAGATTTAAGAAATAAGTAATAGATACTAATGATATTTTGCGATGTTTTGCACACTCACCACACATACTAATACACATACCTGCCAGATTTCACATATAAAACTGTTTCATAGGACAAGCTATCATATCCTCCTTTTCATGGCAATGAACTGTAATCGAAAGAAGATATCAATTACTATTCATGTTAAAATGCAATAATACATGACTTTTTAAAAATAAATGATATAATGCCCACTATTCACCCATGAAACACAACACTTCGTCAAAGAAACTGTTTACTTCAATATACCCTCTATTTAGTTATGCCTCCTTCCATCCCACAAGCACAGAACAAACATCGCAAGGCAGCATCACTCTGCTTCAAGAAGAGAAAGACGGACACTGACGGGATTGAGCTGACCTGTGCCGGATCACGCATAAAACTAGTATGTGGATGCTGTGACATCAGTGACAAAAAACAAAGTTCTGGTACAATGAACATATAAAAATCAAGATATTGTTTCACATCACTGAAGCCAATAGTGATGATTAATTAATCTCAACACTAAAGTTACATCGTTTTAAGGTCAAGTAACAGGGTGGGGTGGGGTGGGGAATGAATGTACAAAAATTAGTTAATTAGCCAGGAGATGACATGCACTCTCAGCCCATCTGTGGCTTTACCCTGGAGAAAATATATTCATCTTTAAATATGAGTATTTGTATGGAGGTCCAACAATGTTAGTTCTGAACATTGCTTAGCTTGATGAAGCAAATAAAGATGAATAAAGATGTCTCTATGATTTAAGACCATAAGCAGAATAAATCCATCTCTCCCCCAACAGGCTGACCATGAAAAGTTGCAAGGCTTCTGAAACTGTCTAACCATCCTAAGAATGTTCACTTCTGGTACACCGTGTAGCACTAGACACATGGCTGATCAAGTAAGGATAAGCAAATCATTTAAGACTTAATACCTCAGAGATCTTTAGAGAACACGTCACCTGATCCTTTTGCCTGCGCCTGTACAGCACAAAACTACTGCACGGGCTTTTTGGATATTAATTCAAGGAGGAGGAGATCCCAGTGTCCTTGACCAGGGGCACCAAATAGCAAAGAAGGAAAACATGGAGTGGAGGAGATTCCCAAGTGTCACTTCTAAATATATACATTCAACAGGATGAGGATACTGAGCTGAGATCACAAGCCAAGAGGAGATGAATGGCTGCCAGAAACTTTTAGAGTCTTTGGCACTGACAACTCAGGGAAACATTTATGTCCCAAAGAAAGGATGCCAAAGCAAATCAGGGATGGATATTGTTCTGCTGTTCTCCACAAAAAGTTCATAACCTGTCTCAAGTTTCTGAAGGGATTAAATATTTCTTGAACTTAGTAATGTCACCAATAAAGAGTATTAACGGGTTACAGGTATGTTTGAATACTCAGGGTAAAAAATAAGGCTCTTATCAATATAGCCTTATGATTACATCCTTATATTATCTGGAACTTCAACAGACACTTAAAAGTTACCCCATGAGCTTATTATGTTTGGTCAGCTGCGCAACAGCCAGAGGTTGGTTTGCTTTTTTTTTTTTTAAATGCAGGTTCAAAACTAATAGAGTCAGTCTCCTTTAGACCTCTAAAGGAATTTGCTTTGTTAAATCTTTATCACAGGGAACCATACAGTTATAGATGGCTATAATATGAACATCTATGCAGACATATATTATGAACAGAAGAGTTATAACTGTATCAGAAATGTCTGAAGGTGCAAGAAACAATTTTGGGGATTTTTATCCAAAGGATGAAGATTTTGATGAACAAAAGTGCATGTAGGGCATTTTTTCCACTCTGTTACTACAGCTTGTTGTCAGTCTCCAACAAGTGCATAGTATCAGCCACAAAATCTGTTCCATCCACGCTGTTAGCATTCTTCTTAGGTCTTAAGCTGTAAAGATCAATTTTTCAAGTCTGCTCATTTTCTTCTTTAAAGAAATATTCTCAAAACATGAATTTGCATATGAAGTCGTTATCAGGTTCCATATTTTGGTTTGTGAAGCCTGTGAATTTGTAATGCGTCCTGATTTATAAACCAAAAATGAATCATTGTGAAAAAGAAAAAAAAGTGCTGTCCTTCTGGCAAATTTACTGGAAAAACATTGGAGATAAATTCATTTCCTGATCTCTGTAATATTATTTGACTGCAGGCCACAAGGAATTTTGTGAGGTAATGCCTTGTAAAGGGATTCCAGCTAACATCTGAGGAAAAAAAAAATATCTTGAAGCACTGAAATTTTTGCACTTAAAAGAAGTTCACTCATGCATTCCAGCAAGACCTCAGGCATTATAAATCTAAACAGAAAGTAGATCTGACAGAATGGGAAAACAAAGGGCTCATGCTGGTTAATGTAGCCAAACTGGTAAAGACGGTATTTACCTATTACAAAGACAAATGCAAAGCTTGCACCTCAAATGAAGTAACAGTGCAGGCTGAGGGCCAAGTGGCTGTCACACAGCTTTACAGCAGAACCTGTAACTCCTGCTGGACAACAAACTGAACATAATTCAGCACTATGTCGCTTGCAGCACTGAAAGCTGCAGCCTCCTGGGCAGAATTAGGGAGATCACAGCAAACAGATGAAGGGAAGTGTTTATTCTCCTTCATCTGGCACTCATGAGGCTACAGCCAGACTGCTGTGTCCAGTTTTGAGCCCCTCGAGACAGATAACAAACTGAAGAGAAACCAGCAGGGGCCCCACAAAAATAGTTAGGAGGCTGGACTATTACATACAAGAGGAATATCAGGAAGCAAAGTTTGTTCAGCATGAAGAAGGAAGGGTAAGGAAGGATCTACTTGCCGTCTTACACTACTAATATATTGTTACAGAGAATACAGACCCTGGATAGTGTACAACAAAAGGATGAGATGCAACATTCACAAGCCACACCTGAAAATTTATAAGGAAGAGGAGCATTAAAAAAAAAAATAATAATAAAGAAAATAAAAAATCACACAGTGAGGGCAGCTGAACACCGGAACACGTTGCCTAGTGGGGCTGTGGAATCTCCATCTTTGGAGATATTCAGAATTTGAGTGGATGAAATTCTGAGCAATCCAAGATAAATCTGAAATTTGAAGTATACTATATAGGCATCATAGCTAGAAATAGAAGTGGACAATGGCAAGAGACTCACCAAACTTGGTTAATGTCCTGACAGCTTTAAAAGACTTACCATGGTTAGCTTTACAGCCCAACAAATAAAACTGTTGCTGACAGAGAAAACAAACAAACCCCATCCTTTGCCTCCTCTTTTCCCTCTGGATTTGTTGTTGTTTGACAGGAGTAACAAGACTAAGACACAGAAAGCAAATTTATTGAAAATAAGTTTGTGATTGCCACTCTGATTTCAAAAGGCTACTGCAGACTGACTGCTTTAAGACAGAATATCACATTAAGAAAGAAGAATTTAGAAAATACTCTTCCTCTGAAAACCAAAATAGCAACTTAAAGTGCCATCTTGACAAAAATGTTACTCACCTAACCCAATCAGAAATAAAGTGTGTAAACTGCTAATCACATTGCTAGAGATTAATTACAGCCACCTTGGATTGTTACCCATGCAACAGAAACACTTTGTCCTACAGAAAAAACATGGTTCCTGAAGCAGTTCAGCCTGAATATGAAACTCTACTCTTCAGATAAACTGAGCAGTTCAGTAAAATGATTTTCACTACAGTTCACTGAACTGCAGCTTCCTTCTGTAAGCATTCTAACCCTAAATTCCTTTCAGTAGCATAAAGAAACCCAGACATAGAATACTTTTGAGTTACACTGAGAAAGAGGATCAGAGCTCCACACAGGAAAACCATGAAATAATCTCAGCGGTATAATCAACTCCGGTACTTAAATCAAACAGTAATCTCACTTTTTTGGTGTTTGCTCCCTGCTTTGAATGCAAAGGTAAAATACTTCCCATCACTCCTATTTAAAATGTCATAAGCCTCTTTTACCACTTTTGGAAAGCAAACAGTACAGCAAAATATATAAATAAGTACCTATGAATGTCTAATATATATATATATATATATAATACAGAGAAATAAATACAGGTTTGTGAGCAATTTACTAATATTTAGAACAGTGTTATTATTTAAAAAATAAAGATGTTTCTATAAAACATCACACTGTTCGTCTAAATGTGCTATAAAAATAGCTTCAACAATTATTTGTATATTTTAATAAGATTTTAGTTAAACATCCTAGGTATACTTTCTGGAAACTATGACTACATACTCTGAGGCTTGCTTCTAAAATACCTTCCTGTAGATGATTTGTAAAAGAACAGAATCATACACTGACTTAAGCGATGTCTTGTTGGCTTATTTTACTGGTAAAGGTTCTTCTGTTTTCTCAATTCCCTACATACAAGAGCATGGAAAACACAACTGACACGGAATTTCAAATATTTTTCTCTTAAACACTTTAGTAGCTGTTTAAAATGCATACATATTGATAATCCTTGCAAAAACCTCTCCAAATTTGCTGAGAAAAAAAAGCCAAACAACCAACATTCTTTACACATACCCAGTCCATGGAGGACAATCTGATTGTCTGCCAGCTACAGTAGTAGCCCATTTATCCACTACTGCTTACATGTGATGCAAACTCAAGTTTTGCAGCTAGACTGACCACTCACATGTGGCTCCAACTCAAGAAACATCTCTACATTCTGGTTTGAAAAAAAATGAGAAAGTTGGACAAAGACTGTATTAGGCCATTGAGACAAATCAGAATTGTAGTGGTCCATCAGCACCCTGGCGTCTGTACTTTACAAAATGATGTATTTTCCAATGGATGTTTGCATTTCCTCAAGACAGATCATGTCTATTCAATGTGTCCTCTTATTTGATCTGGGATTGAGCCCCTTTTTACTGCAAGATACCATATACAGAATTAATTCTTCATAAGCTTTTCTGTAGATCTCATCATAGTGTGTAACTGCTTTAGGTAGCGTAAGTTTTTTAAGGTTTTACTTAAAAGTTTCATTTTACAACAGGAAACTGAAACATAAAAGGGAAAAGTCAAAATTTAAACACTACAAAATTAAACGAGATGGCTTTCTCGTGCAACCAAATGAATCAACTCAAATCAAAATAAACAGGCCACCTTTTATATTTTCAATACTTGCATACAGCATTGTACAGTATAAATTTTAATCACCTCCCACATTTGAGCCTATCTTTATTTCCAGTTTTCTATAGAAGCAGACTTCAAAGTTTGGTGCTCAGTAAAAATCACAAGTTAGTATATAGAATACACCATTTGATAAGAAGTAACATAAGTTTAAAAAATATAAAAATTGTATTTTAAAGGAAAAAAAAAAGGCTCCACTTACCTGGAATGCCTGGAACAGCTACTTTTTCAGTCTCCTATAACGCAAAAGAAGAAAGGTGAAGCAAAAGTGGTGTAATTAACACTTGATCATTAAAGTCCACTTTCAACAGTGTTTTGACTGATTGCATTTGTGTAATGCAACAGAATTTAGCATTCCTGAAAAATAAACTGAACTATTAAGAGAATGAAGGAGAAAAAGTTTGAAACATGAAAATGGTTCTCCTCATAAAGTGGGATCACAAAAAAGTAAGCCAGTAAATTCAGCAAAAAAACTGTAAGTCATAGTCCAGAATAATTGAAGGTTGTAAGCCTCAAAACCGGCTAACAGGAAAACATGAGCTCCTTCCTTCTTCACACTTCACTGCTTAATAGAGCACACTATTTCGTAGAAGACACATGATCTGTTTCAGGGAGTTCTGAAGAAGAATAAGGAAGAATGTAATGCCTGCACCACAATGCTGAGATTTTTTTCTTTAAAAAAAGCCAAACCTTGGGCACTATTTTATGATGTTATTAATTAAGTGCTTGTAACTGATCTCTAAAGTTAATTCCATACTTTCATTGGTTTGTCTAAGATTATATAAATAAGGGGGAGAACATCTGGACAAGAAGAAAAAGATGCAAGAAGCGACGATTGGCTTAGCAAGTTCAAATAAGAACAAGAAAGCCAGCTGGACAGATATTCACACATACAGAAACAAGGCAATTATGTCACTTCAGCTTTGCTGAAGGAGGAGGCTTTTTCCACGTGAAGGTACATTTCAGTAAACGGAGATCACTAATGGAACAAAGTAATGTCCTTAGGCCTAACACTTCCTGTTAGTGGAATACAGCAGCTCTTAAGTCAACCCCCTGGCTTAAGGATTTTTCAGAGGCGCCTTGATCTTTCTTTGACTTACTGGAATACTGTGAATACAGCTCTTGTAGATAACTGAAAGGCCAATGAACCTCAGAGAAGAAATATGCAGGGGTCAATATTCCACTGATCTTTTCACAATTTTCTTAGAGAGATTATAGGACTCACCTTCCCCAGCTCATTTATCTAGGTTTGAAAGTCTTGATATTGCCCATCAACCTAACAACCATTAGAAATGAAGTCTCCTTTTGCTACATTACTTTCAACGAATTAAAAAAAGGCTTAACAAAGTTATTTAATTTTTACATTTTTTCAGATTGCATCCCTGAAGTATAAAATTTAATTCAATAATTAAGAATTTAATTAAAAAAAAAAAATCTTTAAATATATCATATATGTTCCACAATAGGACATACATGCTCATTAAAAAGTATGATCTTTTTTCTTTCCTGTAAGCAATAATATAAATGACCACTGTCATTTACCTAGAACGAGAAACATACTATCTTGTTTGGAACAGCTTCCTGAAGAGAAGCTCCTGTCCAGAATGGAGCTAAAGGAAAAGTTCCCAGGCTGAACTGAAAATGACAGAGAATGAAGTTGGAAACAAGGTAGCGTAAGCCTGGAAAAAAAGATTTACTGAATAATTATTAAATATTGGCTCATATTTCCAGCACTATCTATATCCAATGCCTCTTTAGACTGCACATTAATTTGAAGCAAATGCAGTTAAGTTATGCAGGAGCTACTCATTATTCCAAAAAAGAAGTTAATAATACTGAATCATGTTTGCTACCTTAAAAATAGTTAATGCACTATTTTTATATAGAAATTCAAGATTATGTTAAGAAACCATTAAAAAAGTTGAGATGATAAATAACATATAAACTTTTACAGTTAGTAAAGCTTCTCAGAGACATAAATGTAAGTTTAAACTGATTAACAGTGGGAGGGAGAAAAAGAATAGCTGATGACAGAAAAGGAATTTTAGGCAATATATATATACCCAAAAATTAATCAAACAAGATTCAAAAGAATGCCATATTTCAGACTGCTCAACACTTTGTCACACAGAGAAGTAGCATGCAAGCCAAAATTATTTATAAATATTATGTGTGCGCAAATTTAAACATCTAAAAGCACCTCATATTAGCTGCTTCATAATCTAGAAGTTTCTGGAAAAAGACATACCAAACTTGTTCATATTTCTAGAATTCAAATAGGGAAATAGGGATAGAAATATCAGCTACACTGCAAAGATCAAAGGCTCAACTAGTTGATTAAGTATTAGCATACAATATCAGTAATAAAACAAACTCATACTGGATTTTTGAAAAAGCAGCTTCACTCCATGTACACATTAAAGTTTTTTTACTATTTTTTTTTTTAATGCATTATATAACAAGCAGTCCCTGACAAAGTTATTGTTTTGTTTTTTAGCAAGACAATTTTCCACATTTGATTCTGGAATGCAGAATTATAAGCACTGAAAGAATTCAAGGGAATGCCTAACTCAACTGTAGCTTGTCACTCTGAAATTGTTTGCAACTGGATATCCATCAATAGACAGTAACTTATGTTTCAGTGGAAGGTTGAAGAAATCATGTCTAGACACTTATGGAAGGCCAGGACCACAAGGAAAAGTCCTTCTCATCCTATCAGTTAGTGCTGAATTCAGCATGTAAGAAAGACCTAGGAGAATTATGACCTTGATGTCAGGAAGTTGTTTTAAATAACTCTTATCTAGCTTTACGCTCAGTAAGAGCTTCAGACATGGCATTCACTGGCATGAGTAGAATATGACAAGAAAACAAAAATATTTTAAAAGGAGGAAAATAGACTTTGGCCATATTCCGGGTCACTATCTGGAAAGTAGTAGATGATTCAGAATATCCACCTTAATTTGAACTTCTCATTCTAGTGCAAGGAAACAGGTGACAGTACCACTACTTGACGATAAACATTTCTGGGATAAGTAACTAGCAATAAGCAAATGGGTGACACAGAGCGTGAGGATGGGACACGGAAACATACTTGTGGATACCATTTCAAGAAGAGGGATGCCGAAAGACTGGAGAATGAATAAGACGGCAGAAGCAACATGGCAGCACACACATCTCCTCACTCCAAACATCAAGTTGCACTGTGTCATAAAACGTTTATGCCTAAAATATCACACAGCCATCAGTGCTTGAGGGCCTGTGATGTGATTTTCACATGAAAGCTTCAGAGACCTCTTGAGACCACTCAAGAGGCATAACGCACAGTAACAGGCAAAGCCAATGGGTCAGCTGGTGCAGAAGGCCCACGTCCATGGCCGGATCCCGGGCAGGCCGACACCTCTCTCCGGTGCAGAGAAGCTGTTCGTACCTTCCGCCTCACACCTATGGGCAACCCCCGCACCGGCACCAAGCACGGACCAAGACCTCCCTCCAGCGCAGAACGTGGACGCAGGAAGACGCCTCCTCGGAGCTGAGGAGGAAAGGCCGAGCCCAGCTGCCCCTTCCCCGGCCCATCCCGCCGCCTTCCGCCCCCACAGGCCGGGCCCGGGGCAGGTACCGGCGATGCCCCGCGGGGCAGCCGGCGCCCAGACGCGGGGCGCGGGAGCCGCGGCTCCCTTCCTCCACCCACCCGCCTCCCCGCTCCGCTCCCCGGGCGCCCGCAGGACCCCTACCTCCGGGCGGGGATCGGTCTCCGCGGCGCCGGCCGCCCCTCCTCGGCTCTAGGGGCGGCAGGAGCCGCAGGCCGCGGTGGGGGAGGGGGCTGCCGTGGAGAGGAGCGGCGGCGCCATGTTACTGCCTCCCGGGCATCCCCCGCCTACTGCCGAGCGGGGCCGCTCCCTCCCCTCCGCCCCCGGTGCGCTCGCCCGCCCGGGCGCCGCCGCAGCGCGGAGGGCGGAGCCGCCGCCGGGCCGGGCCGCGCTGCTGTTTACAAACTCACCCCGGGAGCGCGGGCCGGACCGCACATTAAAGGCCGGGTCCCCCACAGGCTTCCGTCCCTTCTCGCGAGAGCTGCTCTGACATCTCCGCGGGCAGCGGGGAGGTGCGGGTCACGTGGCGGGGAGGGGCGGAGGACAGCGCACGCCGCTGATTGGGCCATGTCGGCGGGGCGGCTGAGGAGGGCGTGGCCGGAAGCGCCCAGCGCCCGGGTGTGGCCGGGCGGGGCCGCGCCGGTGGCTGAGCAGGTGCCGCTGGGCCCGCCCGGGCGCTGCTCGGTGCTGACGGCAGCGCTCACGTCTCGGAGACCGGTTGGTTGCTTCGAACCGTTGTCCAGTGCCCACCGCGGCGAACCCCACGTGCTCCTGCCCCTGTCACGCCTGGACACATCTGCCATCAGCGCCAAGCCGAACCGCGTCCGGTCCCGCGTGTCAGTGAATCCGCTGCGGGTAGGAATTCGTGCAGCTGAGGGGAGAGGGGAGCTCGGAGGACAAAGCACCCACCCGTTGCTGCGTGAGGGCTGGCAGCAGGGACAGACTCACCCACCGCAGGGCTTTGGTCTGTGCCAGCGCTTGATCCACTTGTCACAACGGTTTGGGAATGACCAGCCCTCCAAAGCCAGGCACCGGCTGAATTCCTTTGGTTTCCCCATCTCCGTACCTACCACATCTCTGCAGATGGACCTGGGTGCATGCCTGAAGTCATACTTCACTTAACATTCACCCTATTTAACACTGAATCAAAAATGCTGCAGCGCTGTACAAAGAAGGGAAGCATCTTTACCTAAATTTAACTCGGAAGTAACTAGTATTTTGGATGAGTTAAAAAAATAGAGTCATATATGGTAACACAATTTAGCTAGTGTGTGCTCTGAATCACAGATGAAGTTTTAATTCTGTGTCTGTGTATAATTTTTCTTGCTCTGAGACTGACATGAGAGTAGGAAACTATGAATATAAAAACCAAACCACCACCAAAAAAAACACCAAAAAACTTCTAAAAAAGAAGAAAATAAGTGTTAAGTACAGTAAATTACATCTAAGTTTCCCTAAATTTCCAAAATATTATACAGTATGTTTCACTTCTTGTAAATTGGGTGGGCACTGTACAGCACTTTTGCAAAGTTCTTTGAGATAAGGTGGGATAAAAAACACTGCATAAAAGTACAGCTTACTGAGAGGTGGAATTATTCTTTACCATAAGCATCTTGTGAAGGGCTCAAACATAACTGCAGAGAAGAGAGGAACAGAGATCTTACTTCCTCCTTCATAGAGCAACTAAGAGCTCTATTGGAAACAAGGATTTTTAGCGGTTGAGATCTACCATCACACAGCAGAGTCAGTCCTGAACAGACAGAGAACTGAAACTGCAAGTCCTTTGCTCTTCCTCAGCCTGAAACAGGCACAAAAAATGAGAGGGAAAGCAGCAGGATGGAAAGGATGAATCACTTTTACTTACCTGCAGCAGTAATTTAAGAACATAATTGGTAACAAACATTACTTTCATTACACATGAGCATGGTGGGTTTACAGGAACAGCAGGCAAGTTATTAGCAACAATGAAGATCTCTGCTCCAGCCAGCTCCCTCTTCAACACTGAAACACGAGCAGAGTCTTTGGGTCTGTAGTATCTAAAACATGAATCTTCCCAAGCTGACAGTGTCTAAGGTCAGTATGGTCCACATCAGAAAAACTGACAAAGGTTTCAGGAAAATGAAGCCTACAGTATCACCTTTTGAAACTGTGTATCTGGTTTCTCTGACCTACAAAAAAGATTTCTGAATATAAACTCTTATGCTGAAGGTCAAGTCCTTTTAGATAGCTTGCTGCTGCCTAACCACTGCAAAGAATGATTAAGAAGAAAAAAGTTTAATCTTTTACACAACTATAGTTGTTTCTTTTGTGGACATTTTAGGAAAACTCAAGAGATTTTTTGGTAAGACCACTCAAACTGCCTGAGCTGTTGAAGTGCTCAAGTAACCAGCAAGACTAAGCTCCATTTTTCAAGAGCAATGAAAATAAAGCAATGGTCAGTGTGTCCTGCGATTATTCAGATACAAAAATCTGCCCAGTGCTCCTAAGCCCCTTATTGTCTATAAGGAGGATAATCCCCTGCATGAAGGCTTGTTGCCATGTTTTGAAAGACCTTGATTAGTCTTTATCTGTAACACTGAAGTATTAAGATTGGCATAAACTAAGAGCAATTTTGCTTGGGTTTGGCCCATGTTCACTAGTCTAAGAGTGTGTCAAAAAGTAACGAGCTTGAAGAGACGCTACTACTAAAATAGACAGGCTTTACATCTATATACAGAGTTACCTGAGATGTCTGCTGGCTTTCAGACAATGCTGATTGTAGGGAAAAGGATACATGTTTTCAGGATGAACCACATGGGAAAAGATGGGATGTAAATCCAGAAACCGTTACTCAAATCTGATTCAAGGAGCTCATGGTGACTCAGACAGCCTTCTTATTAAGGTTGGGGAGCAGTAGCTTAGCCACAACTTCCTCTACACCAAAACACACAATGGTAACCCAACAAAGCCATTTTATATGTAAACAAATTGCTAAGTATGCTTAATTGAGATGGAGCTAGGTTTGACCAAGACAAGTTTTAAGATCCTTGTTTAGCCAAATCCCAGCAGTATGGAAACCTGAAGTTTGAATTAAGCTAGTTCACTAGGCTAGTCCACAATATTAGGAAAAATGGATTGTCACCTGATTTCTATGGTACAAAAAAAAAAAAAAAGCAGCAAAGTTCATCACCCGCCAGAAGGATAGCAGTAGACAAATGAGTTTTAGCAGAGGATTCTAATTATCTGCCTTTCATCCAGGGCAAATGCACTGCATGTCAGCTCTGTAACAGAAATTAGTTATGAGAATGGATAATGGTAAGTTCCTAAAAATCTCTGGTGTAAGTACAGAACACATGGAAGATAGCTGCAATATGCTTTACCTCCTACCCTTCCCTCACCCCCCAAAAAGTCTACTTCCACACCTAATCACATAAAGCACAACTAATATAGTGCTAGAGATGAATATTTAAAGATGCTGCATATTCTACACTCCTAAACCTCACGTATATAAAAGGATTTACATGGCAACTTTTAATCCTTCTGATCAGATGACCATTTTCTCCTAAGAACATACAGGGAAAGTAGCTTCTCATGCTAGGTCCAAATTAGACTATAGGGCCACTGGCAATTTGAATTCAGATGAAAATAAAGTTCTTACCTGCACCTTACACTGTCCTGATAGCCACTAGTCATTTCTCCATTTCCCTAGAAATAAGCAGCTTACAGTACAGTTTCCTAGATTCAATTCCATAATTACCCATTTAACAGCAAGATGACAGAGCTTGTAACATGCTTGCTCACCACCTTCCAAAGTTCAGCTTCTATTTGTTGAGTGATCAGATCTATTTAATATTCTAAATAAAGTGTGAGATGCCATCAACCTCCCCACCAGATTAGTATGTAGTAGCTCAGAGTACGTTTCTGTAAGTGTAGAGAACACCGTAAACGCATTTAGATTGTTAAAAGGCAGACACTGTGAGAAGCAAAGCTTGATACTACAGATATTTTGTTATTAAAAATGCTTTGATCCTACTGCTCTTAAAAAAATTTGGGAGATAACAGAAGGCTGACTTTACAAAATTAGGAAGCTGCAAGTTCTCCCTTTCAATTAGGTGATGCCAAGAATGCAGTAACTAATTAAATGTATAGCATCAATGTACCACAATTAAATGCCTTGAGCCAATCTAAAGCAGTAGTTAATTTCATTCTACTGGGACACTGCTCAGAACCAAGTGGAAAATTCTTTGATCTTTCAAAGATTTACCACTTGAACAAGTAAGTGGCACTCCTACACATATTAATAAATAAAATGTTTGACTTGAAGTGATTGTTTGAAGAGCCCTGTGTGGTATCCCATTATCAGGAGGAATGCATGTTGACTGAATGAAAACATGCTGTCTTCCAGATACTCTAGCGAGAAAGACAATAAATGCAGGAAACAGGTTGACAGTTGAAGTTGTTATCTTTAATGAAATGACTTTGGAAATAGCATCAATTTCCATGACACCAACATTTTGGGAGTCCCATAAAATGCAGAGTTACATTCCAATGCCAATATTACAGGCAGATCTCCTTTCACATGGCAAATAGGATCAAGAAAGCAACCATCAGACAGAACAGACCCATAGCTTCAGACAGGGCGAATCCCAGGATAGCATATGAGAACAGCTGCTGCTTCAGAGAAGGATTTCTAAAAGAAAGTGAAGGTGTAAGACCTTTTATCTTTACAATCAAGATATTTTTCATACAGTTCAATGCATCTGAAAGATTCAGAACCTCATACTTCCTTGCCATAGGTTCCACTACAGGAAAACCCAATAAATCCAAGCAAAAGTAATTCTTGGTAAGCATTTCACTGAAGACAAATGACTTGGCAATTAAGACTAGATTCAGGTTATGCAGATTGTATATGGCTTTTCCAAATGAACACTTTTTTTGTGATTACATTCATGTATGCCTTTGAATTTGACTTCTCTGCATCTTCCCCTGCAGGAACTATCAGCACTATGCTTTATAAATCTATTTTGCATCTGTGATGTTAGAACTATATTCCAAGGAAGTTTGTATGTAACATTTTAAGTAGCTCTCAGACAAATATAGGAACTAAAACCACCTAGAGCAAAAAAAGAAATACAGACCAGTTCATTGCAAAAATGCAATGAATTATCCCTCCAAGTGTGTGGTAGAGAAAAAAAAAACCCTTCAACATAATACTATGAGTAATGTTCTACAATCTCTTATTGGCATATTCATGCCAAATTCAAAACAGATGTTAATTTTGTACTGAAAACACTTGACGTTTCATCAAGTGGGAAAGTGAACTTCCTTGTCTTCAGTAGGGCTTAAAAATCATTAAGAAATAAAACTTGACTGGCTGAAAGAAATGATGAAGAACATGAAACCTTCAACGAAGCTTTTCTGTGCCTGTATTGGTTCTGCTCTTCCATTATACCAAGTGAACTATTCATACCACAGGTATATTGTCAACTTATCTGGAAGAAGTTCATCCCTGCTATTAAACCCCCACCCTCACCCCCTTCAGACTTCTAGAAGGAATGGTCACTCATTTGATAAAGTAATTACACATTCTGAGAAGCAAAGCTGAACACATTAGAAAAAATTAATTAAGCATCTGTTTCTAAATAACAATCCTGTCTGCTTAGTGTAAAGCATACAACACACATTACTTATTATCAGTTTTCATACAGTTTCTCTTTAGGACTTCTCCTCCCCTCTCAGGTGGGAAAAGATCCAGTCTTGATTTTTAATTCAGTTCAGGAACTGAATGCTGAAACATTGGACTTCGGTGACTGAAACACTGACCAAGTCTAATGATCTCATTTCTTTCATGTCTCTTCTCCAGGTAGAGTGTACAAAGTTCTGAATTTAACAATACAGCCATCCTGATGAACATGATACAGTTCCATATGATGTCATTTAGCCATGTTTATAATGAATAGTAATTATCCTTACTACAGCTTATCTGCAGGTGCTGTCTCAAGATAAATCTGCATGCAATTCAAGAGTTTTGTAAGAGAGAGATTGATTACCTGGCATAACCAATGATTAGACTACCGAAGACTGTTCCAATACCAGCACCAGAACCAGCCACACCTACTGTGGCAGCACCAGCACCAATAAATTTGGCAGCAGTGTCAATGTCCCTGCTGATAGCACTAGTCTGGAATTCTCTAAGTGCTAGTCGGGAAACAGTATTTTGGGCCCCATTAAGTGTTGAGTTGCCCTAAGAAAACAAAACATGAAAAAGCATTATATTCAGACACAGATCATTTTCTATGACCATCTTGATAGTGTTATTTTGCAGTTTTAAAAGCTGTGTTAGATCCAATGTCTAGTTCCTCCTCCAAGTGATAAGACTATAACTAAGAGTTAAAAACTTCAGAATGTTATCCGCTCCACCTGAAAGCAGTCAACTTTAAATGTAAAAGACTTCTCAGGGGAAACAGTAAGGCAGCAACAAGTATTATTTGGTGTTTAACTTAAAGTAAATTTCACACTATAGATGCTTAAGTTAGTACAAGTGAACTCTAGGTTGAGGACATTTAGGCTCACCAGGTAATTTAGGAAGATACAGAATTTTGTTTATAAGGTACCTCTCCAGTCTTGACCTCTGGCCTAGACAACACAGATGCCGAAATTGGTCTGTACAAGACTCTTGATCCAGCACGGATCTGAAAGAGAAGGTAAAAAGCTATGAAAAAAGAAACATTTGATCCCAGCTGTTCCTGTACAATAATATTTAAGACTAGAAGGCTGTTATACAGTAAGCCATTTGTCTTACTTGAAAGACAGCAATCTTTGCATAGCTGGATATACAATAAACGATACAGAAGCAAACACTGCCATGCAATTTGATAGCACTATTTTCAAGAGATGTTACTGTGAATAACTACCTCATTCAATGAACCTGTACATGTATTATACTAACAGAAATCGTAGCAAAATAGCAACAAAAAAGCCAGGCAGACCAGCCTGCAGTAATACACAATTCAGAATGAAAAAATAAAAGCCATCAAAAAGAATTCCAAAGATGTTAAATGCACAGGCATAACCTAGACTTCTAAATCTAGCGAGGCATAAATGAATGAATCCTCTTTCACAAGCGGCCTGCTTGTGTCCTTGGGCTTCCAGCAGCCTAAGGTCATATCAGTTCTTGCACAAAGCTCTTCCTCCAGGGGAAACCTGTGCCTGCACCATGCCAAAAGATCCATTCTGCAGGCTAAAGAGGACATTTTGAAGCAGGGCAGTCCTTCGTCTCTGCAAGGGCAAAATACCCCGGCCTTACATAGGACAAGTGACAGGCTGGAGTTTGACCTACAGCAAGGAGCTGAGCACACCAGGCCTAGCAGCTTTCGCAGCGCTACCCTCCCCCTTCGCCGCTACTGTGGGAAGGACCCTCGCCTTGGCAAAGGGCCCTGGCCCACACCAAGGAGGCGGGAAGGAGAACCGGCCCTGCCGCAGCTGGCCGCCCCTCCTCGCCCTCCGCACTCGAGTGGGCAGCCCTCGGTACAGACTCGTCCTAGGGCTCTGCCGCGGGGCTCGGAGGCCCGCCTAACCCCTGCCCACCCAGGGTCCCCCGCCGCCCCGGTGCAGCTCAGGACACGGCCGGCGAAGAGGCCCAGGCGCCTCCCGCGGGCCCGGGCACCCCCACTCACCAGGGAGGGCGAGGTGGCGAGCTTGGCGCAGGCGAACATCTTAGCGGGAGGCGTCCCGGGGGCCACAATCCGGTGTCTCTGCGGAGAGAGGGAGAGGGTGACAGGGCGACGGGCGGGGGCGGCGATGGGAACGGATGGCGCGGCGCTACCACTCACCCGCTGCGGCTGCCGCACCTCAGAGCCGACGGGCTGGGGCAACTCTGCGCAGGCGCGGCGGGGCCGGCGGCGAGCGCCCGGATGCAGCGCGGCGGAAGAGGGCGGGGCGCGGCGCCAAGGTCACTTTGGACCGGCACTATGGCAGCGGCGGGAGGCGCAGCCGCGGGGCGGTCGCGGTGACGGCGCATTCGCGGCGGTCGCCGGGAGCTAGGTCACGAGGTTGGCCGTTAGGGCCGTTAGAGCCGTTAGCCAGGGTTGAAGACCACACATCAGATCCAGGCCGGCGGCCTCGCTGCCGCTGTGACCCGCGTTCGGGGCCTGCGGCAGGGGAGCGGGCGGGTGGGGGCGCTTCGCCCTGGGGGCGAAGCGATGCGGGGTGAGCCCGTGACCGGGAGAGCTTTAAGGAGCTGCGGCGCGGAGAAGCCTCCCCGGCCTGGTGAGGAAGGGCAGAGCAACGCCCGTGTCCGGGAACGCTGGTGCTGGGCTGGAGCTGCTGCTTCTGTCAGCGTGTGGGACGTTCACAGGCCACAGAAACACCAGATTTCTTCGGGTCCCACCAGGGCGTGAGTCACAGACAGAAAAATGGCACATCCAAGAACACCTTAAGTCTTCAAAAAGGCCCTATTATTTAATGAGTAATTTTTTGCGTGATTATGAAATAGTTGGGGTGGGAAGGGACCTTCAAAGGTCATCTAGTCCAACCGTCTGCAATGAGCAGGGTCATCTTCAACTACATCAGGTTGCTCAGAGCCCTGTCCAGCCTCACTTTGAGTGTTTATAGGGATGGCGCATCTACCAGCATTCTGGGAAAAATGGGCCCAGAATGTTTCACCCCAATGTTTCACCACCTTCATTGTAAAAAATTCCTTACATCTAGTCTAAATATACCCTCTTTAAAACCATTAGTCCTTGTCCTATCACAACAAGCCCTACTAATAAATCTGTCCCAATCTTCCTTATAGGCCCCCTTTTTAGTACTTAAAGGCTGCAATAAGGTCTCCCCAGAACCTTCTCCAGACTGAACAACCCCAACTCTCTCAACCTGTCTCTATAGGAGAGATGTTCCAGCCCTGTGATTATCGTCATGGCCCTCCTCTGGACCACCTCCAACAGGTCCATATCCTTATGTTGGGGACCCCAGAGCTGGATGCAGTACTGTAGGTGGGGTCAAACAAGAGCTGGGTAAAGTGTCAGAATCATCTCCCTTGACATGCTGGTCACACTTATTTTGATGCAGCCCAGGGTACAGCTGACTTTCTGGGCTATGAGCACACATTGTTGGGTCACATCCAGCTTGTTTCTCATCCACCCATGAGCAGTTTCATGCCCACTTAACATCCTTTTTCAGTCATCTTTATCCAAACAAGATTATCATTACTGAGCTGAGCATGTGTTCCCAAGATTTCCTGCTTTAATCACACATTGATACTTTTCATTTGGTATGGGGGATCATTATTTTAATGGTCAATTGCCACTGTTAGCAGTATTGGTGCCATGTAGGAAAAATGCAGAAAAATCCATGTTTTGGGTAAAACTCTGGGACACATATATTTAAGTTGTTGCAAAACTTTTATTTGATATAATCTGCACCATAAAAATAAATTTAAATTTTAAAATAGTCTGTCTGCAAAGGCAAGAATAAGAAGATACGTACATTTCATTCTGTGATGGGAACATAGCATGGTGTCCTAGGAGTGAGCTGCTGGCCTCCTGTAAACTTACATGGCCTGTTGATGTTGCTGTCACTGACCAAGCCACAGGTGCCATGTAGCTGAGACATACTCCATATCAGCAACCTGAACACCCACCAGCAAACATGGTCAATAGGCACTTTGAACAGCTGCATACTAATGGTGACAATAACATTGCTTTTGTAACCTGCCCTGGAGTGTCTTCTGATCCTTGGGTGCAGTGGAGCTGTACCAGTTGTAGGTTCTGAGGTGAGAGACAGCTGTACGGTTTGAATTCCCCAGCTTTCTGCTCCCTGCCGCAGTCCCAACAGCAAGCTTGGTTTTGTTTGGGGGTCCTTCCAGAGTCTTGGTAACAGAGCAGCAAGAAGAGAGTCTATGAAGGCCAGCAAAAGGGGTTGTAAGTTGCCCCTTTTTTTGTTACTTTCTTTTTTTCCTTTTCATGTCTTACACCCGTTTTTTGGGAGCTGAGGCAAATGGGCAGATCTGCAGTGCCTGCTGAATGGTTCTTCTGTAGACAAGCACTAAGTAGGAAATAAGTATCAATGGTAAAAACCTTTAATGGTTAGGCAGAGCTTTTCACTTAAAAAAAAAATGCCATTTACATGCCATTGTGGTAACGAACACTTCCAGCACCATGAATAAAACCATAAAGTAAACCTGGCAGCTGTATTGGTGGAATGATTAAATGTAACACGTTGCTGTACATATGGTGTTTGCGATCGATGCAGTAGTGTACTTCCCTTAAGTGTAGCAGTGCGCATGCCGTTCACAACAAAGAAATTCACTTGTTCCTGGGAGGAAGCACAGCAGTTATAGACATGTTTTATTCTTGGAAACCTTGTGATCTGGGCCTCCAGCATGGAATGGATTCCTGCAGCTCTCCTGAATGGAGAAGAAAGTGGACATTATACTTCTGTATACACACAGCATGAAGTCACGTGGATTCAAGAAAGTGTTAAATGGAAAACCTGTTCTTTTGTGAAGAAAGTACCCTCCTCTGTCACAATTGCCACCCTGGTATGTTTTGCAAAAAAATGCATTCAGAACCTGTTTCATCTGAATGACATGAAAAACACCATTAAACACTTGCTTAATGTTGCTTTTAAGACATAACAGCTGATATTACATTTACACATAACTCAGCTGTTGCTTTTGGGAGGAGTGAGAAGAGAGTTATTGAATCTAGGACTGTGTTGAGCTTAATTCAAGTAGATCTTCATTAAAAAACCCCCCAAAAAACGAACCAACCAACCAACACCCACACAAAACCAAAAAAACAACCTTCTGTTAAATCTCATGCTGTTTCCTGTCTGGTTGACCTGCTGCTAGATCCCCAAGGAAGTGCATTGGTGCACTAAAGAGCAGAGTAGCTTCTAATCGCTCACCACATTTCTGAAAGTCTATTCTACTTAGAATTTTATCTTAGAAGAGATTTTATTTTATCCTAGAAGAGATTCCCAGTTTTTCAACTCTCTCTCCCAGACAGAAGCAGTTATGCATGTGGGCAGTAGTCAAGGCTGCCAGAGGAGGTTTCCTCCCCATTTTGCCTCTGGCGAAGAAGAGCCAATGCGGCTGTTTGAGCAGTACATGGAGCCTGAAGAGCCACTCCACTTCCCTCCCACAGCTCCCTCCCTGCTGACCCAGGTTTATGGCAGAGCAGCGAGAACAGCAAGTGACCACTAGCTGTGGTTCACTAGTGTGGCCTTCTCCATTCCCAGAAAGGAAAGAGAAAGATCATCACAGATTTCCCAAGCCTTCTGAAGACCATAAGGATTGTCCCAGTCATTTTGACCTTATTGTTAGAAGATCAACAGTCTGTTTCATCTTCACTGCTGAGCAGCTCATTTCCCAGGTACACCTTGAATGGATCAGTTCTGCAGTGACATGCAGTTTCACTTTACAATGCTGAAATGAATTGTTATTTGTACATATCGGACTGTGATTGCTACAGCACATGAGTATCAGCGCAACAGACGTTGCATACAAATGGCATTTTTCTGGTGACTTCTTAAAGAGATCTATCAGGCCTTATATCTGTTCAGTTTGCCATCCAGAAAGCGGGTAATAAGGAAACTGGGCACACTACCTGTAAACTGGCATGTCTGCCTGGCAGATATGGGTTGATTTTCCTCCAGATACAGATGAATTTTGGCAGTTGCAGGCTGGTTCAATTGAGCAAGTGAAATCCTGTACCATGCTGAATAAATGAGTATGTCCAGAGTGCTTTGCACCACAGGGTCTGTTAGAATTCAACATTTATTATTAATAACTTATAAAAGATGGATATCTGTTCTATATTTGCTGAAGGAGAAATCTTGGCTAGTCGTTGTCCAAAGCCTAAATAAAAAGTTCTCCTTTAGGTTGAAACCTATTCCTTCAGGTTAAATTTTAGATCCCAGAAGAGGGTTATTACCTCAGAGCATGTCACACACTCACACTAGTTGTGGGTTTTTTGTTTGTTTGTGGTTTTTGTTTGTTTTTGTCTTAAGTCTGTTTTGAAGAGGAGGTATGTCTGGAAAACCAATACATTCCAATAACCCTTAATTGTTGGAAGAGCCCCAAAGGATGAAATTGGATCAAAGGCCTGAGACTGTCCTAATGTTTTTGAAATGTTTTTAAAGTGGTGTCATTACCTCAGGGTTATCTCTCTAGAACTTCCAGATTTATGGTGCACTTTACAAGGCATTGATTGATATTGATTTACAAAGTCAGGGTTTTTCAGTGTTTTTTGCAACCTGGGCCATGTTTCAGTCCAGAGAGTATCTTGCACTCCTGCCTCTTCCATTCACAACAGAGTGGCTGAATCTTCCCATTCAGGACTGCATAGGTCCTCTCAGGTAACTGGAGCAATGGCTTGTGGAAAGAAGGTATATTGAGCAGAATTAATATGCTTCAGAATATTTAAACCAAATTAGCTCTGGGAAGAAGTAGTGAAACTATTATTAGATGGCTCTACTTTAAGTAGAAATTCTCTTGGTAACACATTCTTAGTACCTGGTTAACTTTTTGATTATTAGTAGTTGGCAAATCTTGACATAAATAATGTTGGGAATTTTGATTGCTGAGTTGGCTGGCTTGAAAGTGATGCTTTATAGGAAAGCAGATGATAAAAGTTTTTTTCTCGTAATTGTAAACTTCTTCATTACAGGGGAAAGGGAAAATTCTGGTTTTTGAGTGATCTTTGTCTCCCAGAGTACTTACCCAAGCTGTTTTTTTGCTAAAGTTAGTTTTGTTTTAGTCTTAACAGCTCCTTTTAGTAGAGAGCCAAAGGTAATTAACAAAGTAGGGCTAATTTAGGCTGTAGAGCATTCTGCTTAACAGTGCATTGATTATTTTGACACCCGAGTCCTAGAAACTGATGGCATTAGCCACAAACATCATACCACATTCATAGTTAGCAAGATTCTGAAAGTATGCTAATAGTGTTGAGACCACTGATGCAATTTGAATCAAAAATCATGATCATCCCTGTCATGTCGGTTTTGAGTCTGCTTTAAATGGCACAATGATAATATATGTAGGGTCTACTACTACCATAGCCAATATGCATCTGAATGGGATGTGTCAAAAGGAAAACTATTCTGCTACAGTAGAAATTCAGCATGGAAAAGGGGTGTTCTCATCTTTATCCTGGCTACTGGATTCTAGTGGAAAGTGAGACCAAGGCTCCAAGGTAGCCTTGCCAGAAAAGACAACTACATAGATTTCTAGTTTACAGAATATCACTGGATTAAATGAAAATAAATTCACCAATGCTTTTTATTCTTACTAATAGTATCAAACACCTTTTTAACAGAGAACGAAGTTCAGCTGTGAGTTGCCACTATTACCTGCACCGGTTAGAACACAATGTTGTCAACCCAGTTACACCACCTTTCATGTGATACACACTTTCTGATAAAACACAGATCCAGTGAACAGCGCAAACAGCCAAGACTTCGGCCATATTAGAGCTGGCATTTCCAAAAGTATCCATAAATTTTGGTTGCTGAAGGTAAGGAAACTCAAAAGGGAGGGATATTTTGTTAGTGGGCTCTTCTGAAGGTACAGACTTTTTGTGCAGGGGAAATTGCAACACCAGATTCTTAGTTTTTAAACAACGGTACTTGAGCTATTTCTGTGAGATTTTTTGTTCTTCCTGTTTCTCAGAATAATGTCAATGATCATAGGCAAGTCTTTTTGGGCAACATATTTTGGCTGTTCACAGTCTGAAAAGAGAAATAGGAAAGGTAGCTGTCTGGTGCTCAAAAAACATAGAAATCACTAATTCTTCTCTGGAGATTAAATTAGTGTTTTGGATAACTGATCTGTTATGGCTATCTGGGCCATGTAAAGAGCAAAAGCAGGACACACATGTATCACACATGTATTGGGGGATTGGACTAGACGATCTTTGAGGTCCCTTCCAATCTCAAACATACTGTGATACTGTGATCTATCAGGATTTTGTCTTCCTCCACCCTGCCTGTAGAAAATATAATTCCAGTTTATAATCCCAGGTGGGAGGGGAGATGGGACTATAGCCCATTAATGCATGCAAGATTCATTTGCTTAATTGTAAGTGACATACATTCCAACTATTAGTTTAAAATCTTATACTCTCATATACTTGCAAATTGCTTTGGGATCACTGCCTGAAAGGCATTGTATAAATGAAGAATATTCATTATCATCCGAAAGCTCTTCAGTCTAAACCACTTAGCAGAAAACCTGTGGAATCATTTTGACTCGGATGCACAGGTTCTACCCTCTAGGACCTGGTGCCAATCTGAATCTGGAGAAACAGTTGTTCTAATTCAGCTGACTACTGTCATGTTTTTCATGGCTCAGATGAGCTCTTTTTAAATTACTCTAGTTAATTTTGCTCATAGTTACAAAAGAGATCATATATTCTTATATTCTGTACCTAAAGTACAGAAACTCTGGACAGCCTGACATTTCTAAATTCTTGGAAAGTGCTCTGTCCCTAATGTTCAGACCTGATGAACATACTGGTTTTCTGGCATGCCTGCATTCCCTCCCATCTGTCATGCTGGCACTGTTCCCACTTGAAATTATCTGTGCCAATTTCAACAGGCCATAGGTGTGAACTAAACATGGGGTTAGGGGCACAGCTTTCCTAACACAGCAAGTGCCATCTCTTCTGCCAAGAGATCCTGCTGTTTGCAAATAATTCCAACTTAAGGCCACAGGCATCATTACATGGGATCACATCTGTAGATGCTTGCGGGCATTATAAAAAAAAAAAACACACCAAAGAAAAGAAGGAAACATGGAATGTCTACTGTATTTCTCTTTCAATTTGGCTGAGTGCTTGGAATTTTGCATGTGGAGAATGAATGCTCTGCACCTTATTAACAGGAGAGAACCAGAGGCTGTTGTGTGCTCAGTGCAGTCTTAACAGGTTTCTACATCAAAGTTGTGGCAACAAACTGCAGAAGTTTACCAGAGCTTTTTCAGGTGGCCTCTGATTGCTTTGTGTCCATGGTATGTTCTGAAGAGAGAATGGTAGAGCATTGCCTTCGTGCACCACAGCTTTTGCCTTTCCAGATTCTGAGCAGATTTGTGTATAAGGCATATTCTGCCCCTACCCAATCATACAGTGGCAACTATGTACAGCAAAATTAGTACTGCTTATTAAACATAATATTCTATATAAGATACATACATATTATAATATTATAACATTAATATTTAATAGCTGCACTCGACTCCTGTTTTGCCCCACTGAACAGATTACTTCTGTTAGCAGAATTACTCTGTAGTGTATAAGGCTAAAAATGGCCTAGAAAGAGCAAAAACTGTTCATGAGCCTCATCTGGACAGCCCGCTATGCTAAAATTTAAAATATAATTTTGTAGTTAAGTGAAAAAATACTTTTCTCAGAATATTTCTCCAAAAGGAGCGTTTGGAATAAAGTAAGATTCAGAGCAGATAATTTCCAGCCATACATTTCAAGTAATGATTACTGACTTTTAGATATTTCATCATCCAGCAAGGATGACTGTTCATAACAGTCAACTTCACCCCCTTGACATCCATAGTGTTTTTACAGTAGTATGCTTGCAGTTTAGCACTAGGAAAAGCCATGTTCATAGGTCCTGCACAGAAATGTATTTTTGAAAATTGTGGGAGATTTTTTTCTGTTGTTTTCTTTACTAGCAAAAAAACCTAAGTCTGTTTTTAATTGGATTTTACATGTCTCTGAAAGAATACTGAATTTAAGAATGCACAGAAGTAGTGCGTTACTACATTTCAGAGTAGTAATGTGCACATTTTTGTTAATCTTTCCGTTGTTCTTTAATTTAAGTTTATGAAATCAGATACAGTTGACAAGATTTCATAGGCTTTGAAGCATACTTAGTGTTCTTCTCCTATGCTATTGAAAAATCATACTTCATAATACTGTGTTGAGCTCAAGAAACAAAACTAACCAATCTCATTTCACAGTACATTACTGAATCAATTGTTGCTAATCTTTCCTCCTCTCACCTGTCTTCTGTCCTTAGTCTTTTTACCAGCTAACCTGACCCTCTGGACTCTTAGCACTGGTTTGTTTTCCATAGCACTTGGACTCAGATTTTTTTTTTTTGGTCCTTCTCCTGACTTCTGAAAGTTAAAATAATTGTATTCATTGGAAATCACCTGTCCCTCAGGGAAGGGGAGCAGAGTGGCAGAAGAGCTGTATGTTATTAGTGCCATGCAATGAAAAAACTGAAGGCAAATGCTTGAGGCACCAGGGGTTTTCCAACCCAATAGCTCTAGAGGGGCAAAAAGAAGGTTCTACTTCAGCGCAGTCAGACCGGGAGCTGCTTTGCGGGAGCTGTTGTGGTTTTGGGTGAGCTGTATTTTGATTGTTTCTTACCAGTCATGACAGCAGAGTTACAATCTGTCTGCCTGGGAATAGTCTCAGCTGTGAGATGTTGCAGTGAGCAGCCAGTCCATTATCTCTCTATCCACACCTCAAATCCCACAAAGTATGAAGTCGGCAGTAGTACTCGTTAGGAAGTACCTACCGACAGCATGGACAGGGCGAGCAGCAGAGTAGCCGTAAAAAGTGACCTGTGTTTGTTTACGCAGCTTGGAAGCTTTGTCTTATTGAAACTGCTATCTCAAGAACACCAGTAATTAGAGACAGCTAATTTGAGAAAGCCATGGCTGGATTGTTCCAATTCACGGTGTTTTTAGTGCCTCTAAAATGACTAATAGTGTGTATAAATAGTGACATCCAGTGTTCAGTTAGATCAACCACAGGTCCATGTTCCATAAGGTCATTCAATTAAAAGATTTATTACAGACCCTGTTTAAAATGCCTGTGTAAAGATAGTAGCCTAATTTGAATATTAACTACCTGCCAACTTCAACACACCTCCACAATAAAAATTTCCTTCCTGACTTGTTGGGGAACAAGAATGGTGTGGCTCTTGTATAATGCTTTAACTTTCTTTTTTATGACAGCAAGAGTCTGACTATTCCCAGGTGTTCTTAATTTCTTCTTTCTCCACTCCTGTTGCTATGAATGTGGCCATTAGGGCAGCAGCCATAAAGGATGTGTTCACCACTTCCTTCTCTGTCTGTCTCTTAACATAGCCACAAGTCCACCGTCTTCTATCCACATTAATTCCCTGAGGTATCCACACAGTATTTGTGTTGACTGCCTTAATTTTGATCTTCTCTAATCATTCCCTGCCAGATGGCAGTTAAAGTTTAATGGTCCCTGTAAAAATAGTTCCCTTTCTTCTTTTAATCAGTCACGTGTGTTTGCTTAGCTAACTGTTAGATGTTCAGAAAGCATGAAGGGACCACCAACACAATTACTTGAAAATACACATCCGTATTGTGATTTCAGTGTTATGTAAAAGTAAAGGGTTATAGGGCAAGCAAGATTCCTGAAACTTAGCATGGGCTATACAACCTTAAATTTGCTCTGTTTCTTTCAATATGTTAGAAAAATAGAAGCAATATTTTGTGACAATTCATATAATCAAATGTAGATAGTTTTTAGTATCTTCTAGGGTCAACTGTTTGTGTGTGCTATGCTAGAAAGCATATGAGTATTACACTTTTAGGGATGAATTCAACAATACACTTAAGCAGATGCTTAACTTGAAGCACATGTGTATGGCTAATGACAGGCAATACAGCCTTGAGAAAGGTACTTGGGCACATGCTTAATGGTAGGCCCCTAAGTAGTTCCACTGAAATTATTTACCTTCTTGCATGTTTAAGACTACTGACACAGAACCTAAAATTCTCCAGCATCTGTTTCCTTGATTGAAGCTTATTAGAGGTTTGAGGATTTTGCTGAGTCAAGAATTTTATTGCACTGCAAATTCATGCTACGCCTTAGTAGCAAATCAGTTTAGAGGCAAATGGTTTAAGCCATATCAGATACCTATAGAGTGAATAGGTATTATTGTACCATTGAGGAATATGGAGAGCCTGTGAAAGAGACAGGCTAGAAGTCTGATCTAGCTGACAGTACTGCCAGAGAAAAGATAGCTGTGGAATTAAATAGAGGCTGGATTAGGCCCTGATGCCTTGCCTAGAGCAGTACAGGAAATATATAGCAGAGTCGTTAACAGAACCCAGATCCCCTGATTGAAATTAGACTTTTTTTAATCCAACATCTGTGTACACTGCAACTGGATGTGTCACTGCAGCCTCCACAGGCTGGATCGTAGTGAGAATGCCTACACACACTGCAGGCATCACACCCACCTACGCATCCCAGTAAGATGAGACCAGCAGAAGTGCAGACCATCCTGCATTACTCTCCCTGGTGGAAGAACTGAAAAAACAGAGATCGTTGTACCTTTCTCCAAAGCATGTTTTAATAACCAACTCCAAAACAAGTTACCAGAAACGACAAAGTAAGCATTGCAACAGTACTCCCTGCCCCATTTTTTGTTTGCTTTTTGATTTTGCCATGACGGCCTGGGAGCTGGACAATAAAGGGAGTTGCTTTAGCTCCGTTTTTTCCTGTTGTGCCTCAAGGTACTGGATGCTGGGAAAAGTGTAATAAAAGCCAATTCCTGCCCAGAGAAACATGAAGTCTAAATACACAAGCTACTTTGTAAATCTGTGACACAGAGAGGTGTCAGGCTGTGGCAGTTGCTAGCATCTCACTCTTGATCTGCTGTTCTTTAACCAATGGCCTTAAAACCAGCAGCACCCTTCTTCTCTATTTATATTTAATTAAAATGACAGCAGTGCCCAGCTTTGCTAAATTTCCATGTCTGAGCTGTAAAATATGTCAGCTGTGGAAAAGCGGACTTTCCTTTATTTTTCTCTCCCCTGGTTTCCTCTCCTGTTCCCATGCCGGAGAAACATGAACTGGTTCCTTCCGTGCTTGGATAGAAATTGCAAAAAGTATAAACAATCAAAACAGAGCTTGCTGGGCTGATGATGGCTAATAGCAGGTGTCGAAGTGAAGGTGTTCCCCTACGGACACAACCCATCAAGGTTGGGCTGATGCCCAGTTCATAGGAGGGAACATGAATCTTTCAAATGGATGGGGAGATAAATTGCATCTAAACACTCTAATGATGATAATGTAGAAAGACAGATGTGGTAACTGAGTATTAGAATCCCTCCATACACTCTTTACTTCTATTATACTATCACATTAGCTACTATTGACTAATGTAAACCAGATGCAATAGCAGAATATTGTTTATCCTCTGGGCTTCTTTGGATTTGTGCACATTAGAGATAGGAATATTTTTCACTGGCAAACTGACACAAAGGTCAGTTTTACAAGCTTATATGAAGAGTGCATTGGAAAGCACTCACTGGCATTTTTTCGAGCTGCACAAAATTTGGACTATAAAAATTGAGACAACTGCAGCTCAGAAATCGTGATTCTGGCCAAAGAATTTTGTTTCCTTGCCCCTAGTGTGGCCACTCACACCTTTGCAAAGAGGGTGCCATGCAAAGACTTGTCATTCAGAAGTGGTTTGTGTCCGCCTTACATAAATGTAAATGACATAAAAGATTTCACAAGGTGAAAGGCAGCAGAGCTCTGCCAAGGGAGTCTGAGTGTGGAGAAAGCGTAAGAACCACACAGAACATTTATACACCTTATATAGTATATGCCCGTTGTTAAGGCAGAAAGCCAAAGGTAATGAGCGCTATGAGAATTCCAAGAGCTCCTTTTTGGCCCAGGTTCTTGCCTATAATTGAAGCTCTATCCTCTACTGATCCTTCAGGTGCTATCGGAATGATTTTATCCAGGCTTCCAGGGAGAACCAGTCCCTAAAGAGTGGAGGAAACTTTCTTTACATTATAGCTCTGTGCTAGAATCAAGCTATGGATGTGACTCATGAGTATTCTTAATAGTTTTCAAAGAAACTGAAATTCCTAAGTGAGGTTTTGATTTTAATTTAGAAAGTGATTTTTATGTGTTCTGCAAGAGGTGTAGAAAACCATATATATGTTTATGTATTTATGTTATTAGAACCTATCACAAAATGTATAGTAAAATGACTTATTGTGTTTATTAGAATTTATATTTGAAAACATTTCTACATAGTATTAGAAAAAATCAGGTCAATAACAGCCGCCCAGGAATATTCTCCATCAGTCTGTATTCTCCATCAATTTTAAAAATAGGTTATTTTTCGTTAACCAGCTTCTACTGTATTCACAGACAAGGAGAAGTTCTAAGACATTCTAATCTTATTCCTGAATATTAGATTTTAGGGGTTTTTTTTATCCTAGTGAGCTCCTTCTCACCTGCAAGATTGAATTTCAAGGAGTTGGTGTTAACTCTGTGATGCTGAAAATTTTTTTCTATTTCTGTCAGTTTCCAGCCTTGAAATAATTTTTAAGGATGAGTCTATGAGGAAATAGACTGAGAAATCAAAGACTAACTTGGCAATCTCATTGAAGTGCACACAGCAGTCACTTAGCTTTCCTTGCATTCCACATTCTGTATATTTTTACTCCAGTTATAAACTGTTTAAGACACTTGTTTTTACTTTTGGCAGGGGACCTGGTACAGTTGTATGCTGCCTCAATAATCAAATCTATTTTTTAATCTATTCATTTTATGGTTTAGGTATGGGGCATGTGAGTGCAGCAGCATGCTTCAGAATAGCCCACTTGGAAAAAACATTCCAAAACTTTTAAAGAAAAGGTAGTAATCCTGGGAAGCACTGGCTGTATAACTGACAAATCAGAAAGATGAGCCAAATAATTATTGGAGCTGTGGAGAATGTGCAGGTATACAGACAACTGTAATGCAAAAATGGTTTGCTGATAGTTCTATTTACTTCCCCCCCTCCAAGTAATGGTAAATGCACTATTTACATTACAGGACAGCACATATATTTGCTTGTCGAATTATGGGAAGGAGCTCCTTTTACTGCCTGTAGCTACTTAAGGACATAAAATAATTAATTTCTCTGTTGATCAGTATGATTATTTGTATCATACAAAACCAAGTATACTGGTAGAATTAAAAACAAACAATCAAACAAACAAACAAAAATCAAACCAGAACAAGAACAAACCAGAAAGAACAAGAAAAGGGGGATAATGTAACAGAATCTTCCATTCTACCTAATATCTTTTTCCCTTGTGGTAACAGCAAGAAATAATTTTATCAGAAGGACATATGTGTTTGGTTTTCATACAGAAGGCTTTTCCCAGAAACAGCTATCCAAATTATAGCATTAGCTGAAAGAAACAGAGCAAAGCAAATCCATCTTTCTCAGTGAAACAATGTTAGAGAAAACTGGGTAGCTGTGTAACCTATCAGTGCTTCAGAGTTTGTAAGTGGAAGTTCCACTGGGATATTACACTGGCAACGTGCCCCCTTTGATTATAGTCTATCCACCTAACTCACGAAGAAAGCATGGGAACATTAAACTGCTTTTGCACCTGTTATCCTTATATTACACTTCGCATTTTTAATACTTAGCAGAAACTGTTGGTGTTTAAAAATCTTTACCAAATGTATCCATGCAGCGTGGAAAAAGCCGAAGTCATTAGACTGCATGTCATACAACAGAATCATCTTCCATTTAATTACTAGATTTCTAAAGCAACTACTAAATTTGGCCCAGGTGCCTGCCTAGAGGGAAGCCAATTTTGTCTTCCATTTTGAGAAATCAGCCTCCATTGTTTTCTCCACGGAGAAGGTGTGTGCAGTGAGAGCACTGCTTGGTGAATGGGGTGCTGTGCAGGATTCAGGCACAGTGCAGGGGGAACTGTCCTGGGGTCAGGGAGAGCTGCAGCTGCACTGTTCCCCGGGCTGGGGGAAGGACTGATGGACAAGCTGACCTTGCTGCAGGAGCTCCGGCAGACCAGCCCTCCCCTTTCCATTGCAGATAACTGTGTGCTTCTTTACAGAGGAGTCTATGTCCTTGAATTTTCCCTTGTATTTTCCCTGTGTGTTCCCATGATAAACAGAGTGTAAATATAAGATCTGTTTTTAACTACAAACAGGCATTCAGTAAATGCCAGAAATAACGGAACACTAAAAGTTTGGAAACAAGAAAACAGGAGTCATAGCAAAAGTGTGTTGAAGAAATTGGCTCATCTAATTTAAAATAGTAAAATGAATAAGTTCCAGGGCTGAATTATTCCCAGAAGTTATCCCATGACTTCACTCAGGAAGCGTTACTCAGTGGGATTATAGCTGGAACATTTTCAGTCTTTGAGGATTCATCTTCAGAAACATCATTCTTGGCCTGAAAAATACCCTGTACCTCCCAGTCTTGGAATAGGCTTCTATTAGTTAACTCACATTTCTGTGTATCACAAACCTCAGTTTGCTCATGGATCGTTTTGCTGTTCAAGAACTGTATGAAATGTTGATTTTATATTGGTACAGGTTAAGAGTCCAAGGAATTCAGCTTTCATTGAAGTGTGAGATAAGCCTATACACACTTGAAAATCCTGTCTCCAATATTAAAATAATTTACTTTTTTGTCCACAGGAGAAATTTCCATGCATTTACTTATGGCCTCCCCTGTAAAATGTGCTCAGTTACCTCCAGGAAAAATAGATAAGATTGTCTCCTACCATGAAGTGGACTGTTTAGTGTGGTGAGGAAAAGAAGTTGCTATTATTTATTCAGTTAAAAAAAAATAGATTGACACCTAATTCAGGTGTGCAAAGCTGCATGACATGATGAGCTTTGGGGAGCTTTTTCCCTGGTGTCTTAGACACACTGTGGAAATGTCTTGCCTGGTGAGACAAACCAATGGACTGACAAAAATACAAACTCTAACAACAGGAATTGCTGTAAAGTAGTGTCTTAGTCCAAAGTGCAACAGAAAAAACTCTCAGTCTTCTATCTTTCTATTGCACAAGAAATCAGATTGAGTGAGATTGTGCTAAATTCCACTTGTAAATACTATGTAGAAAACTTTACAGTCTTCAAGCTCTTATTATTTTACTTTAAAACTGATATGGGAGTGGCGGTCTTGAATTGTTGTTGATAAATATTTTCTCCTGGAAAAACATGTAAAGTAACTTTCATTATAGTAAATGCTTAACTTCAGCTAAACTTATTGTTTGTGTGATATCTGACATTCTTCTGTGATTGTGAAAATGTGGTACTTCTTTGGAAGATCACTGTCCACATGGAACTTGTGTTAGAACTAGGTTAAAGTAGCCCCTACCTCTAAGAGAAAAAGTCAAGTAACTGGAACTATGCTATAGCTTTCATTGTATTCCTCTCAAAAATACTGTCACTGCTGGTGTTTTTGTGCTGGACTACCAATGTAAGAATTATGAATCATTGGAAAGTCTTTCTGTATTTGTCAGAAAACTGTATTTTAATGTGAGTAGCTCAGATCACTAACCTAAGCCTGGCTCCTTTTGTACCTGCATGCAACCGTGTACTCAGCATTCCTGTTATCGTGTCACTGGTTCCAGGAGTATCCTTGACAGATCACAGCCATAAATATCTCTTGAGGTGAAAGTAATTTAGTCATGTAGATCTCTATTATTTCAGTCCAAAAAGCTCAGCCTAAGTAGAGGCTATCAACTGAATTGAAATGTTTCTGCGATGTGCACAGATGTGAGACCAACAAACCTGTTTCACTCAGGTGCCTTGAATAGACTTGGATATTTAGTTTTAGCTGTGCAGTTACTTTTTCCTGAAAGCTCCTTTATCCATAAAAAACAAAGTAAGAATGGAAACACGTTTTCTTGTGACCTAAAGGCATTTGGCTATTGGTATTTATCTTCTCTTTACAGAATAATGAGTGGGAAACATGCCTTCATTGTGTCCAAATGATCAGAACGTACATTGCAATGTGCTTTCTTGCAGAAGCTGTACAAGCTGTGTGCTAAACACTAAATTCAGGCTCAGATTCTTCCTTCAGATGCACATGTGCAACTTCTTTAGAAGTCAATGCAAAGTGCATACACAGATTAAATGCTAAAATAATTTGGCATTGCATCCACTTGCCTTGGCTGAAAATTTTAATTCAGAGAATTGTCAACAAACTATAATTCAGTGCTTTAGCTTTTTTCCATATTCATATGATGAAAATGAGACCACCTTTTGCTCACATGGCATTAAACAAAGATTTAGTAGGAGGTGTGGGGTGATGTTGGATGGGAAAACCTATGAACACTGTGCATAGACATCTCCTGAGCAAGCTGTTTATTTTTTCACTTATGGTACCCCTGAACAGCTTCTGTTGGGAACAGGGTATTGGCCCTGCATTCACAGAGTTTTGGGAAGAATCTGTCCTGGATGCTAGTTTGTATCCCGACTTTGCTTCAAAATGACTATTTTTACATGAGGCAGTGTGGTCAGTATGGTACTTTATAAAAATAATCGCAGTTGAAAATACATGACATTGCAGTAGCTATGCCACACTGAGCAAGTCAGATGAAACAGAGCTTAGTGTTAGACAAAAATTGTGGATATTAGCTGGTTTACTCATATAAAGTGGGAACACTCTAATTTGTATTATGAAACAGTTATAAATCCATGATGTCGTTTGTAATTTTATTTTTATCTTTCACTACCAGCAGAGGGAGCACCAGTGATTAAGCTGCACAAACACTGAAAGTTTTGTACACATATACACCCCACATCCTCCGTCAGCCAAATTGTGTCTGCAAACATCAAGATAAAACTTCTAGTGCTGTCAGCAGGAACTACAGAAAAATACCCACGGGGAGGACTGATCCTTGAATGTGTTCAAATATTCATATTTTCTTCAAAATAAACGCTGTATACCCCGCAGTTAAGTGAGTAGCATCATATTTATGGCTTTGTGAAAAATACATGACACACATGAGTGGTATTTGGAGTAAGATGTGAGATCTGACTACGCAGACCATGGCCACCACATCTGGTACACTGAAGGCATGCTCCAAAGATGTTTAGCAAACTCCATTTCTGATTTTGCAACTTAAACCACGGTTCTGTGGGAAAATGTATTTCAAATATGAAAACTGAAGTTACTCAAAACCTAAGATTTTGAAAGATGTTGTAATGTGTTTCAAAGTTACCATTTGTTGCAGCTGACTTTCAGACAGTGTGTAAAAGTGTCAATATTATAAAATGAGCCCTCAACAGATATTTTAGCATTTTCATTCAATCCTCCTATCTAGCAGAAAAATGAAACTTCACAGCAGTTGAAAAAACATGCAAGAGAAAGCTGAACATAAAGCAGTACAGCTCATCTCCAGACCTCCAGATTTTCCTGAAAACTTTTGCTGGGGGAAAGCAGCATTGTGAGCCTTTGTTAAACAACTCCTACTTGAGTCCTAATATGTCAGTGAACATGTTGGGTGGTTATGTGATGTTTTACCCATTTCAGTGACCATCTTTACCAAACATGAGTACCTATCCTGTTGTCAATTCATATAAAGTAATATAAAGCTGCAAAAAAAATGTTATATCAGCTTGAATTTAAGCTTATTCTCCTGTATTTTCTTACAACAATGAAAGAACTTAATAGCAAGGAATTTGAAAGTTAAGCCAATGTCCATGTCCGACCAACATCACCATAACAAAGATATTTTAGACTTGATGAAGAGGCTGTGCACATGAAATCTTTTTTCCTTCAGCCCTATCTGCCCCTCTAATGGAAGATTCTCTTTCACTACAAACCTTATGTGCTAATAAACAACCAAACCAAACCTAGTAGCTCAGGTCCTGCCCTGTTCAGTTCATCTCAAAGACCGCCATCTAAAACTGAAAACCTAACTGTGATCAGCAGCCTGACTTTTATTACATTAGTTCTAACGAATGTAAAGCAATAATAAAATTGAAGAAAAATGGCAATTTTTGAGACCTCATATTACAGGTAGAGAAAAGGTCAAGAGTTTTGCTGGTGATCTTGCATAAAAAGAAGTAAGGGATCTCAGAGTCTCTGTGGCTTCCCCATCGCTATGGTATCACATGTCTCTCTGTTTGATAAAGTGCTGAAGGAAGTGTTACTCCAAGTTTCCCTCAGCCCATTTAACCTGTTCAGGATCCAGTTAAACCACCTGGCGTGGGGGAGATGGACACATGCTATCTGAAGTATTCACAACATTGTGGAAGTAAATTATACCTGGTCACCAAAATCCATTTCACATATCCAGTCTCTGTTTGCTTACATGTCACATTCACTCCTGTAGTATTTACTTAGTGATTGGTGTCAAGAATATAACAAAATTAAATCTTCTTACCTCAGGTGGCTTTAGAATAATGACAAACCACTCTTCAGTATCCAGATCAGCATGGTTCTCCCAGTTACTTATTTGGTTGAGGGCTGGGCATCAATCACAGATTTTGTTAGTACCTGCAAAGAAAGAAATCATCCTTTCATATCTTTTGTGACCAAATGTTTATCTGATAAAGATCAGTGTTTGTATGTCCAAACAGCTTATTCAGTGTGCTGTACTGCCATACGGGCTAAGCAAATGTCACAAGGTTTTATTTTGATAATATAATATAATATAATATAATATAATATAATATAATATAATATAATATAATATAATATAATATAATATAATATAATATAATATAATATAATATAATATAATATAATATAATATAATATAATATAATATAATATAATATAATATAATATAATATAATATAATATAATATAATATAATATAATATAATATAATATAATATAATATAATATAATATAATATAATATAATATAATATAATATAATATAATATATAATTTTAGCCAGCTTTGAAGAAACGGCTTATCAGTGTAACTGGATCATGCCTTCTGTTTACTGCCCTTACAATACCTTGTAATTCTTAGGCTAATTAATTAAATGTTCATACTTTTCCAAAAATAAATTCCCAAAAAAAAGAAATGCTGTATAGTTTGGAGCATGTGATTTTAATAATTCATATGCATTCATCTTCAGAATTCATATTCATAATTGCTGTAATTAATTTTTGTAATTGGATTATTTGAAAGGGATTTGGAGCATAGTTTCACTGTATATTGAACACATACATATCAATTTTGCTATCTCAAATTCCTTTTGAAATTTATTTATCATTTTTATAATTTACCAGAATTGTTCACCATGTAGGGAAAGATCCAACAATTTCAGAATTCAGAAGGCTGAGTGTCTCACTATTGTAGCTTGTTAACTTAAATACTGAGTATTTGTCTTTCAGATAGCTCTAGTCACTGGATGTACATGAATTACATGATATTCACTAATGCAGCTAAAATGGGTCTGAGTTGTTGGATCCAGTTGTCTGCATTCTGAAAAGGTGACTATTTCTCTTAAAAAATGTATTACTCTACAATGTTGCTTTCTGACCCTTGCATGTATCACTACTTAGTTAAATCAGAAACATTTTTTGCCACTAATACTGAATGGTTAAAGTTACTACATGATTTAAGTGCATATATTTTCATAAGCAAAATGATTGTTTACTTTCCTATGGCTTATTTTGCCCAAGCATAGAGAAATCTGCTACAATGTTTTCACTGCAAATGACAAATATGCAATGATATTGTGGCTTGTCTGCTTTTGGTTGTGATCCATAAGTGTATGTGCCATTTAACAACCAATAAAATATGACAGGCATATACAATTCTGTCTGAGCAGGAAAAGAAATTTTATTGCTTGGGTTTTAGTCACACATGCCCTACATAAAATTGTACAGTCAGATCAGTATTTTATTGTTACTTACCATATGTGTTATACCCCGTAGGCATAAAAGAGCAAGTTAGACAGAAAACATTAACCTTATCAGCAGCAGCAGAAAATACTTAAAATAAGTTTATAGTCAAAACAGCCTTTCTTTAGGAAGAAAACAAGAAAAACTGTAAACAAATCAATTTATCTCATAGATTTCAGCCAAGGAAGAAAGGATCCAGTCTTACAACTTTACATTTATTAGCTTCTTTCTTAAACATTGTATCTCCTCTTACACACTGTAATACTTGACGTGCTACCACAGACCACCAAAATCAATAAGTAAACTTCTATCTCCATACCCACTGTATCCCCCAAAAAACTCCTGGTATTCAGGGTCATCTTTGCCTAACACAGAGAAAACATTAATAATCTTTTGTGTCTATGTGCATAAATCTATGCCTCGGTTTACCAGACTCACCGCGTGGGTTGTGCAGGGGTAGGTGGGTGGTGAACAGTGAGCTCAGCAGGACACATCTGCACTCTGTTCACACTTTTCGGGTTCCTTGTGCAGCACAGTGGGAGACAGCAAAAGGAGAGGTGATGATTTTGAGGCATTTTTGTAGACAGGGAAGGATTTCAAAACAAATTCCATTGGCTTGTTATCTTGGAACACACAGATTATATTTTCCTTAATGCACATATGAACCAGAATTTGTTTTTACTGATGTACTACAGGCATTTATCTCCACCAGTTTAAGCAGTATGTTATTAATAACAGCCTGCAATACATTAGAAGGGCAGGATATGAACCTACACAGGATATGAATTTATAAATGCCAAAGGAGTGTAGTGGTAGCAACATGTAAATCAAAGTTCATAAAGCCAGGCAACATCTAACTTTAGATCAGCTGATAACAATATATTTATTGTTTAGGGGAGACAACAAGTACTTTTGTGGGACCAGACTGAGGGACTGAATGATCAGTAGGCAATGCCCTGACAAGGATTAATACATGATAGAAGAGAGGGGGAGAAAATGAGCTGTATTTTAGATTCCAGCATGCAACATACCAAAACCACTGAGCAAGGCTGCTGAAAACCAAGTAAGGAAGGTTGTCAGCTTTCCTGCATCTTTGGGCACTTTATCTATCAAAATAAACTGAAAAAAGGAAGAGCTACAATACCTCCGTTGAAAGTGTTCCAGGTAGCTCTCTGAGATATTTTTTAAGCAACAACGGCTGAAATAATGGAGGAATGAAGAAATAGCACCAAAAATCATTAAGACATTTATCCTGGATAAAGTTGCTAATCTCCAGCTTCAGATAAACTAATACACTGCTTACCCAAGCAAAGCTTCAGTACAAGTTCCTTAGAAAATAGGAAAAAGTTTCATTTTCTCTGCAATCACATATTCACACATAAATAACGTATTTGTATATTTAGTTAATGCTTGATAGCTTTATGGCTGACTGTAAAAGTCTGAAGATTACAGAACTATTCCCTAAAGAGTGAACCCTTGAATTTAGCCATATATACACACATATATAATTTTATTTACTTATCTATTTTAATCTAAGTGATTTCAGATTTCTGAGAAACTACATGTAATAGGAAACAATCAGTTTGAAACACTGGAGAGTCTAAGTAGGAGGTGTTAATTATGGCTAAATGCCCAATTCCATTCTCCCCCTCTGGGCTAAACCCTACAGTTTTAGGCTGCTTTCATTTTAGTCACCATTTGATCTTTCCCAGGAGAGGATTTTGTACTATTTCTTTTAATCTTCTCTGCATGCAGTTCAAAACTGGCTCACTGAACTCAATTTCCAGTTAGTGTTTGTGTTTATGAGCAAAAGATCGCAGGATCTACAACAAATAAAGTTTATAAGTGTCTGTTAAAGAAAATTGTGTGAAGTAAAGCTAGATACATATGACTGAATGATTCTGTTAGTCCCTGTGCTTGCTATGATCTCTAGGAAAAATACAATTTAGATACCTTAGACCAGGGGTGTCAGACTAATTTTCACCGGGGGTCAAATCAGTAACATTTCTACAGTTCTAAAATTACATTTGGCCCTCTGAAGGCAACTGTGAGGCTGATGTGGCCCCTGGTGAAAGAGTTTGACACCCCTGCCTTAGACCTTTGTAAAGTACAATAGCTTTTATCATAATGCCCTTTCAACTAGTGAACTATCTAGCAAGTAGTTTTAAAAATATTTTTAAAATAAAACAGATTGATGTTTCACGCTATGCATATGAGGATCTTCAGCCACTAGAACCAGTTAAACAGACAGAACAAAGTTAAACAAATACATAAATCTTTGCAGGGTGGACAGTCTAGGCAGTAAGTAGTGCAACACTTCCACCATCACCAGAAAATGTGCACTCTGCTAACTTCTACCAAGCCAGATTCTGGCACTAGCATGACTGCCAGGTAGGCCTATCTTGTAGCTCTTGACTCACATGGATCAAAAGTCTCCAGAAATCAAAACGGCTCAGTTGACTCAAGCTAGATTAGATTTATGTTAAAGTGGAAACAGGTCATGCAGTCAGCTAAGAAATTGCAAAATGTGTTTACCCACCTCAAAATACTGCTCCAGATCTCATTCCTTTTGTAAACATGTCTATAAATCCAAACAACTTATTTTCCACATCCATTGTTTTAATAAAGTTCCAAAGAGACATTCATTTCCCAACTTCCTGCTAGCACTGCAACACCAAACTATGCTGCTGGTGTTGGCCATAGCCGTGTCCACAATCTGGATTCAGAAAAAGCGACAAATCAGCTGTAAGACCCGGAAGGCACAAAGGAGAAGTTACAGCAATATCCTAATCTTGCTTACAACAGAAAAAACACTGCCAAAAGTATTGAATAAATACTCAACAAACCAAGGGAAAATATCAAGATACAAAGAAAATAAAAAATAACAACAACAAAAAAGAAAGAAATGAGAAATCTAGCACAATATGTACTTGTCTGGACCTCACAGAATAAGGATTTCCATACACTGACACACCAAAACCAGAGTTAGTAACCTTATTTGGACTGGCTCTACTTTTAAAACCTTGTGAGGCAAATTTATACTCAGGCCCCATTAAAACTGACTAATTTCAGAGCTGTTGAATTTGGGAGCATTGTATCACATAACTAGAAGCAGAAGTTAATGTACTGAGTGTTGAGTTTCACTTAGATGAAATATTAATTCATGTTTATTCTGAATGTTGATTGTTTTAATACCCTAAATTCAGATACAGAAGATTAGATCTAATGGGTTGTTTCCATATGTCACAAGTAACCCAGCTGCTCTTTTAACTGTAAATTCTGCATGCATTTTCTTTCTTACCTAGCGATTCAAGCAAATGATTTAAAATTAAAGCATTTTTTCCAGCACCTGTAAAAACGTGCAAATGATAGAACTGACAGTATGATGATTGCTTTACAGATAAGCATTTTCTTCATCATCTTAAAGGACATCCAGATTTACGATCTAATCACTCAGCCCTTTAACAGGATGCATTTGAGTTTGATTAAAAAAGAAAACAAATAGCAGACCAGATTTATTAATGAAATCTGCATGACCTTTTCACATATGGAACTGTCTCAAAATAGTGATTTTAAAACCAAGTATGGCCTCCTTATACACTTTAGCTTTGCCTGTGCCAGTATGCAGCATGTTTTTGGTTTGCTTTTTCACATTGGCAAGTGCAAATTTTGGAAAGCCATCTCCCCCTCCCCACCTTGAACTTTAATTGCTTAACCTACATCCTAATTCAAGTTGCTCATAAACCTTAGCCTTTGTTGTAGGTCCGACAGCTGCATTATGTCAGTAGCAAGTAAAACCTTCACAAAGTTCCGGAATGCTGCAAGACATTTTATAGGTGCTGCAATAAAAGGCAAATTGAATTTACAAAAATGCATTTGTCACTGATTAGAAACTTACAAAGTTAATTGGAAACACTGTGTAGGTGTTGCCACACAACTAGAGGTGTAACTGGTGGTTTTAATTCAGTTGGAGCATGGGAGAGAGGAGCCGTTCATGTAAGGCCAGCAATCTTATTAATATTTCTTTTCCCTTGAACAAACAGGGTGCATTTACTGGAAGACTTGCAGGAATGGTCAATATTTAGCAGCATTAAGATGTCACTGCTCCTTGGCTAAGCACTTCCAGGCTCAGTTTTCAAGGCTGTATCAAAGTAAAATTCACAGGTACCACCCGGTGCCTGTTAGAATCACAGTGTCCCTTGGGAAAGTTTTCCAGGCCTTTTTTCTCCCCCTTGTTTTACATTGGCAAAGTTGACACTACTGGACCAATCATTCCTTCAGCAAGTGAGGAGGGGAGAGGGAGGTAACCAATAGCCCAGGCAATCATCACCCTCCCCCTGGAGCTGAGTGAATTATCTCCACATAATCCACTTAACCTTTGCCATTGTGGGACCTGGGAAGCTGAAGGTATTTTTAAACTTGAGTCTTTTAATTGCCAGTTTATAGTGTCACTAGTCCAACTCAGCTGGAAAGAGGATGATTGGAAAATAGTTCCATGAGGCAATAGCTTTTCACCTCGGTTAGAAGTTCTAATTATTATTATTTTTTGTGGCTCACTGTCTTCTATGTATGTGGGAACAGTGATCTACAATGGATCCACAGATGATGGAGTTTCTTAATATTACTCCTGGTTAATGCAGCTAAAATGTCATAGATTTCAAACTACTTACAATCTTAAAATTGGGTAACATATTGTCATTAATTGTTAATACACAGAAAAATCCAAACAAACACAAAATGTTGTGGGAACAGCTCTGTAAAAGCAAGGTTGAGTAATGAGAAAACTGCTCTGCAAATTCTAGCCTTAGCAATCTCTGCTTGCTAAAACAATTTATTAAAATCCCACTGAATTCCCTTATCAGACTTTAAAGCAAAACCAAAAAAAGCCTTAAGTGAATGCTGAAGGATGCTTGTTGATAGCTTTCCAAAGACAAGCTATGGAAAATTTAATTAGAAAGTGACTAGTTCTGTAGGCTGCAGTAAGCTGTGAGAGCCTTTGGATGTATTTTTCAGCGTGGGTCCTTAAAATTTAAACAGATTAGTGCTTACCCATTTTATTGATGAATATTGCACTGTGCTGGACCGTGGGTGTGTCCACATTTCAGTGATCATCAAATCAAGCAAGCAACCCGATATATAGTCTAAACAGAGATACTAAGAAATGGAAACTGCAGCTTTTCCTTGAGCTGGAATTTCAAGACAGATAGGCATTAACAAAGTTTTACTTCTTTGGAAATCTAAATCTTAGAGTCCCTGAATCATATAGGTCCGTCTTGTCCCTTTAAGATCACAGAATCACAGAATGTTAGGGGTTGGAAGGGACCTCAAAAGACCATTGAGTCTAATCCCCCCGCTGGAGCAGGAACACCCAGATGAGGTTACACAGGAGTGTGTCCAGGTGGGTTTTGAATGTCTCCAGAGAAGGAGAATCCACAACCTCCCTGGGCAGCCTGTTCCAGTGCTCTGTCACCCTCAGTGTGAAGAAGTTTCTTCTCATATTTAAGTGGAACCTCCTGTGTTCCAGTTTGTACCCATTGCCCCTTGTCCTACCATTGGTTGTCACTGAGAAGAGCCTGGCTCCATCCTCATGACACTCACCCTTTACATATTGATAAACATGAATGAGGTCACCCCTCAGTCTCCTCCAAGCTGAAGAGACCCAGCTCCCTCAGCCTTTCCTCATAAGGGAGATTAAAGATCTTAAAGATCTCTGGATAAAAACAGGATACCAATGCCTTTTTCAAATACTCATATAATCCTCAGGCCTATAGTTTTTACTTCTCATTCTCTTCACAATTTTATTTCTCCCTCTCACTGGTAATGATGAAGAGAGCACATGGATGTCTTGCAGTGCTAGTTCCACTCATACAAGAACGTGGCAGTCCACTGCAGACCTATAATGTCAGTTATTTTTCAGCAATGCAGACTGTCACAGCCTATCATGCTTATAATCTATATACCAATAAAAAAAAACCCAGCGATACATACTCCTAAAGAAATTCTGAAGGGGAATTAATAATTCAGCCATCTCTTTCGTTAACATCCTTTGAGCATACTCCACCAAAACAAAACCTTCCTATGTGACACCTTAGCGTCAGTAAAGAAGGAGAATTATTTTGGGAAATTGATGCCGAAACAGAGTTTCTGTTTCTCACCACAGCCTTTTTGTCATGTCTTTGATCTTATAGTAATGATAAGGAAGCAAACAGCTGTAGTCACTATTCAGTGACAGCAGCAAGGACAATCCAAATATTCCATTCTGTTGTGGTTTAACCCAAGCTAGCAATACAACCACAATAGCCACTCACTTAGCCTCTCCCCCCTCCCCAAAACAGGGGAGAGGATCAAAAGGGAAGGGAGAAAGTTGGATTGAGATAAACACAGTTTAATAAAATAACAAAATACTAATACACTACTAGTATGTAGATATATATAAAGATACTCAAGGCAATTCCTTAAAAACTCTGTCCACAACTGAGCAGCCAGTCCCAGCAAGCAGCACCCAGTCCCCAACAGCAAGAAAAGAGGAAAAAGGCAGAAAGGCTCAGAGGTCTCTGCAAAACAGCAAAAGCCAGACTAAACGTCCTGCAACAAAGACTCTCTCAACTCCAACAAAAGTAGTGAAGAGGAGAAAAACAATGCACACAAGAGCAAGCACCCGAGAAGCCTGAAAAAAGGGGAAGAGACCAGCTCCTTAAGTATGGAGTACGACGCCAATGGGATGGAATACTCATATTGATCACTCTGGATGTCAGTCAAACTCTGCCCCATCTCTGCCCCCGCTTCCTCACACCTGTGGGCAGAGCACTCAGAGTGTCCTTGGCTCTCCAATCAGAGCAATTAAAAACATTAACTCTGTGCTGGGGTGTCATCTGCTTGATCTCAAACTAAGTCCAAATAATGAGCATGCTAGCTATGAAAAAGAAAGGTTTCTCACTGCATGAAGAAAATTAACCCATTTTCAGTCAAACCAGCACACATTCCTACTCCTGCTATTCAACGATTCAGCAATATGATGGAAACACCATATGATGTTATTTTTCACTTGCAATCTTTTGAAAACAAAATAAAAACTCGAAAAGAAACACAGACTAAAAAAAAGGAAAAACAGACAAAAAAAAAGGATTTCTAGCCCTAAGTGTATATTTTATCCAGGCATATTGAGCAGGAAAGAACATTATGCTACTTTGTTAGTATCCCTCCTCACCTTCATGTGTTCATGGCTCATGCTTTTCTTTTCAGAGAACTTAAAAAAAAAAAAAAAAGAGAGAGAAAGAGTATGTCATGGAAGTCTGTAGTCACATCTGTGGCTTAGCTGGATCCTCCATTTGAGTCGTTCTGGGCTAGAATTTCAGCAGATTTTTATAGAAATTAATTCTTCTTCACTCACAGACCAAGATGACCCAATATATGTGGTAGGCGTAAATGGGATTAAATAAAAGAGAAAGTGTTTGGATTATTTTTCTAATTTCTCTGTTACTTTTGTAGTTAACACTTTAATGGAAAGATTAGCATTAATAGGACATTTAGCAATGAAGCAATAGGCAGAAAGAAGGGTTTTCTGATCTTGGTGCAAACCCAAAGGAGCCAGCACAACAGCCATCCCTTGGTACCTGTCTTTTCTCAGGACAGGCCCCAAACGCAAGACAAATTAAACGAAAGCCTGTATTTGTGTTGGAGGCTAGGGCATAGTGAAAACGTGGCCATTACAGACAGATATGAGTCTCAAGTACTGTCCCCTTGTTAAAGCTACAAATGAGCAGCAAAGCCTGGGTTTAGGCTCCTCCAGCCATCCTGGTCCTACTTGCCAGCCTAACAATAATTAAGGGCTACCATTCCAGTTTTAAAAATAAAAAATAAAGAAACATTTCCTCTTGAGTGCTACAGTTTCCCTTGTGACAATAGGTACCAACCTGGAAATCTCCAACAGCCTCATGAATAGGGGATGTTGATCTTCACAGAATGATAAGCAAGTTGTGGTGCCATCAGTATCGGTCAGGTTTTTGCCCTGGCTTTCAGCTTTTCATCCTTCCTGAACAATTGTGAGTGCATAAAATACATTACCTTCATGTTTCCTCTTGTAAAACTGGGCACAGAGACAGAGGGAGAGAGAGAAAGAAAACACTTTCAGAGCTTTACTTGTAGCTGCTGAGCATGGAAGATGTTATCTAAAATGATGTTTTATACAGCTGGAAAAAAGTTCATTTAATAAATGTTCTCCTTTATCAATTTAACTTCTCTCACAGCTGATAAGATGGATCTTTCACTAAATCACTGTAAGGTTGTTATGATTTCAGCCATATTTTCCCCACAGAGGAAAACCACCCCTCACTTTCAACCCAAGGACTGTAACTCCAGATCAAAGATAAAGCAAAAGAGCAGAAATAAAGCCTCTGTGAAAGAGCACCCAGTCTCCCTCCTTCCCGTAAGGGGCTGCAGCTGACCAAACTGCAGACAGACAGCTCCTAAAATTGTACATGTGCATCATACCATAAACTAAATTGGAAGTACATAGCCATATACCCCACAGCTTTCGTCTCTGCCACGTAGGAGCATACACTACTGCCTTTCTGAGCAAAAATTTTTGACTTTGATGTGATTGAAAATCCCGCACTGATGTAGTACACTGCTGAAAAATTTAGCCAATTTGATTGATTGATTCATTCATTCTCATGAACATGAGGGACAGTATTACTGCTATTAATAACTGTAATAAAAGGTCATAAAATCCTTATCGCTGATGTCTGATCTGAGATTGGGGAAAAACAAACAAACAAAATCACCCATTTTTTACATGAAGCTTATAGTAAAGTCAGGTTGGCAAAAGAGGTCTACATTCTGCAAGAGCCTGTGGACATGCGCTCAGTTTTGATTAATGAACCTATGTCATTAACTGCCATCCCCTTTATATCCCCACTGCCATTATAATTATTACAATTCATATGCTTATTTTATGTTTGTGAATAGACACAGCATGTCATATGCTGAATATTTCTCTTGGGAGGGAAATTGTCAAATGCAGAAAAAGTTCACAGCATAATTAAGAAATGAAGTATTTTTATTCCATAGCAAGATATGTTTTGTATCATACCTCCTTCTCCAGTAGAAGATACTGTTGTAGTGATGGAGACAGACCAAAATTATGATTGCATTTCAACAACTGAGGACAAATATAATATATCCACATTTTGATTATTTTTAATTTGTAGGAAGGTGGTTTGTTTTGTGTATGTATTTACTTGGGTATAATGAGTAATAGGAAAGCAAAACAAAGCACGAAGAGCTGTGGGTAATGCATCAGTTTTGCCATGGCTTTCAGCTTTTCATCCTTCCTGAACAATTGTGAGTGCATAAAATACATTACCTTCATGTTTCCTCTTGTATCAGTTGATAGAAGGGCAGAGAACTAGGTATTGGAAAGTAGAGGCAATGAAGACTTAGAAGTAACAGTGGAAAAGCAGCTGGGGTATGTCTCAGAATGACAAAGAAAGCCCTAATGTGATTCTTCAAGATGTAGATGGAAATACTGAGAAAAATGTGGAGGATGGTAATAATAGTGATACATGTGGTATCAAGCCTATTTCTGAGGTAGGGTGTTCAGCATGGGATGTGCCTATCCTTTGAAAGTATGTTGATATATCAGAAAACCTGTGAGGCTAAAACCCCTGGCAAGTGGGAACCTACCTTTCTCAATCTGTTTAGTTCATCACAGTTAATGAAGAGAGTGTTTGATCATGGTCCATAATTATCTACAGATGAATACTTTTGGTACTTACAAAACAGTTAAGCTGGTGACACAAGCATAGGAAGATCTAATGACTGGAAAAAAGACAGTGAAGCATAGAGTGAGAATGAAGTCCGAAGGGTACTTAAACACTGGAACTATTTCCACATGTCAGATTCATCTTCCTCTGAAGATTTTACATCAAGCTTAATGTCAGTCTGAAGAAACAGGCTACCTCACCAAGAACTTAAGGCTTGATGCATGGATCGTGAGGTGAATTTCTACTGCCTACTTTATCCAGGAGGCCAGGTGATATCAGATCAGTGCAGGGTGGATATAGGATTAATAGCAGCTTGTGATCATTGCTGATAAAAGTGAGCTCCTAGAGAATGAGTTGGTGACTGTCTAACCATACCAAGATAAAAAAAACGTATTTTGAGGGTATTTATAGACTTGACTGAATGAACTGTATAGACCATAAAACTTCAATTTAAATCAGAAAACAAGGCATATGCTAATCTGTTTTTAAGGTCAGTGCGAAAGTCTATCGTCAGGAGGCAACATCCATAAAGTACACCACATTGCCTAGATCATGAAAAAAAAATCTAATTACTAACATATCTTAGAACACTTACCTCCTAGCTGTTTCTCTCGTTTGGCCAGAGTTTCTTCAGAGACTTCATCTGCAAAAGTTGCTTCACTATGCTGAGTGTCTAGTAAATTGAAGCAAAATGAGGAACATTTATTCTGGAAGGAAAGTGCACATTATTAATGTATTTTTATGCTGATCAGAGCTCAGGGCTGCATTGCCCGAGAAGTCATTTCCTTGGAGATCTGGGTTGTCAGTGAAATTTATGTTTCCATCCTGGGGCAGACCAGAGGTTCACCCATCCTACTGGTCTGTCTCTGACAGTTGTTTCAGCAGATGCCTGGCATGCAGAGTGTGATTTGTCATGTGGTATGACCATGCAGAGTGCATCTGGGTTGTTGTATTTCCTAGTCACTAGTGGATTTATACTTCAGTAACGATAATAATGCAAAATAGCCTAATTGTCTATTTTAAATGAACCATCTCCTTATTTCAATGCATGCTGCTGAGTCTTCCTGTTAGGAGCAATGTAAACAAGCTTTGCTTTCTTCATGATATCATTACTGTTGGATCTCCTTCAGCCATTTTTAAGGTAGTTCTTAAAAACTTAAGTCCCAATCTGTTCCGTTATTGTTTGCATGGAACTGTTCTGTGTCTGGTCATCCTGTTGTACCTCCTTGAATTTTTCCTAGTTCTGCAATACCTTTCTGTTATACTCTGACCAGAATGATAAGCTCTGTCCAAGATACGGAAACATCAGAGGTCGAATCAGTTCAGCGTTCTCTTTGAAAGTTCTTTCAAAATTATTCTTGACGGTGTTTGCTTTACAAAAACTGAAGAATACCAAATTAATGGTTTTATAAAGCAACCCAATGTGAGATCTCTTTCTTGAGTAGCAGTAACTTACTTAGAGCTGATTTCTTTTAAACATTCTGTTTTGCCCTTGTTGACATGAATTTCAGCTACCTTTTTATTGCCCAGAAAGTTATTATGAAAGTTGTAGACAATTTCTACTTACGGTTTTATATTTGACTACCCTCAATAATCTTATGTCTTCAAACTTCGTCTTTTGACAATGTGCATCCTTTTTCCAGCTTAGTGTTTAATTGAGAAAAGGACAGAAAAGATAAATATTTTTTTATAGCTATAAGTGCAAAAAGAGAAATGTATACATTTAAACACCTTTTGATCTGCTACTTTTCTTCTTTTAAATTCTCTCAGATTTTTGCTGGTTTGTATAAGAAAGTTTTGATCTGTGGGGAAAATTAATGACAGATTATGTGTATTTCTTTAATCAGAAATTCTGAGTGCTGGCAACACTATTTCTAAGGTATATGCTATCTGACTAACAAATCTTACATTTTATTGGCTGTCTCATTTTGTTCTCTTCCATATTTCACATTTATGATATGTTCAGACATACCCCTGTTTTGTTAAGTAGGAATCTGTGTGGTCTTTGATGTAAAACATAATTTATTTGACAAGGAAATATGAGATGGTGCCCTGAATCTGCATTTAATTGATGGATTGAGAATTTTTAGCGTTGCAACAAGACAGATTCTCATCCAACGTGTTACGGAAGGAGTGTTCTCTTAATCTGTTCTCCTATGAATTAAAATACATGTATATATATTTTGAGGAGTAATTTTAAAAATTCTTTACTGAAGGTAGTTAGCAGGGTTTTCATACATGTCTGACATCCAAATACTAAAAGTGATTGATGCTATTATCGGTTTATAAGGGTATCTCGGAGAAGTGAGTGCCCCATTCTGACAAGTCTTCAGTAAATATTACTAACATTGCAAATGAACATTAGCTCTTGGTAGTGCATTAAGGCTGGATATAAATACAACCCTTTTTCATCAATGCAAGCTTGATATGAATTTGTGCTTGTAATTAAACTTGCTGCCACTTATCATCAATCAGCTCCATTTAAAAAAATATTAATTGATAATTGCATTATTCTTCCACATGATTTTACTTAGAACAGTATAGCACACCAAGAGCTTTCAGAGACTTCAGAAAAGTACAGTACATGCTTCAACTTGCCATCTTAGACGGTCTTCTGCTTCTTACTATTTCTGTTTATTATATTGATAGATCTTCCAGCTATGACTTAAATGTATGCGCTGCCCTCAATCTGAAACAACTCTCTTTTATTTATTAACTCCAGGGCAAGCCCTTGCTACTGGTAGTTCTTGTGACATTTTCATATGGAACACAAGGACAGATTTTTTGGTCACTACCTTTTCACCAGGATTTCTGCTTCTTAAGTAATGTATTACAAATTTATTTTAGAGCTGTACGGATGCTGGCAAGTAACCAGGCCTCTGAACAGCATGTTTACAATATACCTTTGTCTATTTCTTCTCTTAGCAAAAGGAAATTTTAAGCGTGGCTATTGAATGAATACTAGTATTTTGCCTAAACTTCTGCTCCCATAGATGTCAACACAAATGTTGCCATCAACTTCAGTGGCACCAGGATTTGACCAAAATATCGAGACGTAATTGTTGATAAAGAGCCCAGTCCTGCAGTAATTTTGCCATTCATATAAGTAGAAAGTGGACTGAAGTCCAGCATCTTTAAATTGATGCCCTCTCTGTCTCACAGAAACAATAAAACAAGATTATAAACAAGGTAGGCCATTTTACTACTTTTCTTTCCCCTTCACATCATCCTAACTTCAGAAAACTCCACGCATCAGCCTGTAGATATTGCAGTGTCAGTAAAGTTAGAGATCCTGAAACATTTTTCCCCAAAGTATCAAGATACACCTGTTTTTATGTATGTATTAGTTTAGGAGTACTTTTAAATAATTTATCAGGAGAAAAATAACAAACTAATTTAATTTCTGCAATTTGGGTGGTTGACCTTATACTTTTGCTTTTTGAATTTGATTGATCTTCTATTACTAGTAGTGAAACAAAGCTTTTTTTCATGTTCTTATAGTTTTACAGATTTTTTCCATTGAAAAAATAGCTAGGTGCTGGGATTTGTTTTTGAGAAAGGACTAAGAAATTGGCAAGCAACTGCTGATTCTTTTATACAATATTGTAATCAAAGAGATCCTCAGAAATACAAGGAAACATGACAGTTAACTTAAGAGAGATTGCTGTCTTCATGCATTAAAGATCTTCTTACCTTTAGTTGTCCATATGTAGGGGCTGAGAAAAAAAAAAGGAAGAATAACAATTCAGATATTTATAACTTTTTTTTTTTAGAAAATTCTAGTCACCGAAGGTTCAGGTTTTTATATTTATAGTTTAGCTTTAGGCAAGAAGGTATCATAGTTACAACAGCAACAGAGTTAGAAAAGAGAGGGCACAAGCAGCGATTAATATTAGAGTATTTTACTGATTTTACTGCTTATTTGTTTTCAATTTCTTTCTCTCCCAATTCAGCTAAAACCTCTTTTTTTTTTTTTTTTTTTTTTTTTTTCCGTCAGGATTTTCATAAGACGCTCATAATCTGTAGTTGCTTCCGTCATACTTTATTTTCTCTTCTTTATCACTGGTTGAATTAGTTAAGTTTGGCGTTTCTTAGGTGGCCCTAGAGATCATCCTGAGATCCAGAATGCTCTCCTTTTCCCCTTCAGTCCCTATTCAGGTCCTACAGCAGGTTGGGTGGTTTGGTGACTATTTATCTATTGCTGGGAAGCAGAAGACACCCACATATGCCACCCATCAGTTCACAGGGATTCCTTGATGACATCTATCTTCTTTTTCAGGCCCTTTAGCAACATAATGAAATAAAACACACCTTCTTTAAGCCTCTGATGCTGGTGGGCTGTCCTGGTAATTTGAATTTGTAGTACATGTATGATCTATTTCTTCTTTGTATGCTCTATGGGAAATCTCCCTCCCACCAGGAAACAGTACTCCCTTCCTGCCACATCATCCAGACAGAATTAACCAGGAAAATACTACTGGCCTATGCAAACTCTTCTTTCTTGACATTTTACTAGATAAGTCTTTTGGTGGTTTGAAGGTTGTGGGTTTTTTGTTGTTGTGGTTTGGTTTTTGTGTTTGTTTGGTTTGGTTTTTTTTTTTTGTTTTTTGTTTTTTTTTTTTTTTCCCCCCTCCTTCCTTTCCCTTATTTTCCTCCCCAGCAAGTACAATTTTAGTAGCTTTATAGAAGACTGAGTTTTCTGTCAAATGCTTTGCCGTAATTATGAATGTGAGCTGACAACCCCCAAACCAAGAGTGATGGCGATCCTCAGAGTGCACCATAACGATGGCAGGCTGTAGCAGAACAGGTGTGGCCATGCCAGTGGCTTTACAGCATTGGAGACTCATCATCGACAGTCAACATCAGGAGGGTCTTACTGACCAGCTAAATCCAGAAGTCAAAGGAAGAGGTAGATAACATCTATGTGTTAGTGAGACAAATAGCAACAAATGATTCTAGTATCCCTTAACAGAACAAAGGCGATCTGTGTTACAATTAGCATCAAGACTGTGCTTGTAAAAACTTTCTGTAAAGCGAATTTTATCTGTTTACATAACATCTTACAGAGCTAATAGGAATCAGGCAAGTGAACTGGAAAGTCTGTAATTTTTTGCATGAACAAGAACTGCAAAAATCAGACTGCATATTCCAAAATTAAAATTAAAATAAAGGTGAAGTAATATACAAGAATGGTCTCTTTCAATTGCAACAACCTCTCTCTCATTTTTACCTTGCCTGCAAATATCTGTGATAAAATAATCAACATTTTTCATCATTATGTCTTTATATCTTTCATAAGAGAACCCCTCTCCTTGTTATCTTTATTCACTGCTGGAACAAAAAAAAAACAACCAACCAACCAACAAAACCAAAAAAAACCAACACTCAAACAAACGACCAAAAACATCCCTTACTTCATAAAACAATGCCTTTTTTTAAAGCTTTCATTTTAGAGCTAGTGTTAGGCCATGATGAATTGCTGAATGGTTGATTTCCTGACATTTTTTCTTACTAACCTTTCCTGACAGCTTCTGGATTGCTCTACCTGGTAATTTGCACTATAATAATGGCTACAGTGAGATGTCTCCTAACTATTTCCTTTATTTTTAACAAGATTCTTAACACCCTCTGTAGGTGACAAAATGCAATTACAGACATGAAGTGTCCCCCCGAGGATGGCTGTTCACAGATGCCACCAGTACTTTAGTAGTGCAACTGTTAAATGAAACAAAAACAAAGAATCAGATTCTCTAAACATCCAGTTCAAATAAAAATTTAATTAAAAGTTATGAAGGCATTTTATTGATTAACAATCTTAGTAATTAAATAGTGTAGTTGACATTTTTTTTTGTTGGATTTGTTCTTCCTTGGAGATCTCTAATTGTTGTATGGCTTTACATTTATTGATAACTTTGTTTGATGAATACAGATGCCACCTTTTATGGTAGTCGTTGACAGAGTAATCATATTGTGAGAAACACCAGGCTTATGTAGTAACAGCTGTTGCAGTTATACATGCTGATATCCATTGGGAAAATGTGTTTGCTGCTATCATGGGTACACAATAAATGGAAGGTGCAATAAAGCACAAGCTAACATTTTGAAAATCCTTACAACTCTAGGAACTTTACTGCAGATTACAAGCACTTTGATCTCTGTCCAGTACTTAAGTCTTAATTATCAGACTAATTGCACAGACTATGTTCATTTTCAGTGGTAATCCTTTTGTGATTAGCTTCTGTGTTCAATAACTGACTTATCCTTTAATTAAAAGGACTATTAACCTTAAGGCTGCTGCTGCGGCTTGGGATTAAATCTATACAGAGTTAATATTTAATATCATTGTAAAAGCCTTTGGTGAAAGGTATAGAACGAAAATATAGTGATTCTCTACTGTAACTTGCTTTAAGAGATGGCTTCATTATATATCAGCATAATGTATTTTACTTTGACATACTACTAGCTTAAATCCATTAAAGGCACGCAAGAGTATTTATGCACTTTGAGCCCTTTTCTCATTTGCAGGCAAGGCATATTCGCTTTGGATATTTCCCAAGTCTTTCTATACAGCCACAATCCGTGCTTGATCTGCAACACACAAAAAATGAAACACAAGAGCGAGCATTTAGCGTCCTGATTTTTTCCAACATTGAAATATTTTTGTATTAAAGGTCGGAGCAGTTCCATTTTTGCTTATCTGCTGGTGAGGAATTTATTTAGGAAAAGGGAAATGCTATGTGCAATGATGTGCTATGGAGGAAAAGGTTCTGCAGTTTTACTCGGAGCCACTGCAATCCAATGCTTTGCAAGACTACGAAGCAAAACCAGAGTCGTCAATGTCCAAGTGTGTGGACCCTGCCAAAAAGCCAGATGCTGCTATGGGAAGCGTTACATATCTTTTCTAGTTTGGCATCTGGATCCTGCTATGAGCAGCCATGCCTAAAGTCTGTCTGTGACTTGAGATTCTACTGCTGCACTAATAACAGTGCCTTTTGCACTAATAATGGTGCTTTTTTGTAATATATATAGATATAGATATATACAAATATGAAGTCCCTTCTACTCCCTCCCCACCACCATTTAGTCATTCAGATTGCTTGAAAAGCAAATCAAGTGCAAAGTCCTAAAATCTGCTCTCCTCAATAGCCTTACTGGCTCATATGTATACATTTTTCTCTTCCTTCTGATTACTGTGAAAGAACCTGATCAAACTAGACTTCTTAGAGACAATCTTCTTCACTGAAATTGGTCATTTTCTATACAGTTGATTTTGGTTTAAGACTTAATTGTTAGTTTCTTGCTGTTCATGAAAGCTAGTAGATATTACCAACAATATCCCTGTTATTACATTGGGATTATTAGCTCACTTTCAAAGAAAAAAAATCCTTCTTTTTATATGCACCATTCTAGGAATTAGTATAAAGCCACATTGCCTTTGTACAAGAGTTTCTTCCAGTATGTCACTTTTCTTGTATTGCTCAAATGAGATATATATAGTGAGGGTGACCCAACCACACTCTTTCCTGAATGGAGTGGAGATAAAAGCAGCATTGTACTTGAAATCAATGGAAGTGACTTGTGGCTTGTGATGGGAGTGTCTGGCTCCAGAATTATTATCTGGTGTTAAGTGCTGACAGTGCAATAGGATCTTTACAAGACATAAATACATTGAGGGGTCTCCAAAAGCCTAATGCTAAGCCTGGGAAGTGAGTGTGGTCAGACTGCCTGGCCAGGGCTTGATGGGAAGAGACTCCCACACTTTTCCAAAGACAGATGAGGAGCACAAACAGACATGTCTTCTGTCAGATACAGAATGAAAGACTGAAGTGCTCTGCATTCCGATTTCCCCATGTGCTGTTCTAAGCACTTTAACCTATAGCAAATTCAACTGAATTCAGAAAGTCAGGAGCAGGCCAGGGATTTGGACACATTTTCCGAAAATTACTGACTGTCACATATTGGGGCATTTGGGGATTACCTTGCATTTAACTACAGTACTCTGATGATTCTTGGTAATTCCCTGTTTGCTCTTACTAGTTTTGTTTGCAATAAGACTGTTGATACTCATTGATTGCATAGTCATAGCTACCTAATTTTTAGCTGCCTGCTAAAAAAAATAAATTGAACACTCAAGGGGAATTGAGACTCCTGGAGTAGTCACTTAATAGTTTGCAAAACAGGAATTGAATATGTAGGAGACCTTTCCCTTTTCACTGACTGCAGAGAAAGATGAGCCTGCCTATATTAAAGCTGGTGTCTCTCCAAAAATCCTTTGCTTCGTTCCTTCCTATATATGCCAATTAATTTGAGCAGCTACATGGAGCCACTTTCCAAGGAGGTGCTAGCCCAGGCAGGGAGCCTATAGATTTCTTCTGCTATCCACAGGGAGACCAAGAAGCAGCAGGAAAACCATGACATGGCACAGTGGTATGAAGGCCATCACCTAGTCTGTACTTTGAGTCATGTTTGTCGTTAGTGAGCTCCAGTAATTCAATTAGGCCAAAAGAATCATGGATAGAAATGGAAACATCCGCTTCACTGAGAGACAGCCACAGATACCATTACGTATATGAAACACTGACAAAGCTGCCTGCTTCTGGAACTGCCAAACCACAAGAGCAAAGAGATCGATTCTGGTCTCCAGTTACACACATGCAGATAAAATACCTGCATGTCTGCAGTCAGGGAAACAGATGTTGTTCTGCCATCTTTTTCTGATGATCAAGACATAGAGTGCCGGGCTACCCAGCACAGCTCATTCAGTCTCACTAACACAGGGCAAAAGAATGCTGCAGGAAATTCTGACTAAGCAAATGAGAATGACCCTAAATCATCATTCTCCTTAAAGTAACGATGGTTATTGAAGGACATGCCTTATTACTACACTGTGACCTTTCCAGGACAATGTTTTTTCCCCTGTGTATTTGATTGTGCCCTCACTTCCTCCCTCAGTCTGGGTCTCAAGGTAAGAAAAATTATTATATTCTTGAGCATAAAGGAAAAGCCTTTTCTTACAGAAACATTTACTTGTTCATGAATGATAAAAAGCCAACATTCTCAGCAAGTATAATAAGATCACCACAAAAAACCCCCACACTGCAATGTTATTAAGAAAACTGAAATCTCCTTTTTCACCTGCAGTCATCACAACACTGTGATGATACCTGCTGCACCTGAGTGGTCCTGGAAAGGCCCACTGCAGCCTAATCCTCACCTTGTCTATTTCATAGTTATCTGCAACTTGTGCTAACGCACAGACAACAGGTTTGTAAACATATAACAGCATCCAGTTTTGCTTTTCTTGTGTTTTGTTTGTGTTTTTTTGAGGATGGTGCTGATAGGAACAGAAGCCAGAGGAGGTCTGCTGGGCAGCCAGAGCACCTAAGTAATACAACTCAAAATATCCTTTTTATTCCCATCACAGCCAGAATGTGATTAGACAAGTATTCATTTCTACATATCTCTTACCTGGCTGACATCCATTTAACTATTTTGCTCACTCTACAGTGCTATCCTAGTAAATCAGCATGCATAGTTATGTTTCTAAGACCTCAGTTCAGTATGGTACTAAGACCATGCTTAACTTTGAGCATGTGTGAATCTTCTAAATGAGCTTTGCTTCAGGCCTAATAATATTACTGTACTGAGTCAAGACTAGTGTCTTAAGAATATTAATGCATTTCAAATTATAGTAGAAGATCTCTATATTCTTATGAGAACTCTAAAACCACGTGAAATACAGTTAAAGCATGTCAGTGCTTACTATAACTGTAAAACTGAATACGGGAATTAAAATGAGTTGAGAGGTTGTTACGTAGAAGTAATTACTGAAGTTCAGCCCAGAAAATATGACTAAGCCCCACATTTAGAATAGGAGATATTTGTAGCAAGTGAGCTATTTATCTATTGAAGTTGGTAAATACTGGCTTTTTGATGGCTTTAACTCCATGTTTTAATAAATGGTAATCAGATGTTTTCATCCGGATGCTCCCACACTGACAGAAGCTCCTGGGCAAACACTAGCTTTGTCCCAGATTAAATTCTCATTGCTGATTTTAGATGGCTGGGATGCGGTGTTCTTGTCTGCACTGGGGCAGATGTAGTAGTCTATCACATTGTTCCTCATGCTACCAGCTCTTTTCTAATTTGTACAATAATAAGCACCTATTTCCATTGCTCCTGGTAATCTTGTCATTTTCATGATGTCATCAGCACAAGTCAGAAGAGAAAAGGTCAGTAGTACAATGCTGTACTGTATATAAAATGAGCCGTTAAAAAAAGAAAAATGGCTAGACATTTAAATGCCCAAGCTCGCCAAGGCACAGTAATAGCTGTCCTGACCATCTCAGGGTGTATTTATTACGTGATTCCCATCATAAGCAAATAACTTCCCCCCACACTGTATTTCCCTCAGCGGTGCAGCATGTACTGCACAGGGAGCCTGGATGTGCCAGAGAGACCAGTGGATGTCTGGATAAATGTACTTTTAATGGTAGCCGCTATGCACATTCACTGAATCTTTTGAGTGTCCCTTGCTCTGTCTTTTAATTTCTCTAGTGTCTATAATGTAGACATATATTTTTAAATACGACATATAGATTTTTATGACCTTCTATGTAAAGCAGAGAGAGTAATCAAAAGCAGTGTAACAAAACCTTTGGGTGCCAGAAATGAAGCAAGAAATAAAGTAAAAATTCAGACAAAATGTGATGTTATAAAAATTTTTGAAATCAAGTTCCTACATTTATACATAATCAGGGGGAGTAGGGGAGGGAAGGGAGAAAATAGAGAGACAAGAAGCTGCAGTGAGAGACTCCCACCAGGTAACCAGAGCTGTGTTACTGCTCAGCCTGCAGACAGACCTCACTCATGGGCACTACTGGAGGACCCCTCCATTGAGCATGTGTTGCAGAGAAAGCAAAGCTGGAGAAAAACGTGACAGCAGGTGCTCATTTCAGGAGGTAACCAGATGCAGGACTTTTGCTGAAAGTGGAAAGGCAGAGATTGAAGCAGGTAAGCTGTTAGGTTGCTGTGTCCTTGGCTGCAGGGACAAGATCCTCAGCTTGTCAGATCACAAACATCATGTGCCGAATATGAGGAACTCCTCTTTGTCAGATCTTACATGTTGTTTAGGAACAGAGAGCTCAAGAAATTTCTAATATTAGAGGCTACTTGTCTTTACCCTTTTGTCCAGCCTCCCTCTTAGAATTAAGACTTGTCCTTCCAGTTACCCTCAGAGTACATCGCCCTGCTCCACTTAGACTGCAGCTCTTTCCAAACTGACAGAATCAGCAGGATTTGGTGTGCTTAGCACATACAGGCATATTATCAGCATTTTGAATTTGTGAGAGTCACAGTACTTTGTGGATTTACATCACTATTGCTTATGAAAACAGTGATGAGATGAAGAGAATATGGGATTTAGCTGTGCTCAAGTAAATATTAGACTCACTGATTCATTGCTATGTTGCTATGAGATGCTTCTGCTGAAGTTAGGCAGCGAAAGAATAAAAATCATAGTGCTGTTCTACATCAGAACAGAGGTTTGACCAGCAATATGCCATGTAGAAGAGGCATAGAAAGGCCTCAAATAGTGCTGCCTGCAGATCGTATTGTATTGCTTTCCTTATTCGTCAGTGATCTTTGACCACAGGTAATCACTGAGATGATGAAATGCACAAGTGACAAAAATAATTCAGCTTCATAAAGGCTAGGGAAGGCTGGGAGGTTGAGCGGAACCTAACTAAACTGAATCAGAGATATGTATCACCAGTTGAAATTCAGCACTAACCAAGGGGAAGTAACATGTACAGAAAGGATACCCCGGGCTTCTCATGATTTAACTCCCGTCACTTACAAGAAGGGCTTGGGCATTCTCAGCATGGGTGCACTACTGACAAGCTGACCCAGCATACGAGAAGCTGCACGTGGGCTTTTTATCACATGTTCCTCTGAGACTCCAGGTTTTGGCATCTCCTACAAGTCAGGTATTCGCAAATGCAGTGCCCAGTTCCTTTCAGCAACGTGGTCCCTACATTCTTCAAGTTATATACAGCCAGTTTCGTACCACACTTCGTATTGCGCATCTGTAATTTATTGCTTCCTTTTTTAAATGTGGGGAAGTAATGTGATTTTTATGAAGACTACACCACCAGTCTATTTGTATTATATTTTTAGAGACATTGTATCGATTGAAAGAGAATTGGCTAACCTGAGATGTAAACAATGACTGGCATTTGCCTTAACCCATGTGGTTAATATCACTGATTTGTCATGCTGAGTGATGTGAAAAGGGGAACGATTGGTTGTTGATTATTGAGCAGCTCAACACAGGGCACATTTGGTATGTCAGATGAGAGGCTATTCTAATGAGCTGGCGCTGCTGCCAATTACTTAAAAGCCAGTGCTTTCTCTACAAGCCGTCTTGTAGATCTTCAAGACATTTAACTAAATTCCAGCTCAGTAACAGATTGCAAACAAGATGGTTGGTTTCAAGAATCTGTGCACATATATTCCTTTAACATCATCTCGTGTGTACCTGCCTGCTAATGGAGCCCTTCATTCTCTGGTGATGACTAATTAACATCTAGCACAGAAGTCAGTTTAAGAAATGTTACGTTCATTGTATCAGCTGACAGACCTGTGTAATTGAAACATCCCCTTGTACTTTTTATTTATTTATTGGATTCAGGAACAAAAACTGTACCAGCCTTGAAAACTGTTAGAAGAATTAAGTCTGTGAAGAGACATCTCTGACTGTGTGTGGCCCATTATAATGACACTGTTTTCTTTCAGGTCAAAGCTGTAGACATCAGAGGAAGTGTGACAACCAGTAAGGTATGAATATTCTCTCTCTGATTTTATCTCTGTACCAAGTATGGTGATCATAAGCATCTGTAGTTCAGTATCAGAGAACACTCCTGTTTTATCTTTTTCCTGGATGTGAAATTAGATTTCCCTTTTTTCAGTAGCGTGGATAATATCCATGATCAGATCTTCTGTAGACCTATCTTAAAAAATAATCCCACCAGACCCATTCATCAACTCAACTCCTTCTGCTTAGAGCACACATGAGGACGTCCGATTTTGAGATGAGAATACATGGTCTAAAAGACTGGGACTAACACCATTACCTTCAAATATTTGTATTTGCTGCTGATCAGGAATTGTTTTAACTGGAAATTAACAACTAGCTAGCACATCTCCATTTGAAATATGATTAAGTCATTTAAAGCTCTGCTTAATTTAATACAGACTTTCTAGAGCATCTAGTCTGCTCACATGAACATGGGACCCTTGGTGATAACAAACTACATTACGTGTGCAAGTAACAAGAGTACAAAGTGTTTTCCAGTTGCCTATGCATTTTATTAGGTCAAAACAGTAGTTGTCATGTACCTGTTAGTAATGTTAAAAAAGCAAAATCTCATAATGGTGTCTTTTTGACAGAAAAGACTAATGAGAAAATATAAATCATTAACCTTGTGTTGATGTGGGGACACCTACTTCTTCCAATAATGGGGTTACAATTTTATTTTTTTTTTTTTAAATAGATATTCTAAGTTTTGACTAGTTATTTAAATCTGGGTTTAATAGAACCAGGATACTTGTCCTGGAAACTCTACAAGTTCCTTTATTTGTAGTTTTACTATGCTATCTAGAAAGTCATAACAACAACAACAGGTCTTCACTTAATTTATGATCTTTTTAATCTGAAATTATTCTTATAGTAGCTACATTGTTTCCACTTAAAACATTATTTATAAAATCTGACTATAAATTGAATATTGAATAAATATGAGCTTTTGTGAGCCTGATGGGTCTAGATAGGTCCTTCAGTATTATTTCTGTTCTGGGCATGTGTGCAAAAGGGCATGTGTGCTAGCCTGCACAAAAATACATATTGCCTGCTTCACTCTTTTGATGAAAGCAAACATATATTACAACTGAAAACCTATTTGAATTAAACCTCACTGCAAATGCAAGTTATTTTTAGGTGCACTAATGCTGTAATTTGCGGTTATTAAAATTCATCATTTTCTTCTACTTTTCCTCTAGATATGTAGGACATGAAGGGGTCTTTAAAACGTGTGTTTGTAATAATTTGTTTGGAGACCTCCAGTTGAAGCACCTTTATATTTTTCCTGATGAAATATTAGCTGCCTCCCATCACCTGGGGAACATTACCTTGATGAAGGCATTGAAATATGCTCCATCAGTCTCAAAGGGTTTTCCTAGCCTACTTTTCAACCTCTTCTTGCCAATTAAGCTGCCACATTATGTATGGTAGTGAGGGTCACTTGTTTTTTCCAAGTGTTATTCTGAATTGGTGAAGATGACAGAAGGATACCGGTCTAGTGAACAATTAGAGTGATCTTAAAGTCCCAGACCCCCATCTTCCACTGCCACATGCTAAGTATTTTTAACCTCAGCTCCTGTCTAACAGGCTACAGGAATTTTTGCCAGGAAAACCTACTGTGATATTCTGTGCTGCATGTCTATATTTCATACTAAAAATCTACCGGGTAAAAATAACTATAGAAATGACGTTGAAAAGTATAAAACATCTAAAATAAAAAAAGATACACAATGCAGGGCTTACTTTCACAGGGCTTACATTGCCCTAGTACCAGGTAACATTAGTTATACTGTATTCAGCAAATATCTACTGGCAATCTCTCAGGTTTTGAATTTGCATACATCAGTTTATAAAAACACTAAAAAGCAATTCTTCTCAATGCTTTAAAATCAATAAGTGCTATTCTAATAATACTGAAGCAGCAGTCTACACTGCACTCAATGAGAGCTTTATACGTGATGTTTATAATTTTATTTATTTTTTAAAATATCCAGCCCAGAATTTCTGTACAGTTTTGCCACTGTATAATACATTCTCAGAACAAACAGGAAGCACAGAATGGAGCAGGATTTAGTAGTTTCATGCAGGGAAAAACATTTGAGTCTAAAACAGGCTTCCCAAGAGTGAGGCAAGTATCTTAAATGTTCAGGATTAATCCACGGCCCAAGACATTTAACAAAAAGACTTAAAGGGAAAATTACTGACTTTGGATGAAGTTTTTAGGGAAAGGGCAGAGATACTTCAGCTTGGCTAGCTTCCCGCACATAGCTATTAAAAATTTTACTGCAGCTGTGATCACCATAAACAAAGGACAAAATGGTACAGTAATGATGGGCTGAGTAGTGACCTTTTCCCCTCCTTCCCCTCATCTTTCAAGTTGGGGCAACGATACATCTTGTGACCAAACTCCTTAATTGAGCCATAATTCTGTACAGAGTGTGAGAATTAGAAGATTTGCAACATAGATCCAACATCTAAAACCAAAATAACCAAGATTAGCCTTCAGGAAGTACTCAAGTAGTTTTTGCCATCTTTTTGTATTAAAATGCTGCCACACAATTGTATAGCTTCCACCAACCTCATTCTGTTTGTTACACTCTCTTCCTTAACCTCAGCTCAAGGTAAGCTGTTTTGGAACCATTAATTATTCTTGGTTTACACATCTTTGGCATAATAGAATCCTTTATACTCAGAGGAACACTGGACTCTTATCTGAAATGTAAGTACATTTCCATAATTTAATGGAGTCGTTCCTCTGAAGCAGGTGTAGCCAAGAGGCAAGCACTACATGCTGAGGCAGAGGAATATATGTTCCACTTGTCTTGGGTCATCTTGATCTTCCAGCTGCAAGAAAATGCCTTCTTCTCAGCCCTACTGAAAATAAGGTTACTTGTTGCTTGCAGATGTGGCTGGAAAGTGGAGAACAGATGTCTTATTTCACAAACAGAGATATTCTGGGCAGCTGACAACAGAATTACAGCTTAGACCATGGTCCATGCCTGTTTCAAGCTACTGAGGGCTCCACTGACTCAGCCAGCCCTAAATACACACATAAAAAGATCTGCTTAACCTTAAGGGTATAGCATACCTTATGTTTTAGTGAGTTTTCCCTTTTTCCCTAGAACATGAAAATTTTTTGACTCAGCATCCTTCTAATAAAGACATTTCAGTATTGGTTTCTATGTGAGTTTGCCTTCTCTACCTAGGATTTTAGCTGGCAATTTTGGTTTTATTTGTTTCTCTCCTTCTCAGCAAAAGTTGAAAAAAATAAGCATGGCAACAATACTAAAACCGAGTGCAGGCAAAAAAACCCAAACCCCCACATCAATGTTCACATGCTGGTTCTTTAAGATATTCTGAAATGGCATAGTAAGGGCAGTAGCAAGCAAATAACTTGGATATAATGTTTATTTTAGAGTTAGTGATAAATCACTGTGAGATAATAATGGGAGCATATGTCTCCAACAGCTTTTCAGAAAAGGTGTTCTATTCTAAATGTAAACTGGTGGACCAAAGAGATAGTGAAGATTTATTTCCTCTTTCCTGGCAGAAATAGATTTCTTTCCTTAGCATATTAATTATGATACATTAAAAATGTTTACAAAATACCATCACATAAAATTATGAAATGAATGTAATTAAATTGCCTACAAGCCCTTAGGGCTGTGAACACCAGCTTAAGCATTAGTGAGACAGATTGCAAGCCAGGATTCTACTTATTTCTCTCATGCTGGGGAGAAATGGAAATAGTATTGCAAATGAGAGTCATACCACTGCATGAAAAATAATTCTGGAACATGGCAGAGAGGAAAATTCCCAGCAATAGTTAGAACCATCCTGAAATCCTGCCCATGTGAACAGCACTACCAACTTGTATCTCTGACCAAGGTTATCCAGGGGAATGTTTACTGTCATCTATTCACTAAACAGTTTACTTTGAACCTGCTATGTGTGACTGAAAATGGGATTCTTTTGGGCAACTGGTTCCATTGAAGTGACTTTATGCTACAGTACAAAAGGATCATCTATCCAGTGCTTGTCAAACACTACTTCTCTTTAGCCCCGTCTGTAAATAATGGAAACAGCAAAGTGCTCCAGACACAAAGAGTGGAAGGTAGAAAGAAAGTCAGCAGATGAGATGGGAGTGAGGATTAATATTTTCAAAACAGGACTTAACTATTAAGACATTACTAACAAGTCAACTCCATCACCTACAATTCAAAATCCCCCCACGTCTTTTACTACTACAACTTTGAGATAGAGTATGATCATTCACGTTAAAAGCTCTATTAGCTCTGGCAGAGCAAGTCACTTGCTGAGATAGAGGGCACAGACCTCCTGTGGCCCTCTTGGTTTTAAGTTTCTAGCATTTCTAGACCTGCCTGGACCCAGCCACCATAAGCCTCTTGTGTCTTGTAGATGACGCAGAGTGAGAAGGGGAGATCATCCTTCTTACGTCACGATAGCTCATCACTCTGGACTTCTAGCTGTTGTGGTCCCCATCAGATCTAGAAGCCTAACTGAGACCACATGCCTCTTTTTCAGTCTGGGTGTCTGTTAATTGTAGGCTCCAAAGCTAAAAATCCATGGAAATCAAGGGAGAGAAACTGTCTGTGATGTATCTATTTCTGTACACATTAGAGAAAGTCTCACTGACTGCACCAAATTTTTCTTTTGATTCTTACAGTATTTGATGTTTTAATTAGAGAAACATCTGGTGAGAACAGTCCCCATGCTGCTTAATTTGTTAGATAGGATTACTTTGTCCTTTTTCTTTCAGTTCTCAATTGAGCATCTATTATTTGCTATTGTCAGAGAGAGGTTACTGAATTTGACAGTAATTTATTTGGCAGTTCCTATATTCTTCTTTTCCTCCAGCTCATTTTATATAATAACATTACAGAGAAAAGCTATGAAACATTGTTTGGGTTCAGCTAAAAATGAAGTAAATACTTTTAAACTTGTATGTATTTGTACAAACCTGCCCTATGCTAAGACATCTCTGCAGAATGGCACAGTAGACAACATTCAGAGGATATCTCATTCACTAGAAAGTCTGAATTCCATTTTCTAAACTTGTGTTGAAAAGAATGGTCTCACAATAAATATAGTTGCATATGGCATATTCTGTCTCAGTTTGATGGTTATCTCAGCAACAGTGCAAGTGCCGAGTAACTTGTTGATGAAAAAAATTTCCACAAGAAAAAATGCATATCATAATTTCTGACATTTTTCTCTGTTTGGGAACCACGCAGATTCCAAACTTGTTAGACATACATGCAGTTTAAGTCAAAAGATCTGTAAAAAGAAGGGCAGGATGAACCAGGATTAGGAAGCCCCAAGTTTAAAATGGAGCTGTTTTTTTTTTCCCCTATATATTTATTGTATTCTTATCACTAAGTCACTTTGTGTTTTCTTCATACTCTTATGTATAAATTGATAAAAACGAAGCTTATGAACCTGTGCTTCAGAGATGTCTTGCAATTTGAACAGCTGATGCTCAAACAGTGCTTTAAACACAGAATTCCAGTGCTTCTGAAGGTTTGTTTAGAGAAAAGTGCTCTGAATTTCCAAAGAAGAACATTTTGGAAGTGTCCAAAATTAATTGAGATTTAATCTTTCTTTTTCACCTTCCATCTCTGCATATACAGTATAAAGGCAATTTCCAAGCTGAATACATTAACAGCAAGCTGTACCTCTGTAAAGCCCCTATGGCAACAATTCTTTCATTAAACACGTCCCAGTTCTTGGGAAACATCAGTGGGATTTGGCTTTTGTGTAAAAAGTATATAATATAATGTAATGAAAGATTCTGTTACATAGGGCATGTCCAAAAAGGGTCAGATTTGAATATGAATAAATTATAAGTGATAAATTCTAGCTCAATGAAATCCCTATGGCAATGATTCCTTACTCAGTTTGGGACACAAACATCAAGCAGACTGGCATGGACTCACGCAGTGAACAGCATAAAAGCAAGAATAAAAGCCGCACTGAGAAGTTGCCCTGTTTCTTGGGAACCATGCACTCACTGAAACTTGGTTTCAAGTAAAAGGTATCTAAGAAAATGTAATGAAATGGATGATTCTATTACATAGTACAGATTCTATTACATGCTACAGACTGAAAAAACCCAGATTTACAGTACATCATCAACTTCCAATTTCATACACTAACTTCAGGTATATATGAGCAGATCAGTACTGCAGGCAAATAAACTCTCTAAACATGAAGGATACAGATACCTGCAAAGGAGTTTCACCACGTACAAGAGGCTTTTCTATGCCCAGTGCACACCAAGCAGGACATGTCTCCCCACGCATTTGAGAAGAGGTTGCAGGTACCCTTTCTTCCCTCCGGCTGCAGGGGCTGTGCCCCAGGACTGCCTTCTCCCTGGCCAGGCACCACTCACAGACACCAGTGAAACGTGCATCTTGGTGTCTGACATTGTGCATTGTCCCAGCCTGAATCCTGAGCTACATCTCCCTGGATACTTCACTGCTGCCCAAGACTGGACATCTGGTGTCTTCACCAGACATTACCTGATGCCCATTCACACAGATTAAACTTTAGAAGCAAATAGATGACAATCAAAGGAAGGGTCCGCATGTGACAAACTGAACAGCCATCTCCTCCTGACCAAGGAAAAGGTGGGCCTATTCTAATTAAACACCACACCTAAAATTCCATCTTCTCAACTCAAAGCCTTCTACTTCTGTAACCAGAAGGGTTTTTTTATTAGTTTATGACAACCGCTGAGACACAGAATATGCATGACAGATTCTACATCCACCTGGACAGCATAGTTTCCATCAGAAACTGTATTAGTTACTGCAAAGCAGAGTATCTAAACGGAAGCATTGTACCTCATATGAACAACTGTATACTAGGTCAGTATTACAGTTTCTGTATTATATGTGCTACTATGGACAGCCTGAAGACAAAAGCTGAGTATTTCACCAGACTGAGTCCACAGACAAATCACTAGATCCAAAATGCTCTCCCAGAACCCACATCACCAGTGTCTTACCTTACGCTGCTCTTCTTGGATTCACAAGAAGTCCTTTCAGCACATGCCAGAGGGTGGATCTAGCTCAGCAGTGAAGTCCAGAACATGGTTGCTTTGAGCTCCTTAATACCACCTTCCTGAAACATTCCTACACTTAATTAAAGTCTGCCTCAGAACCTGGAGCTCTCTGTTTTACTGAGACCAAGTCCCAAAGGGTTCTTTTCAATTTGCACAGACTGGCTTTTGCTTAACAATGCATCAGCCTACAGTTAGTGAAAACAGAGCTAGATTAACACTAGTATTTAAAAGATTTCTCATGTAAACAGCAAAACTACAGGGTAAGGGAGTCACTTCACTACTTTATCAATTCAGTGTTCCCCTTTAATCACTGTTTAAAGTCCATCTTACTCTTCTGTTAAAAAAAAAAATCAGATTACTAGTAGAAGCTAAAAACCAAAAACCTCCAATCCTCACCAGTTTTAGCCCTTAGTAATTAAAGCATTTCAGACTCTACCAGATGTGTCAGAAACACTTAAAAAGCACTTCCCAGATACCTGAAAAGAACACATTCTCTCTTCAGCAGAAACTGAGATGGAAAAAGCTCAGTATCATACTACCTAATCACTGTTTTCTTGCTTTAATAGGAGAAAGAGTTACTACACTAACTTCTCTTACGTAAGCTTCTAGGGCTACTATTACCCATCTGGCCTAATTTCAGGGAATAAATCAAGATTCTGGGACTGAATTCAGGTGTCAGCTCTTAGCCTATAATTAAGAGGGTTCCTCCCCAAACCAGGTTTTACCTCTGTCTCCATGGAACTAGTACAAAACCTCAATGTATCAGGTTTCAGACAATGATCTCAAAGACCCATGTTTGTCACTTGTACAAAGGCATGTGACAAACTTAGTGTAGGCCCTGAGTCCTAAACACATTAAAATCAGAGACTGGTATGCAGGTCCTAGTCTTCCTGCTCTACGCTGACAGGGTGATATTTCTGACTGGGCCAGGAGAAAGCCACAATATTATGGCCTCTGAGACAGGGTTCTAGAAACACTTTGCCTTAGACTGGGAAAAAATATCAGTTTAGCTGCTCCAACATGGAAAGAGATCCTCTTGCAGCAACACAAATTGAGCCTGTTTGAAATCAAATAACTCTGCATTTCTGGATCAGGCTTTTTTGAGGAAAGTCAGGGCACTGACTCAGGGTAGCAGCACCTGACCATGCACTTCCCTCAGCTGACTGTTTCCTGTAATTTGTGTTTCCCTGGCCATAGTGATTCAGCTTTGGAAGCTGTAGAGTTTTAGGACTCAACCCTAAAACCATATGAAATATCCAGGGTAGTTCAGTCCAACATACGCTGTCTCTTGTTGAAAGTTACTCCCTTTCCATCTCCATACATCAGGACACATTTGGCCATCTCCTGTCCCGTCCAAGAAAGGCAAGTGGGCAGGTCTGGCCCAGGTCTCTCTGCAGCTCAGCTGCTTGGAGTTTCCTCTATTCTGCTTGGGAAGTCATGCTTATTTGTGCCTTGGAGTACCCAGAGTTAGACATAAGCTCTACCAAGTGAGCTGTGGAACCACCAGACAACAGTTATCTCCTGTTGAGTATGGAAATATGCCATCTGGAGTAGAATAGCAGCAGTAGAAAATACTGAATGCTACTCATCTTAGAATAACCTTAATGTGGTGATTAGGTGCTTTCCTGGGAAATATTTAATTTCTGCATGCCAACAAGGCAACCCAGCTTAATTTCAAGTGAGAACTTCATTCTACTGGCTTACAGGATTAACAAAAAAGGAGAGATCCTTCTCCTTTTTGTGAGCTTAAAATGAAAAACATGGCCAGTCAGAAGCATCAGAGTACTTAAAAACAAACTTCAAAGTATTTCAATTCACCTGGAAAAGCTATTTTAATAAATAAAATAACTTAAAGAGCATAAAAAAAGTACCATGTCCTGTGGGAGTGACATGAATTACAGTTATGGCACACCTATATCAAACTTTGAAGACTCCATACAGAGGGTCTCTGAAAATACGTGTGTGTATTTTCTGCACTTTGGGATATACATTTTTGGTCAGAGTTATATATTTTTTATCTTGTGTTCCAATGCTCCTCTGAGCCTACTCATGTACCATACTGGCTTGAAGTGGTACATCTGTTCCTTCATTATGCTGTGCTAGGGTCTTTAAATACCTGGAACAAACCCCAGACTCTAGATTCACCTGTTATTTAAATACAGCTGAACTATCTCTTCTCTACTTGGCAGTCGGTGTTATTGCACAGGCTGTACAGTTGTAGATCATAATTTTTTCTTTGTGCCCAATAAATGCACTCTTTCAATAGGTTAATGCCTGTATCCTGCAATTATTTCAAACAGGTGGCCACTCTGACACTTGCCATTAGCCAGTCTGCAACACACAAATGTATTGATCAAGTCAAAGATGCACTTCTGACTTGTGTTAATCAATGTATCAGTTCTCCAAGGGTTTTTACAGTGTAATGAGCAGGAAATATATATACCACTGCTAAGTTACTCTCTCTTCAGGGAGCAACTGAGTGCACTTATAGAAGAGCTGATGTACTGATTTGCAGTAAAGTGAAATGACATCTCCAAATAAAATTTTAATCTTAAGTGTGTATGTAAAGTTTTGAGGAAGACCGATGGGCAAACTTGCAAAATTTGCAGAATTATAGCACTTAATATGCAGTTATGGCACTAGTGTGCAATTGTACCTTTTATTGTGAGTTTTCTGAAGTTAACTAGAGCTCAACCTCTTTTTAGACCCCCCCAAGGAAGCCAAATGATGCTGCAGGAAGTATTTTTGATGAGGGATTAGTAGTTTCTCTTCCCACTAAACTGAAGCCAAACATATTCCTCAGTGTGTTCTTGAGCTTTTTGACTTTGGAGGTGATATTCTCAAACTCCATATCAGGGACTGACTTTTAATTAACTATGTTTCACCTTGAGTCTTGGAGCTGCAGCTCTGCGTTAACAGTGTCAGGCAACAGTCATGCATTTGCTGGTGATCTACAAAAATGAACAAATCAGTTATCTGCATTCAGCCATAAAATCAGAGCTTGCTGAAGGCTGGGGCTCCAAACATACTGAATTAAAATTTACAGTTACAATTGAAAAATCTCTTTTTCACATGAGATTTGTTGAGCCACTTTCCACTGGATCTTTTATTAAATATTCAGAAAATAATATGTCATATGTCCAGTCAGTAGTGTCATTTCCCACCTTCAGTACAGTTTGGTGTGTTGTCTCTGGTAAGGCGACTGATAAGGTGGCAGATAAAGTGCTTTAATAAGCTGCAGTTAGGATTCTGGGTCAGTGCAAAACAGTGTTGACCCGAGAGGAGGTCATGAAAATATCTGAGGTTACCTAAGGCTTAGGTAGCACAGTAAAAATGATGTAGAGGAAAATAAATCCTCTAAAAACTTTTGTTTGTAGTGAACTAGTTTACCTGAAATATGACAAAAAGTATACTGTAATCAATCCCTACAGTTTTTACTGTATTCTCAAAGTTTTATTCTGCTCATAATGACAGAATGGGGATTTAATAACTTTTTTTTCTGGATCTCAAAGTGCATACACTAGATATCCATGTTTGGCTTTTACATGTCTCTGAAACAAAGATAACTGAACCATAATTTTTTATAAAGTTTTTTGATACCTGAGTACTTATATAAGCTTTATGTAAAAATAGAACTGAGCACTGTCACTAGCTGACCCATTTCTCATTGCCTACTCACTTCGGGGGGGAAAAACTCCTTCTGAGAGGCACAAAAGAAACCTAGGAATTCTTAATCTCAGAATTCAATATATAATCCACTGGCACAGCGTGTGTCATATATTTTAACGACCAGGGTACATAGATTTAAGTGTACAACTGCAAGAAGCTAATGGGTTTACTCTTTTAATGGAGGAAGTCTTGGCTGCTAATCTGAAGGCCCTGGCTTCAAACCCTACTGATGACCCAACTTAAATTGTTGTTTTATTAAGTAAAGACTTAAATATGATTGATATAATTTAAGCTATTTAATCTTCTATTATAGAATGATTAAGATTCATCCATCTGTTCTATAATCAAAGATGTTAATAAAGTTATGAAGCTAATAGTATAACAAGTGGTTTTGCTAATCCCAAATTGTTGGGATAGTTCTCATCTGGGAGCAGCGAGGGACACAGCAGGAGGAACAGTCCATCTCTATTAGGAGTGATTAGTATAACTTTAAGCTATAATTACTTGGATACATTCACACAGGAGACTGTTACCCAGCTATTAAGTATCCTTAAGAGGATGATCTTTTGTACCAAAAGGTCCAGCAGTTTTTTGACAGTTGAGAAGTTTATCTCCACCAAATGCCTGAAGGGTGACTCATGCATACAAAGTGCTTCAGATGGACAGCAGCTTTTTTTTTTTTGTTGGTTTCTTCTTCTTCTTCTTTTTTTTTTTTTTTTTTTTTTAGTGTCTGACAATAGAAAAAAAACCCTAAATATGATATATCATCTTTCTAAGCTTGTTCCTCTAAGGGTAAACCCAGCAGTTAATCAGCATGATGGTTTTACTAAGCTGAAGGCACCTTGTGCAGCTGCTGTCTCTGTTGCCACCCTGGAAAATCAAGAACTTCCCTGGCTGTTTGGCATTGCCAGTTTTTCAAATGAGCTAGAACAAAACCAATGGAAAACACATGAAATCTCAGGGGAATGTCTTCTACCCTGGACTCTGATAACCTCAGTGTACAATCACATTGTGCCAGTCTCGGGTGCCTGCCAGGAGCAGCTCTGGGCATTACGGGTCTGGCAGCTCATAGGTGTACATTGATAAAAACAGTGAAACAGTGACACTTCATCCTAGTGGCAATGCCTTCTCCTTCCCCAGTGCTGGGGTGGTCTCTTCCTCAGCCATTTCATCCTTGCAGATAGTTTGCCTAAGCGTTCATGAGAAGTACACTGGGGTCTACAAGTTAGGAAAGCCCTCTTTTCTGTGCAGATATATGCAAACAGAAGATCCAAAAGATAAACCTGGTATCTCAGGAATAGCATTTGTAAGTCTGCAGAAAGTTAATACCACAGTGTGAAGATGAAAGAGATTTGACAGTCTTTTCTGGGTACTGAGTTAACTGGTCAGTTTTGATTTCGGATAGGAGCTGAAGATACACCCAAGGAAAAGGTGCTACTGCAATTCAGCCAAACTGTTAAAGGAAGAAAACATCATTGGAGAAGGCTTTGAAGCCAGGTATCTAATACCACTTATAGTCATGTCATTGTAACTGATCCACCTTAAAATCATGCATGTTCCCCACAGTCTGCTTCCCTTTGGTGAAATGTTATTTAAAACTCTGGTATATGGTGAGTTGGATGGACCTTCTTCTAATTTTCCATTTAAATTTTAGATTGTCCTGAAATTGGTCTTTCTCAATTGGCATAAACTTTTAAATGGAATCTTATTTCTCTCTGTTTTTATTTCTTTGCTATATGAAAAGCCAGTATCATATATCGTCCTCAGCTTTATTATTATGAGGCTAGATAAGCCTTGTACACCTGGAGCATACCTGTGTTCTGAAATACAGTAATGTGCAGAAACCTAAAGGGAGTCCCAAATGTTTACATCTTTACCAAACTGTCGTGTGTTGACCCTGGCTGGATGCCATGTGCCCATCAAAGCTGTTCTACCACTCCCCTCCCCAGCTGGACAGGGCAGAGAAAATATAATGAAAGGCTCGTGGGTTGAGTTAACAACAGGAAGGTGACTCACCAGTTAGCATCATGGGCTAAATAGATTCAACTTGGGGAAATTAGTTTAATTTATTATCAGTTAAATCAGAGTAGCAAAATGAGAAATAAAACTAAATCTTAAAACACCTTCTCTCCACCCCTCTCTTCTTCTCAGGCTTGACTTTACTCCCAAATTTTCTACCTCCTCCCCACCAGGTGGTGCAGGGGGATGGGGAATGGGGATTATGGTCATTTCATCACGGGCTGCCTCTGCTGCTCCTTCCTCCTCAGGGGAAGGACTCCTCACACCCTTCTCCTGCTCCAGCCTGGGGTTCCTCACACAGGGTGCAGCCCTTCAGGAACACACTGCTCCTGCATGGCTCGACCTTGGACAGTAGTGGATCCATCTTGGAGCTGGCTGGCATTGGGAAGCTTCTAGCAGCTTCTCATGGAAGCTACCCCTAGAACCTCCTGCTCCCAAAGCCTGCCAATTCAAACCAAATATGTAGATCTATTGCATGGGTGCTTGGAGTTGGACATACTGGCTGATTAAAGGATGACTTTCACTTCATCTGATGTTTTTGATGAAATTCAGTGTTACAGCCAGAGCTATTTTTAATGTTGTGTTTAGTCTTGTCAAATTTCAAACTTTTTTTCCACTAACTTCTGCTTATATAATATTTCAGACCTGTTCCAAACCGTCAGTCTTCCAAAACTGCATCAGCTGCAGAGTTCATTAACACATCTGTTTCATGTCAAGCTAATCATGAAAACAGTTTTTTCAACTCTTTAAATTTGATCAGCCTTTGAACCAATACCCTCTTTCCAAGAACTTTCTTGTCCAGCTCAGCTCAGTATCCACTGTTTAGCCAGTTCCTTGCTCATCTTTTGCCAATGTTCTATTAACTAACAGACACATGATACACTTTACCAAAACTTTAATCAAACTGCAAGTTCAATAAGTTTTATTCACAGTTCCACATTAGTCCTTTCAGGCTTTTTACCTTCAGGGTTCTCAGTTTTTATATTTGAAAAACATCTCTAAGTTGCAAAGTTCCTGATGCAACCATTAAAACGAAGCCTCTCTATTTGTAAGCAAATAAATCCAGACCGTTGCAATATAAGCAAAATGTCAGCCACTTCCTCCTGCCCCACAATAAATAGCAAGTGCTCAGATATTCAAATGCATCAGAGAAACAAGCATGCATGGATTGAAGGTAATGCAATATGAAGAGTAATGTGGCACATAGTTCAGATTAAACAAAGATGCTGCTGTGGTACAGTGTTGTTTCTACTATGACTGCCAAAGAAAGAAAAACGCTCGTTTAAGAGGTAAAGTTGCTATTTACTAGAAAACTGCAAAACCTTCTTGCTCCTTCTTTGCAAGCAGGTGGTTATGTCTACCACTAGGTATATACACAAAATCTGCCATAAATTGTCTCTGTAGTTAGATGTTGTTATTTCAGCAAAACACACTACAACAGGTCCAAATGAATCTCCTAATAGAAATAGCCAGTACACGAGTGTACTGCGCATTCTAGATCACTATTGCTAAATCTTTCCCTATGTCTTCTCTATTCATGTGTCTTCTCTATTCATGTGACTATTCTATTCATGAAATGTCAAGTGTTCCCTGGATCTCTGTGCACTAAGTAACAGTCTGGATTGGAGCCTTAATCCAGCAGAAGATAAGTGGTTTCATTGCTACTCTGTGAGTGGAGTGTGAGATTGAGGCCTTTCAGCCCTCCCATAAAACATGAAAGTAAATGGAGCGGTTTATTCCACAAAGTCCTTGAATCCCCAGAGCTTTCTGTGTAATCCCCAGGGTAAGCATGACACCAACTCCCTGTCGTGATGTTCCAGAAGTTGTTGTGCCCTTCAGCCCTCAAGATTTGGGCTGAGCTGGAGCAGTTAAGGCTCACAGTCCTTGTCAGTGTTTCTGTGTCAGCCCAGATGGCAAATGAATGCGTGTTCTAAAAAGCAAACTGGTCAGCTACAATGCCTATACATTGACAAACCAGAGTGCTATGTCCTCCTAAAGACCAAATCACACTCTTAACGGTGACCAGGAATATTTGATTAATTGTAAATTTGAGGTTCACAAAACACTTAACGGTAGTAATTGGCTGTACTAAGCCAATTTTTCATTTCTTCCTTTCTTTCATCTTTCAGCAGAAAGACTTCTCATTACAGTGCATCACAATATGGGGAATAAAAATAATTCCTCTATCAACACAGCTGCGTAAATATGTCACAGCCACTCTGAACAGGAAAAATAGCTAGTCAGCTCACATTATAAAAACTAAATATGGGACCCAAACACTGAACACTTTGCAGAGTCTTCACTTTATTTCACAAAAGAGATTAACTCGATTCAAGGTGGGCTTGCAGACAGGCTATTGTAAATTGGACCAGAAATCATCAGCCACCTACAGTCTGAATTTGACCCCATTATATTAAACAAAGAGCACCGAGAAATAATTGAGCTGGGAGCTGCACAACAGCCTAAACCCCCGCTGGCTGACAGTGTCCAGCAGAGAACAAATGAACCCGCTACTAATGGTAGTCAACAGCTTCTTCAGAGGACTGCACTTATCAACCTCTACAGAAAAAAACCCCAAAATTCTGCCTGGTCCTTAAACAACCAACATGATGTAGAAAACTGGCCAAATTCTCAGCTACCCTATATTGTTAAAGCCCTTCTGAAATCAAAAGATCAATGAGAATTTAGATCAAGGTCTTGTCTGTTTGCAAAACAGAGTATGTGAAAAGAATAACAAGCAAGCTCCAACATTATTTAGCATGTGGGATCCTGCTTACTCATATAGGTACTATAGAGGGCATGATCTCTTGGTACTTTGGGTGCAAAGATGGAGTCCCCAGAAGCGTTGGTGCATGATTATCATATGTTATCATGTACACAGGTTGACTGAACAGGTGTGCTCCTCCCCAGGTGAACACGGGAAGTCTCCAATGTGCCAATAGCTCATCAGCAAACACTGTCACAGGCTCTAATTCAGTCCTTCCCTGGTCACGGCAGCTGTCTGAGTGGTGGAGGCAAGCTAGTTGTTTTTACTTTTTCATTTTTAACGTAGTGGACTATTAAGTAACTCCTGCTCTAGAATAAATTGTGCAGATCCACTGCTATGTGTTTTGCAGCCATAATAGGGAACACTGTGAATCTACAAACATAAAAGTGTTGATGGCTTTCTGGCAGTGGTCACTGCTATAAGCTATGGCTGGTGACATTCATGCTGCAAGTTAATGGAATAAAAACAAGCTTCCTACCTAAATTAGTTGGGATACAAAGCCCAGCTGCTACGCAGAGAAAAGAAAATTAAATAAATCATGCCCCATATAAACTCCCCAGCACTCCATAATTTGTCTCTGAACGTGCCACCTTTGAAAAAAATGCTTCCATTCTTTTGCAGAAGTCCGAAGAGCAGGTAATTAAGCCAGAAGCTGGAGGTGCTGCCCCAAGCCAGGCCTGATCCTGCTGCTCCTGTAGTGTCCGGCAGCAGCCATGGGGTAGGACAAACACCGTCCCAGCACAGCACTGCTCCTCTCTCAGCACTGCTGAGCTGGGGCTTAGGACCAGGCAAACCCAGCACCTGGTCAGGTGCCATGGAGGGGTAGGTCCTCCCTTCCCACCCCAAGCAGTTTCTAACTTCACTCCTTCCTCCACGGGGCCTTGATCTGTAGGGCTTGGCCTCAGAAGGGTTTATACTGGGGAGGTGGGTGACCAGCACAGAAATCTTGGCTAATTGTAGAAAGAGCTTGTACATGCCAGGAGAGTCTTGCATTTTGTGAGAAACTCTTTCTGTATTTAAATTTTAACGGTGGGATTTTTTTTCCTTGGCAAATTGATCAGTTAAAGTTTTCTCAGGTTCTTCCAAATGCCCTTCTGAGTATGGAAACTCATGGTGTAGGTCTGAATTTCAGCAGAGTCTGACGCAGAGACAGTATATCATCTGCAGTATGCACACAGGGTACACCAATAATTCTGGTACCACATAGCAGGTCAGTCTGATTAGGACTCTTTTGCCATACACTGTGTTTTGCCTTTTTTCTGCAACTGATTAGGGAATCTCAGAATTAATTAAATCTCTTGATGTACTTGGACAGCTTGTAGAATAAGTGGTAAGATATTAGAGACACTGAACTTGTTCACTTGATTTCATCTCTGTAACCTGAGCTCCAATTTAATGCTCTATCTTCTACCCTCTTGAAGATTAATTACTGCACCAGTTAACAAGTCATCTCACCTTCTTTCATTTGTGAAGAGTGTAAGTCAGCAGAAATGTAACTCAGGTATTACTCTGGCTTTGTATGTGACCAGTGAAAATTCAGTTAAAGATTTAACAGTTAAATATATTTAGCACTGCAACAGTCTTTCCTTAAAACCAATGCTAGGGCCAACTCAAGCATGGTCAGGAATGGTCAGGTGAAGGAATACAACTGACATTTAAATTCTGCTTTTGGTTGTCTCAGTATAGACACAGACGACCTCACCCCCAAGTCCCATTATCAGAGGACTTTTCTGGATTTGCACTTGTGTTAGGGAGCAGATGTTAATTCTTTAGTGTGGTTTTCTTTGTTGCTGGTTAGGTTGGTTGGTTTGTTTTGTTTTGTTTGTTTGTTTTTGTTGTTTTGTTTGGGGTTTTGGCTGGTTTATTTTTGTTTTGTTTTGGATTTTATTTTTAATTATTTATTTGTTTGTCTGTTTTTATTTTATGTAGCATACCAGGTCTTTGTAGGAACATTGGCAGAAGGATCGCAGACCTGATTTTGCAGTTACAGCACACAACTCTCCTGTCCTGCTGACTCTGCAGTGTCTGATGACACAGTGGATGGTGCATGAGCAGCTCTGAGCTCCTGGGCACCAAAGGATCCTGTTAACAGAAACCTCTGCTATGGACCCTTCGTTTGTCTAAATAAGACGAGGTACACAGAGAACTTAATGACACTCCATGTTCTGGTAGCTCTGCCATGAGGAGGCTCCAGCACAAGGCAACCAGCTGGCATCAGGTTTGACCTTGTGCCAGAAATACAATCCTGGCAGTGAAAGAAAGCACAACAACTTGAAAACATAATGAGGTAGAGATACAGAAAAGCAAAGTGGTATGGACATACACTTCAGCTTAAGAATGACACGTTCAAGAGGCTTTAGGTTGCTAGAGAGCAACTTCTTTGAAAAGTTAGCATTCAAAAGAATATTAATTTTAATTTCTAAGACACTCATCCAAATGTATTTTCCTGTCAAAATGAAACTGACTTATTCTCATCCATTTTCAGAAGTCCATAATAACTGAAAATCTACTCTAAAACACGGCTGAGGTTTTAGCTGTCTTGGTTAATGTATTCAAGTCCAGAACAACCTAAGCACTAGCCACAAAGAGAAAGGTTCAGAAAGAACCTGCTAACCCAGGCAAACCTAAGACTGCATCACAGCTTCCCCAATGGTCCTTTCCCTGCTCCCAAGTGTATAGCTAGCTTTGTGGACTCCCACTTCTTGTAATCTTGACACAACCCACCCAGCCCTAGCAGGCACTTGTTTTGCCAATGAAGCACATCACTGAAGTGATCACTGTAGTTCTGAACATTACCGTTAATATTGTCATTGCTTCTGGCAGTGCCCACTGATCTTGTTGTCCTGTATAATGGCATCAACATGCCCGTCCTCAGTATCTGACATACAGTACTTACACAGTCTTTTCTCAACACAGACATCAGCAATTTTTTCCTACAGTCCTTTGTCCTGAGAAGACCAAAGGTGGCTTCTCGATTTATGCCTTTGGGGTTAATGGATTTGTTCCAATGGACTTTTTCCCCCAGGACCCAATTTCTACACTATTTCTCCACATAGCTCCTAAAGGACTGCTTCCAGCACCATCAAGAACCCATAGCCATTGCCTTCAGGAATACTCTGAAGACTAATATTTGTTTTCTTCAGTTTCTTTTTGTTTCCTTCAGTCACACACCTTAGAAATGCATCCAGGAGCACGCATTGCTGTCTGCTTTAGCAGGGCACTGGGTTGCCTGTTACAGACAACATGCAACAAGTCTTGCATTAATTCAGACGTCCATCCCTTATCTTGACATCTGAAAATGGCACCTTCTGGCAGCTTCCCCTTTGGTATTGTCTTTCTTTTAAGGATGATGTATAGTGGCAATTTTGCTTTATCTGCTAAGACCACCAGCAAAGTGGCAATCTTGTTTTTTCATTGGCAGTATTTTTGATAAGTGATTTGAGCTTTTTTATTGCACAGTAATACGATGTCTGAAAAAAACAATACATGTCTAAAGAAAAAAAGGGATGCTTGATTTGTGTTGCCTGTGTGCATTAGTAAACATTTGTGAATTTTGTATATTGCTGCTTAGTGTTGAAATTCTACTATTTTTTCGTATATCTAAAAACCACTTTATCCCAGCGTTGTTTTACAGCTAACACCTTGAGCCTGAGTATTACATCATTTGTACATGCCAAAAAATGCTGGTTTTGACTTTGAGTTCAGCAAGATCTGTGGCTGTGAAGAAATTTTTAATTGTGATGGGAAACCTGAAAGGAGCCCTTTATAAAACTAACAAGAAATTTTTGTTAGAAATTTCCTAATCTGAATAACCCATTCTGAATTTCACTATTAGTAAAATAATATTTTTCTTCTTTCTAGAAAAACCTATAGAAAGACACAGTTTTGAACCCACCAAGAAGTTTTCATATTAATATTTCTCATACCTGATGCATAAGGTTTCCAAAGCATCTTCAAAAGGCATGAATCTACTACTTAACATATTCAGTAGTAACGGTAATCAAGATATTTTAGAGACTAGGGAGGAAACTACATATATATTATGTGATATAAACTACATCATATAAAAGCTAGGAGTATGTAACCAGTACAAAGAGTTAATTCTGTCCTCAGCTTGGAGTGACCAGTGGCTCAGAGCAGCTGCTTTGGCTGCTTTTGTTTCTCATCCTGAATAGGAGGAGCAGGAAAATGGCAGCTTTCAGAGCTTCCACTCCCTGGGGCAAGTGGTGGACACTAATTAGGCAACACCACTAGTGAATGGCTGCACTGGAGTAGCTGAGAAAGATGCCTGTCGTTGCTTACCACCTTAATAATGCACCTTCTTATTTCATCTTTTCTAACATCTGCTCATTACTGTATGTCTGTTTTTGAACAAAAAAATCCTATAATGTAAAATCTCACCTAATGAAAGCAATAAAGCATTTCATTTTCCCAATGCTGATATCCTTAAAACTTAAGGTACATGGCCTCTCCCTCAGCATCCACCACCTTAGTGTATTCTTTCACAGTGTTAAGAGATAAGAAAACTAATAGGTCTTTTCCTCTGAATGATATAGCTCAGTTTAGGTTCTGGAAACATGGGAATCTGTGTGGAAGACAAGCATGCTTTCTGGTGTGATAAAATTAGTGGGGAAAGTGCAGGAGTTGGTAGCTTCTTGGAATTACAGGAGTTTGTAGCTCTTCATCTTGCACCAGGTGAGGGTCATTCAGCTGCCTTACTTTCCAGAGACACCTGTGTTGTGCTATGACACAGAAAGTGACACTAAACACGTGCACTGGAAGAGCTTCACTCTGTGAAGTTCTGTGGACACAGCAATCCTTCTCACAACAAACAGCCCCACTGGACACACCTGAAGTGGGATTTGAGGGCGGGGTGCGTAGCAGTAAATAACTTAATTAAGTGCGTCTGTCCACACACATTGCTGCAGGTGTCCTGGGATGTGTGCCTGGTAACATATGGTTGGAGAGATGCTGCTCCGGCCTGTGGCACAAGGACATGGGTGACTGGGAACAAATCCACAGATATGTCCTTGTAGTGCTAGAGCATCTCCTGGCTGCCTTGGGACCTGCATCAGGCCACCACAGGCTTTCACTGGTGACAACCCACCACATCCTCCTTTCTCCTGCCTTTTTCATTGTACTCTTGCCCTGTTGTAAATGCAAGGTAGCTCCAAGTACCTTGCCCATTAGATGAAGAGTAGGAGAAAATTAAGGAAGGTCCTTAACAAAGAGTGCCAATAACAACAACAAAAACCACCAAGTAGCCAGCAGCCTTATACAGCCTATATCTTTTGTTAGTCTGTCTACCCTGTTGCTGGTACAAAGCAAAAGCAGTTTTAGCACCTAGGGTGCGCTGAAGAAGTCACCACAAAAGCGTTACAGAAAGGTTTTTCCTTGTCAGTCATCAAGGAGGACATTTTGATTTTATATCTCTGAAGCATGGAAAATTATCTTTCTGAATTTATGTATAATGGTAAATGCTGATCTACAGACACTGGTAGGTTTAAGTTTTTGATAAAAGAAGATTTTACCTCCCATCATCACACATTATTATGCCACATAACTTCCTCCTGGTTTGCAGTGTCTCCCTTGAGCTGAAGCAGAAAAGGTGATTTTAATTCTTCATTTTCCTAAAGAAAATGAAAAGAAAACAACAAAACCCCCACAGTTCAGCACTACATCCTTGTCCCTCCCCAGCCAGACAACTCCTTTGCTTCTTGCTTTCGTGCAAGGTTAATTAATTATATTTTCCTCCCCAGGCTAAAAGGGTCAATGAAGCTTTATCTGAGGGTCTTATCTGGTCTTTCTGATGTTAACACAGAGAGGGAAACAGTAGCTACAGGAATCAAAGTAAAAATTTGTCTTTACTCACCATATTAAATTGTCCATGTTTCTTAGCACAGGGCTTCATCCTTCAGGCCAGTTACTCCCTGGGGATTTGCAGAGCTTACCTCTTTGAGCTTATTCTACCAGACATCTTCTTACAACGTTTTTCACTTGAATATTGTGACCCGAAAGACACTACTTTCAGTCTTGACTTTTTTTTTTTTTTTTTTTTTTTACCAGTAGGAGTCACTCTGCCAGAAAAATAACCTTAGCAAGTTTTTTAGGGTGGATTTTTTTGTTCCTGTTGTTGGGGTTTCTGTTTGTTGGGTTTTTTGTTTTGTTTTGTGTGTTGTTTTTTTTTTTTTTTTCCTAATCTTCCTGGCTTTTTATTCCAGTAGAGAATTGAAAAAAATTGAAATGTCCAAATTTTCCACAAAATAGAAATTTTGGCTCCTAACTGACACTCCAAATGAGTGCTAAGACTCACTTTCCTATTGTCATAGTGGCTTCTGTTTTTTCTGCTTAAATGTGTCATTTTGTGTTACTTATAAACTTATAATAATCAGAAGGTATCTGCATTTAGCATGGTAACACCTACCTTTTTGAGAAGTTTGTATATTGATATGGATCCAAACTTTGCACCTGAGGCCCACAGCTACTGGATGTGAGCAGGTTTTGGAAAATAAAGATGTGCCATGATGATGAGCATCAAATTAAATTACCCTGGAAATTGTAGCAGTGATGACTTCAGCTTATTTGGAGATGTGAGTCTCCCGAGTATAGACAAAAGCCAATGCTGGAAGAAGACATCCAGACCTGTTAGAGCTGAGCAAAGGCAGGGTGCTTGCTGGAGTCCCAGCCCCAGAGCTGAGGTCATTGGGAAAGCAGATTTTACTAATCATGTTGCACTCCTACCAGCCTACATGTCTTACATAGAGGAGAGGTGGTAACCAAGCTGTCTAGTACAGTAAAAGCAGAGTCTGGTAGAGAGATGCAGATGGGATGCTGCAAGAGCTGCGAATAGCAGGTGACGTGAGCTGGGTGGGAGCCCCGTCACGCCCTGGCAGACACGTGAGGCTCTGCTCTGCAAAACTGGAACCACATCACGGGATACACCCTGCAAATGGCTGGTCTGTCCAGCCCTTCAGGCAATAAGCCCATTTCCCCACATGTTTCAGGCTCAAATTCATCCCTGTGTGGGAGAGAGCACTTGCCAGGTACAGTGGAGGTTTTGCCATCAGGACTGCAGGAACACTTGTATGGGAGTCCTGGAGTAGTACAGGGAAAGGGCTCTAGGACTGCACCTCACAAGGGCAATACTGTAGGTATGTGATATGTCATCGGGTGATCATAGTTGAGAACATTTGTATTTTAGTAAGGAACAACTACACATGTTGATATGATGGCAGTTTTGCCTGAGGTTGGAGTGATCAAAGATCCTTGGAGCACATGGCTCTGCCCCACAGCCAAAGCCCTGGGGAGTTACACCACCCAGCACAGTTAACAGGTACAGTTGTGAAAGCTCTCAGACGCCTTTTTTCCTGCAAAAAAATATGCCTGACCTTCTGCTTAGGCAATGCAGCGCATGGTTGTTTTTACTGTCGTTCTGTCACTTTGCACAGTCCAGTTTTACTTCAATAATAAAAATATAGAAATATAATTAGCATCTTTGTTTTAAGGCACTGAATTTTTAAACTACCACGTGTGACAACTGCTATGGCAGTGAAATCGTTAAAATCATGTAAATGCTTAAACCATGTAGGCCTGGGAGATTATAGTTTCATTAGAGAAAAGGCTATAAAGTTAGACCTAGGTAATTACCTTTCCCATTAATGCTTGAAAATTCTTTGCTCCACTGAGAAGTGATTGTGGTGCATCATGCCTTCTGTGCTTTTACATCCAAACGGCAGGAGCCTTTATTTCATCAGCACAAACTGCAAGGAAACAGCGGCAGCCTTCCAGGTGTACTTTGCAAATTGGGGTTTAAATGTGGAACACATCAAATTAAAATTCAATATTAATTATTTTGTCTTGCTAGGAGCCTGAGTAGTTTAAAGCAGCAAGGGTAATTGTCTAACTCGTTGTATGTGTCTACAGCAAACTTAATCATTATGTCAGCTTCCTAATAAAAGGTTATTATAGAAACAAAGATCCCAATTTTACATATGGTAGGCAAGGGAGAATTCGAAGAGCTAGTCTCCAAGGTAGACTTGAGGTTCTTGACAAATGATGCCCATGCTGTGATCAGATACTTAACAAGAAATCTCGTTATTAACTAGGCCTGTACAGATAATTAGCACTTGAGCTTCAAATTTTAAATCTGGCTTGAGATGTATAATTTATCAAAAGCCCTAGCTCGCTGTCAAAGTCCTGTAATAAGGCAGTGTTATTGATGAATTGAGATTAAGAGCAGGTTGAAGAGAAAATTAGGCCACTGGTTAGTCTGAAAGGTCTGATTTCAATATTTGCAGTACTAATTTGGTATTATTTTGGTAAATGGATGTGGTCCCCAAGTGCTGCACAGTATAAAAGAATAAACTGTACGTCATTATTCTAACAAAAAAAGTATTGTTTACTGTATGCCGAATTTTGCAGCACTAGCAGTCTGGTTAATAAGCTTCTTTACAGGATAAGTGTACCTGGTTTTATTGCATTAATTTATTATAACACATAGAGAACACTGGGCTTTTATTCAGGGCTAGAAAATGTAGCTTCTTAACATTAAAAATTATATTACATTAGACTAATGATGATCAAGTATGCCAATCTCTAATTTAGCCATTTCATTTACATCATTGAATTGTCTTCCAAGCATTCTTTACACTGGAATGCAGATAAGTACCATTTTGTATATTCAAGCTACATAAAAAGAGCAATTTTTTTTTAATGATCGCCAGTAGCACTTCATTGCAAGCGGTTCCAAGAAAAAAATGAAAGAGTGACTGTATGCAATCTATCTACAGTAAACTGCAGCTGCAAAGGTGTTAGGTACACATTCGTGACCCTTAGTATGCTCAGTCTTTTTGATACATGTAATAAAATGACATTTAGAGCAATATCTGATTTCCAGAATTATGTTAGGGAAAGTGTAAGGTTGGGACAAATTCTGTTTGTTTTTTCAGGGTTTAAGTCTCAGCTCAAGCACACAGATCGTACCAGAGAAGTACTATGCTTTACTGTATACCCTGTCAAATATATATCAAATGCAACCGTGCAGCACTGTATATATCTTATATCTCGCATCAATATCCTCCAGCAAAATAATAATGTCAGTCGCTGCCTGTTTCCAGGAAACTTTGCGCTGACAATCCCCTGTAACCCGTTATTGGCAGCAGCTCCTTTCCTCGCAGTTTCCAGCTGTCCAGCGGGGTGTGCCAAGTCACAGCAGGACCTGAGGAGTGTTTGTATTCAACTGTGGCAAGAGCTTTATGGAGATTTGCCTTGTATATTGTGCACTTGCAGACAAGCGGGATTTCCAGGGCCCAGCGGGGGCTCCCCCGTGTTTATGCTGAGGTGGTTAGCTAGTTGGCAAATTGCTTTGGGCCAGAAACCTGTGACAGAGGAAAATGTATTGCATTAGCTTTTCTATCAATAACGTCTTAACGCTGACTTATAACACAATTGCTTTCATGCTGATCCGGCCTCCTAATTTTAATTTTAGGATTGATTCAGTTTTGCAATCAGGCAGCTTTGGTGATACTGGAAAGAAAAGCCCTTTCTTCCTTCCCTAGAAATAATATGCTGTTAAAGATACAAGCAACAAAGTATAAAAAAACTTCACTCTAATAAGCCATTGACTACTACATATTTACATCAATTTGGGAAACATCTAATCCTTTTGATATATATGCTGTTGTAATTTTAAGAAGACTTAAAATAATTTATTCTTTTAGATTTTACTCTGCTGTACAGTGGAGTAGCATTTTGCAGGACCACTTGAGTCTTGTAGGATTTTTAGTAGATTTGTAAGAGATCCAAAAAAAGGAGGGAACTGCCATTCTCAGCAGACAGAAATGCTAATTTATACTTTTGTGGGGGTTTTCATTCAGTTACTTCCAAGTGCTACCCACATATTATGAAGTGATTCTGATCTTGCTTACACTGAATGTACCTGTTCTGTGCAATAGTGCAATTTGACATCAAGAGACACTCCTGGCTGAATTAAGACTTACATCAGCGTAAGAAGTAAATCTGAGGAATTTTAAGATAAAAGTAATATGAGCTACAATTTAACATTATTTAGAAAAGTAATTTAGGAAGAATTTTATATCTTTAAATTACATTTTAAAATCAATTAAAAGATAAAAACTATTTAGATATCTCAGAATTTGAGAGAAAAATGAATATTTATATGCCAAATAGAAGCACGGGCACACCACAAGGCTCTTTCAATTTAGGACACTTTGGGACTCCTCAGATAAAGCCTGCTTTCTAATAAGCTTAACTACCCAACCGCCTGACTTTGAAGTCCTTTCACATGAAACATTCCCGCAGCTTGTATGGGGAGCTGCGCACACAAAAGATCGGCAGCAGAACGCATGTTTGTATATTTGATTATATTTGTATAGCAAAGACATATATATATAAAATGATATAACACTTTTCATGAATTGAGGCAGGAAATAACAGCTACCAGCGATCACTGTACAAAATAAAAAAATGCTTATTATATAATACCCGGCATCTTAGATCACCTTATTAAAGACAAATGGGTTTGGTACTCCAGCGGTTTGTACAGTGATTCCTACACCCATTTTTAAGCAATTTGGTAGTGCTGGTGTAAATGACCACATGTGGGCTGCACAAATAATAACACAGAAGGGATGCAGGCTTGAGTATTCTTATTTATATAATCACAATTAGGCAGTACTTATGCCACGCATGATAATAAAACAGGATTTTGCCAAGATAAATTCCTTCAGCTAACCCAGATCTGTTCCAACGCTGTGGATACTATTGTAATCTGCATGCTCTCAATGAGCCGGGCTACACACTGCCAGATCGAGGATTTCCTGTGCTGAGATATCACTAGAAGAAAGGCAAAGTTGTGCCTCTATTCGGTATGTTCCCTCACCGGTCGTAAAAATATTGACTTGGCATTACTAGTTCAACACGGGGCAACGAGAGCCTAGGCTTGACTGCCGCACTACGGGAAGGGCAGGCACACACCTGAAAAAAACCCCACCAAAACCAAACCAAAACACCCACAAAACAAAAAACCGAAACGAACAAACAAACAAACAAATACGAAACATTTTAACAGCAGAAATCTGAATGTTCAGCTATGTACTTTGGGGTGGCTCATGTTTGGGACTCCCTCCACGCCCCGAGCCCGGCTCCCGCCCGCGGCAGAGCGGCCCCGGCTCCCCGCCGCCCTTGCCTCCCGCCGCCGACAGGGGTCTCCAGCGCACCGCAGAACCGCGGGCCGGGCAGGGATGGGGCCGAGCCGAGGCCGGGGCCGGGGCCGCAGCGGCGGCCGGGGAGGGGCGCGGGGCCGGGGCCGCGGGTTCTGTCTGCGTGCGGCTGTTCGCAGCGGCTTTGTTGTGTTGCCATCAGGCGCTGCTTTTTGCGCGTTTAAAAGCCGGAGCGCCGGGTTTTGTCGTTTTGGTTTTGTTTTTGTTGTTTTTTTTTTCCCCCTAGGAAAGGAGCAAGAGCAGCCGCTTGGGAGGGAGGGATGGCTTTGGTCTGAGGCAGGGTGAGGACCCAAACTTCGGTAAAATTTAACATTCCTGATACAGAACGAAGTAAAATCGTGCATGGCTTTTCTCACTCAGCGTGTCAAAGCCTTCCTCTTTCCGTTTGGACTAGCCAGCTCTTTCCAACAGATATAATACTGGTACTTTAGCGTTCAGGCAACAGAAGGCAGAAAAACTCATTATGTTATAAATGATAGTAAATATTAGTGCCATTTTGTTATATGAACAAGATATTTGAAGTTAGTTAATTTTTAATGCACAGAGTTTTGGTTCTTTTTTTTAAAATACATTTTTATTTTTAATTATATGATTGGGGAAGACAACTGTCCAGAAAGCTTAGGGCATTTTCCAACTGGAATACAGCTCTATAGTCTGTGACAATATACAGTGGTTGATGAGTTAGTTCTAGAGGCTTCTGAATTTTAATGATGTTGGAGATGATATTGTGTGTCCTTCAGCTTGTTAGAGTGACACTAGCACTCCATAAATCATAATACCTGTGTATTGTAAAATCAATACAAAAGTGCTATCTCAGCACTAAACCTTAATAAGTTTTTCAGTGCTCTAAGAGCTTAAACTTTGCTGTAATGCTATTGGACCTGTAGGTTAGGATCAGAGCATGCTTAATTTGTTTTGTAATAGAGACTTTTCTTTAATGAAGGACCGATTAGTAAAGCTTTGGTTGCCACTCTGGTGATCAGTTGGCAGAACAGCCTCCGCAATTAAACTCATGTATCTCTGTCCTGAAGCAAAAAAGCAGGCTTAAACAGTCAATAAATGTTAATCCAGTCAGAACCTGTCTGTGCCTTTGAAGGCTGCCCATGAGGGGTTTTTCAAATCACATTTTTTTCATCTTGTTTTAAATATGGAGGTCCCCATAGAGCTGGTACGTAGTGTACAAGGCCTCCCACTGCTCTGTAATAAGATCTGGCATACTAACAACATTCTGTACAGATCTGTCATCTTTAGGTTTGTTTGTCCCTCCCCATCCCCTCATACCTACCTCTACAGTTACTGGTTATGAAAAAAAGCAGCCATCACATTTTACATTTCCTATACGTGAGAGTAAAAAGGCTGCTTTAAAAATCTTTCTACAAAACACGTTACTGTGGATGCGTACAATTTTCATAATTTACAGATATCTTCCTCAAACTTTTTTCTATTATTATTTGTTTCTTTGTGGGGTGATACTCAGGGGAGAAAGTTTATATTTATACATAAACTGCAAAGCATACGCGGGAAGTGTGGAGCTGCCAAACAACTACACTTAAAGCAAGCAAAAAGAAAAGTTGAACCTTATCTAGATTGTTGTTGCTCTCTCTAGGATACGCTTCTCATGAAATGCTGCCAGATATTTATCTAATTCTGTTTTTCATTCTTGTCTGCTTGTTTTCTTTTCCTACGAACAGGATTAAAAAAAAAAAAGGCAAGTTGATAACTAAAAGCAGAGGGAGGGTTAGCAGAAAGTTGGCTGATAGAGTTGGGAGGGTAACATGGGTGAAAGAAAGAGGCAATTCCCAATCTTTAAATGCTTTCCATTTGGGGAAACACAGCTCTTGCTATGAAGTTCATTTTCTTCTACTTCCCAGGCTATTTTCTATCTATCTCTTTAAGCTGCATGCATAGCTGTACATAAAGCATTAACATATACAGGAGAGTGCATTAAATTTAGCCTAATCATAACTGGCATCCCTTTTATGTTGCTTTGTATAATTTAGCTTTTGCTCTTCATTTGGAGACTGAGAGCTTCAAATAAAAAGATGAGGAGACTTGTATGAGCCACTGGATTGAAAATGAAAATTTTCTACTGGAGAGAAAGAGAGGGAAAAGAGGGATACCAGTTTCTTTTTATAAAGGGCCAAATTCATCATGAGCACAATACTCTGACTTCCCTTGGCCACTCTGTTCCCTGCAGTGTGACCTGGGAGGGTTCAGAGGACACAAAATGACAAGATCAACTCATGATGGCCTTCTGGACAACACAGTTGGTACAGCACAATCATGCAAGGTTTCAGCAAGGGCAAGCAAGAGTGCCAATATTGTGATGGGATGTTTGCTGCTGTGTCCTGTCGGCTGTCAGAACAGTGCAAACTGCTTTGGTTTAAGATGTGCCAAGGAAGTAATGGCTAAGTATAGCACTGTAGGCACAATTATTAACTACATTCTTATTACTCATAGATATGAATATATACACACATCTTCCATGTTTACTGGTTTGAAGTGATTAGGTTGTGATGAAGTATATTTTCAGATTTTTTTTAAATACAAACATATACATTTAAAAAACTACCACTTGCCCTTCTATTTTTTTCAAGCCCTGTCCTATCGGGAGAACCATCACAGGCAGTGAGAGAAGTCGTGGTGTACCTGTCCAGTGTATGTCAGGGTCATGTTCAACATGAGGTACACATTTAATAATAATTTGAAGCTGAGGTACAGCAAGGAATATATTTTGCCCTATCCTTTGCTGTGTTTCCCATTTTATTATACTAGATTTTATCTTAGGTTTTGATCCTTTAATTCAAACCAGTTTATGATACAGGTACTTGCCCTGACTCACATCTTGTGCCACCTCCAGTTCCGGCCCTCCATATGTATTTCCTCCAGCAGCCAGCATTATGTAGCCAAGATCTATCTTGATTTTTGTCTTCCTTCACCCTTCTGAGATCTCAGCGAAGTCACTGGCAGCAGACTTTGGGTTCCCATTCAGCTGGACTGTGTGCGACCTTGCAGAAATCATAGAGGAGGTTCTTGCAGAAATACAGAAATCACAACAGCAGTCTGCAGGTTTTGATTAATTAAAAATATGAACAGGGTCTGGAAAGAGGAAAAGAAAAAAAAGAGTCAAACACCATCTTTCAAATAAAATACAACAAACAAAGAGATTCCAAACAGGCAAAGGAGATCTTTAAATATTGGGAAGTTCTTATTCAGTGCATGAAGCTATGGAGGCCAGGCAGTCCTAGGCAATAACAGAAAAAAAGCATGGTTATTGATGGCCTGAAGGTCCTCCTGATCCACAAAAGACATTTGCAAATGATGATCTTGAATCATAACACATTAATTGTTGCTTTTTTTTTTTTTCCCAAGTGGGATGTGATGATAAAATTTTTGCATTCTTTTCATTTCATTTTCCAACACCCTACCACAAAGAGCTAGGCCACCAGTTCCTGACTGCACTTCATTAGTCATGTAGTTTAGTGAGCACACCCCCAAATTTAAGAAAAAAGGACTTGAACCTGCAGTCTGCTGGGCACAGCCAAAAGGGAATCAGAGCAAGCAAACACATCTTTAAAAAAAAGTACACGAAATATTTACCATCACAGAAGATCTGCTAAAACATAAAGAAATGCATATGGCTTTTAAAGAGAAAGACTGTCTTCATGCTCATGAGGTCTTCTAATAAGAAAAGCAGAAGTGAGCATGAGAACGGACAAAGACTAGTAGTGTTGACCTGGGGCTTTTGACCCATGACTGTCTATAAAATCCCCTCTAGATGTTCTCTGATGTATCTGCTCACCTAGTCCTGCATCATAATTAAATGTGAACTAATTCTGTAAGAAACAGAAGTTCAGATGAGCAGAACACTGATGTTGGTTTCTCAGACTGGGTCAGGGAAACTGGCTTCTGACCACATGGTTACAAAGCCAGCTGTGTAGGGTCAGTGGAACATAACAGGATTAGGGCAAGGTGCATTCTCTCTCAGTTCAACAAATTCAGTTTGTTTATTTTAAAATGTGTCTGGATAGCGGGCCGGAATTTTCTTCTGGAGGAGTAGAGTGGTTTCTCTAAGGCAAGTTGTCTGTATAAGCTGGGACTGAAGGTGGGTTTGGGAGAGAGGAGATGCAAAGCACTAGCTTTTGTGCACTTTCCACTAGGTTCTAGCACTTGCTGAACAACAACTGCATGATCACAGCCAGAGTGTGACAATTATTGCAAATGGAAAAAATCAGAAAATTTAAACAGGACCTCACGGTGGCAAATGAAATTCAGTTTGTGCCTGGATAAGCATGTGTATGGCTCCTGTTCCTCCTTCACGTGCTTTCCCACTTGCACAGCATTGAGACTCCCACAGGTGTAGGTCAAAGTTGCACCAGCTATTCAGGGTGGGTGCTACCCTCAGCAGCTGGAAGGAGTAAAAAGAAATCTGGAAGAATCCTCATGTGAGCCACAGTGGTCTGGGCAGCCTCTGTAATTGTGAGACTCAAAGACTCTCCCAGAAATTTAGGAGCCTTTGCCTGTTGTTTCAGTGGACTCCCATGGTCACCTTGGGTGGCTGCAGAAGGTGAAACTTTAAGTAGACTATGGCCTTATAAAATATCAGCACACACATACTTGAAAGCCTAATGATCGGTTTAGCTTGGCTTAATTGAGTTTATGTGTTCAAGGATATCCTGTCAGCTACTCATGGAGAAAATTAAAGCTGGAATAAAATTCTGCTGATCTGATGAAGAGCCTGAGCCTACCTCTGTGTGAGAGCCGGCTCTCTTAGCTGACTCCTTGTACTCAGAGAGGTGGGCTGAGAGCGTCAGCTCTTTTTTTGGGGTTGTGACAAAGCTCTGTGCTCCTGAAGCTGGTGAGTTGGCTCAGTGCTGCTTAATCATTTGCTTTCTCTCCCTTTCCAATGTGATCCACGCATTGCAAAAATGAGTCTATGATGAATAGATTTTTGAAGTGGCTTATAATTGGTTATCTACTCTATAATATTAATTTTCATCTTCAACTGTTCATTGATTGAAGACTAGTGGATGTGGATTGTTAGTTTTCTTTGTGACACTGATATTGAAGAATGATTTGAAGAGTGTGTTAGTGCATATTGATGACGTTTTCCATCTCCTATATGGTTTTAGAATATTTCTTATTTGCTTCCTTGGAAGAAGCAATGCTTATTTTCTGTAACTTACATTTTCAACCTATTTTTTTTAATAATCAACTGTTGTTAACAGCTAAAAATGCTTTAAAAATGCAACAGAACTTAAACCACATTAAAATGAAGTTGACCCCCCCCCAAAGAAAAAAGAGTCGGCTTTGTCCATCTTACCGGTCTTCCTGATTTCCTTTCACATACTTCCACTTCTCTCTCCATATTGCAGCATTTCGAGGTGCTTGGTAGGGTCATTTTTCTTCGTGTGTTTCTACAAACCACAGTGAAGCTGAAAGAGAAGCATTTGCAATAAGGTTATTAATGTTACTCAATTCACTTCAAAATTTGTGGAGATAGATTGGTTATGTGAACACTTCTGAAATAAAGCACTGTGCTTATCCATAATATGGAAGTTTAATAAACACTGTTTTACCAGCCATGGCTGGAAGAGATCCCTCAGTTTGATCTGTGGCACAAGCCTAGGAAAGGCTGATGTTGCCATTGCTATGTGCAAAGCAGAGAAGGACACTGATGGCTTGTCCACATGAACATTTAGTGGCCTGGACAGTCTTGTAGCTTGAGGGACACCGATGCTCCATTTGGCACAGCTGTTCTAAGGGCTCCAGAGACTATTTGAGTACCAGTGTCCTCATGTAAGCTGCTTTTGTGGGGCCTTTTTCTGTCAAAGCTGCTTGATGTCTTTCATGGAGTCAGGATCATGCCATGTGAAATAAGTTAATCATGCAAGTGCAACAACCTGTTTTCAAATTTCCCTTGAGATTTTTTTCTTTTTCTTTTAAGAAAAGTGTCACAAGGCTGTAGTTTTCTCACCTCAGACCCTCATACTTTTAACAATTAACTTGCTGCAAGAGACTACCAAACTACACTCATTTAAAAATCAGCTTATTTTCTTACTGTCTTCCAAGAAGTGGCAAAACTAATTTTAATGAAAATTTCTATTTAGGAAACAATCAACAAACCACACACATAACCACATGCACAGCTCGACTTGCTGCTGGGGTGAACCATGGCATGCCAAGTTTCAGCCTGAAGCTAATTTTTTACAGCCAAGTTATAAAGCCCTGAGAAGGGGTTTTATTGTGGAAATGCTGACAGAACCATAGTGGTGCTACTGGATGCCTCTCTAATTAGTCTAAAGAATGGAAAGTTATATTTTGCAATATGTGGTAAGCACTATTGTCCTGATGTTGCTGGTTAATGCCAGAACTGCAGGCTTAATTTGGTGCTACATATTCTATTACAAGTTTGAAAAGGCAAGTTTGACTCTTTCACTGTCATGAAATGTTAACACTTCCAAAAGCAGTAATCTTTATTTGTACTTTCAATTACATAAATATTAAAAGGTGCGGTTTGGATTTGGTTTTGGTGATAGTAGCAGATCCCTGCTGTGTTCACTCTACTTTGAAGAAGACGTGGAGTCCACATGGTGTTTCTCGCATGTTTTCCAGAGACTACTTTTAAATTCCTTCAATAAAAGTTACTTTTATTCCTGTGTAAGTGTTTTGTGGTAATGTTTACAGAGAAACATCCTGCCAGCAGACTAAAGTAAATAAAAGACAGGACACCAGTAACATAAAACACATCATTTTACTGCTGCTCTCCCACCACCTGCACTCCCCCATCACTGCCAGAGCTCCCTGCTTGTAATTTCACCTACCTGGTCTGGCTTCGACTGGTTTCAGCTTTTGCAGAGTATGCCAAAGGTGGCAGAAGCCAGTTACTGTGCCACCCTATCATTTTCTACTGCAAGGTTGCTGTAGAATCATTGTGAACAAGCAACTTCTGTATTTTACCATCTCTTCAGCAATAATTCGTTGTTTTAAAACTAAGACTCTGTTACTGTGCATCCTATTGAAGTGCTTACCAGCTCTTGCTGCAAGCCTGCACCCGCCTGGACCAGCTGCCCTACAGAACCAGTAACAAAGGAGCAGTCCTTTCTCCAAAGGCAGGGCAAACATAAGGGAAATGGATAGCCACAATTATAAGATTACACAGTCTTGTGACATACCAAGCAAGTCTTAAAAACATGCATAATTATACGAAAATGAGTCGACCCACTGATTTAAATGAGACAACTATGTGATTAAATGCTGAGCTGTGCTTTCGTTCTGCTAATTTGTTTGTTTGGGTTTTTTCTCCTAATGTACCTATGGTGTCTTGAAAAATATTACTCGCGGTTGCTATGTAATTGCTGTTGCTGCTGTTGTCAGTGTGCTGGGGCTCGGACAGACCTGTATGCCAGGAGAGGCTTATAGTAAGGTTCTAAACACGTCTGTATATTTGTTTTAAATATTGTATTATTTCTTCAATTGCCTAAAAATCCTTATTAGTTATTATACCATCAGAATAAATACTTATATTTACACCCGAAATCAAGCCATTTCAATCCCTCTCTCCTTTCTGGATAAAACTGTGAATTCATAACAGTGCCTCCTGTTGTAGTCAACATCATGCTATTTGGCATTACGAGGATTAATTGAGTGACAATAAGAAATTAATCTGTTCTCTTTCTTGCAGTCCCTGCTTTCTACTCCCACCATTCATTTGCAAGGAATGCCTTTGGTACTTGATGGTACGTGCAAAGGCTTCAACACTGAATTTAGTCTGTCTGCCGAGATTACACTAAAGGCAACAGTGGATTATTTTCTAAGTGCTAATCTTTAACACAGAGATTTGTGCTTGTTCAGCAGAGCAAGGTCTCCATTTCCTTTCTTCTTCGTATTTTATTTGCTGCCACCTAGGTGTGAGGCAGCCTCTCAGGAATGACCTGATGGGCTGATGCATCACAATTTGACTCAACCAGATCTGACCCAACAAGCAGTGCTCAGAATTAGATCATGGTCTCCACGCACATTAAGATCTACAGCCTACACTAGCTCCATTAGTCTGCTGAGCAACCAGGCTGGCTCTGATTGAAATTACCATTTTGATGCTCTGACCTTCAAATCTCTTAATAAAGCAGAAAATGACCTGTCCATTTGTCCTTCTGGCTGTGGGGAGTCAGCGTGACACCAGCTGAGTGAGCCAATACAAGATATAACTTAATCCGTGCTCCCAAATACAGCATCAAGACAAGAAGAAGAAAAAGAGCCTGATTCCTATTTACAACAGGGACTGCTCCCACTGCCACAAACAGGCCTTTAGCACCCCATGTAGGGTCAATAAGGGTCCTACCAATATGTGGCTAAAAGGGCAGCAACAAACACCACCTGCAGTGGCTCCAGCGCCTGGGTGCGTCTCAAAATCCACCACAACTCAAGATTCACTCCAAATACTTTGCACTTAGATAACCACATACAAATGTCTGACCACTGTTGAATTATGAGCTCTTCTTCAGAGCCTGGAGAAGAAGTAATGGAAATGGAAAAAAGTTTCTTCAAAGGAGAAGGTAACTGTAGCAAAGGAGAATAACTCTTTTCTGTGTTAATCTGCAGTTCTCATATAAAGTAGATAGAATCAGTGCTACCCACTCCTAAGGCAGTTGTACGTTGTGAAACCTCATATAGAGGAAAAGATCACCTCATCTTTGAAAATTAAATTCTTCTTTAAGCACTCTATTGACATTTGATGTTAAGCAGTAGGTAAAAACTAATAGTCTAGTATAAGAACGAGAGAATCCACTAAAATAAACTGGATTTTATATCTGTTTACATCAAGCTGAAATTTTGTTTTGCATTTCCAGAGTAAATAGAGGAAAATACCAACAAGTCTCTCTTCCAGCCAAGAGACAGAAAGATAATCATGTTATACTACATGGAAAAAACACTGAACCAAGCAACACCTATTTCCCTGCCACAAAAGTAAATTACCTTTCTGCATTAAACTACTTATCCTGAAATTCAAAGTAAAAGGAGTAAAATATTCAGCAAAGGGCTATTATAAAACAAACAAACAAACTGGAGAAAAGTTAGAAGTTAATTGAAAAGACTCGTAAAAATGAAGATGAAATACACAGATATAGGAAAAAAGGTTTTGTGTTGTATTATCCATGAAGCTGATAATTAGATCTAATTTATTAAACATTTTCATTATTAAAACTAAAATATATCAATGTTTTTCATGAGAATTGGCAAGTACTTTTATTGCTTTGTAAAACAGTATTGAATTGTACTCTATAAATTTAATCTGTGTATAGATTTTGAGGGTGTTCACCCACATATATTTGTAAACATGCATGATTAATTCTGAACTGTACCAATTCTTTTTCTTCTAGCAAAAAAACAAATTTCACAAGTTGCAGCTGACCTGTTTTTCTTAACATAAAAATCTGTAAATTGCAACTAAATGTATCTAAATATCTTTTATCTGGGGTCTCATAAGAGCAGAATTTCATGTGAGATTTCTACTAATTCTTGATTTCAGCCATGTGAAAATACACTATAAGCAGCTTTCCTATGCTATTTACTCTTCCAGATAAAAATAATGAGAATAACAACTAGCATTTTTACTATTGTATGTTGCCAAAATGTACAAAAGCATGATTAAATAAGCCCTGAAAATCTGCCAGAAATATTTTAGTATATCAGCAATCAATCAAACTCTTTTGAACATTAAGGACCTGGTTCCATTTGATTCATTTTCAATAGAGGCTCAGCTTCTTGTAGCTGACCACAGATAAACCTGTGATGAAGACCTGGTAGGTGCATGATCAAGTTTTCAATGAAATGTTACATACTACCATTTCCCTGGTAAAACAGGAACTTCTGTATGGAAAAAAAATAGGCAGTGAACACAAAGTCTCTTTAAAGGCTGCAGCCTCTTCTTTATCCCAGATGCAAAGAGTTGTCACTCTTCTTGCTGCCTACAACTGTCTAGGCATTAACATGATGGCTTCCTGCTAGCTTGGCATGAGCAGAAATGCCAGCAGGGCTTTAAGGACAACTGGGGCATCTACCCCACCCCTTTGCAGGGTCCCAACCAAGGGGCTCTGCATCACCTGGTGCTCCTGTGCTGCAGCAGGACCATGTTTCTGTGCCTTCTGCTAGGGGGCCAAAGCCTCCCTCACAGCTGGGCTGCAACCTACCCCTGCCTCTGGTGGCAGCTGCAGATAAGGTGGGCATGTTTTGGCTGGGAAACTGAAATGAGGGAAAACTAATGTGTGGAGAGAGCCCTAGACTCAATGGAGATGAGTAAGGCAGCAGCTGTCCTCCAGAAACGTACTTGGGTGACACTGGGGACACACTGGGGTTGTGACCAGGATGTCTCCAGCTCCAGCCTTCTGCAGCTTTGCCCCTGTGGCCTCCAAGGGACCAAACTGGCAGTGTGCTGTGGCCAGCACAGAAATAAGCTGCTTTTTAAAATGCTCTGATGCTTTGTTCTTGGGGATTTATTTTCTGTTTTCACTGATATCAATCACGCGTAGCAAGAGACTTTTGTGGACCCCAAATTAAAGCAAAGCAGGGCTGTTATATGCCTTTTTTTCCTTGAAAAATCGTTTTATACCTGAGACTTCTCAGGAAGAGAGAGCACCATAAAAATTTTATGTGTATATTAGAATGTTAAAAGCACTGTAGTAACAAGCCCTGTGTTTTAAATAAAATATAAGTACTGAATCCTATATTAGGAGTGGTGTAGTGGAGCCTCAAAGGCTCACTCTAAAAATTAAGGGCCACTAGTTCTAAACCCAAATAAAATCCAGGGAGCTGGGAATACCAGAGGAATTAACAGCAATAGTGTTACATACTCAGCGAGGTCAAGTGATCATATATGAGAGATTCCACCCAAACACAAACAGATTTGGAAGCTGCACATAGTCATGTGCAGGGGACAGCAGAGCAGTGGAGGAGGCTGGGCTGGATGGTATCCTTCACCACCGAGGGAAGCAGAGGAGGTGCAGACTTCCCACTCCTCTGCCAGCTTCCCACTATGCTTTTGTGGCCCTTCTTGTCCCCTTCCCACTGTCCCATCACCCACCAGTGACCCCACGTCCAGCCCTGTAAGATTTTCCTTCCTCTCCTGGGACCCCATGCAGGCAGCAGAGGCTGCTGTATCCTCAGTCCACCACCTCTTCTCCAGTTCTCTGTTATTCCATCACCTTCACGGCACTTTGTGTCAGATCCCTTCAGGATGGTGCAGCCAGTTCCCTACAGGGGACAAAGTAAGAAATGGCACTAACTGCCGTACGCACTTCTCACTGGTTGATGATACTCCAAAGCAAGGCTGTGAGTGGTACTGGTGTTACTCCAGATTTGTACTTGTGTATCTTAGGTCAAAATTTGACATGAGTGAACCTCCAATAGAGCTATGCATAGAAATATTAAGAATTACTCTTTAGACAAGTCTCACCAGTAATAGATATTAAATAGTTAGCTGCACTGTAGCTGGGAATTTAGCTCACTTTTTATAACCAGACTGTGTGTTGTCTTGTGTACTTATGTCTACAGCCTGACTCTCCCAGCTTACCCTTCCCTTATCATTTATACTCTGCAAAAGCGGTGCTAAGTGGATCTAGAAGCACACCATTCTAATCTGATTAACTTTTATCTCAATTTTATATTATCTCTCCACTATTTTAGAGAGTCAGGATTGCATAAAGTACATATTCAGTGCTACACAACACCACTTTTACAGACTGATGTGATAACTGTTCTAGCCTTTTATTAATCAACAGGCAAAGAACAACAGACAAAATATGCTTCAATAAGCAGAAAATCAATTACCCAAAAAATGAGTAGGAAGAAGCAAATACTTAGCACTGTGCTTTCCTTCTGTTCCTTTTGTTAAAATTTTAATGATACATTCCAAATGCCTGAAACATTTACAAAAAACATGGGAAGCTATAATCTACATACTTGCCTTTTAGGGCTCTTTAACACATCTTCTAAGAAGTCCCAGAGATGTTAGCCAACCCATTATGTGTAATGAATCTTGGCACAAAAAACCAGAACAGCAGCAGCTACACATGAAGCAGCCTATGCCATAAATTATCTCAAATACAAACCAAATTCCCCTTGTTTATCATGTATATAAAGCACCGGTGTTCAAGATTCCCTCCAGAAGTGCTGGACTGTGTGTAATATTACTCATAGCATAACAAGGTCTAGTTCTGTCATTGCAATTGCTTCTTTCTTCAGATGATAAAGTGCAGACATGTAGCAACAGGAAGTTTTCCAAAGAAATAAAAATATCAACAGGTTTAACAAAAAGTTTGGGGCAATTGTGTGAAGAGGTGAATAAGTGCCAAAGCATTTAATAAAGTCACCAAGTCTGACTGAAGTTCTTCACTGGTGCAGCACAGGGTAGGGCTGCTGACCTTAGTGCTGAGAATGCACTGATTAAGAATAACTTACAATCAGATTACAGCAGAGAATGTGCAAAACCCACCATTCTACTGGAAAATATAAATATATCACAAGCCATGTCACTTAGTACCAATATTCAGCTGCCTGTACTATCTCCAAGAAGAAATCCATGCCTGTGCATCTGGGACAATGCTAAATCCAGCTAGGAAAACAGCCCATTTTAGCACAGCCCCATCTTCTTCAGCTATGCAGAAGTCATCCCATGAAGATCTAAGGGATGATCTAAATCTGTAGGAACCAGAACACACACCTGGAAGGTTAGAAATGCAGAAGCAGAGAAGTTGCTGAACAGGGAGCTTCTGCCTTGAGCCTTGCAGGCATGTATTTTCAGGCAGACAATGCTGACAGCGTGCTCTGCCAAAAGTTTAGCTATGGTTTGTAAACAATTTGCACTTGAATATCAAATGTTATTGGCTTGGTGGAGTCCTTTTGATTTCGTTTCAGCAACCCAGCTTTCTCTCTCTCTCTATTTTTCTTTTTTTAACAGTATGACTGGTAAACTGTAGGTTAGGTGATTTTCCCTGATCACCTAAGGTACAAAGTTATGCAGGTGTAATCAAAATTGCATGCTCCTCTCAGTGGGATCTTGAAGTAGACTCATCCAGCTTAGGAAGGCAAGCTCCCTTCCTCAGGAATGAGGTGAAAACAATATTATTAAAGAAATATATGACCCTGCACAATTATAAGCTTTGCTGCCCTGAGGCAGTCAGGGTTTTATGCTTTGTTTCCACATTACACTTTCAACAACTGAAGAGTCATCCAGAGACATAGAATGTGAAACCTGCCACCAAGGTAGATGGCTCCTCTGGAAGTCAGTTCCACAGTACAAGGAAAATTTCTTTATCAGGTTGCTTAAGAGAGAAAATGGTAATTAATTGAAGGCTCTTTGAGGTTTGCAATGTTGGAAACAATTCCCAGAGAGGAAGATATTAGCGCATAGTCAGAAAAAGGTTTCTGAAAGTTATAGGCTATCTATTGAAGGTTTGTGCAACATATATGTCAGTAGTACCATCAAGTGTGTAAATTTGTGTTTTTCCTGCAAGCAAATACAGTGTGCTCTTACTGTCTACAGTTATATGTACAGAATATCCATTTCCTAGTATCTATTATCTGTTCACACAAACACATATATGACAACCTGTTATAATTTACAGTCAAATTTAAGCATTTGCAACATCCTTTCACTTTATATATATATATATTTTTTTTTTCAATTTACCTATTTATTTATTTTTAAATAATTATTTTGTATGTTCATTACCAACCATTAAAAATAATCCCATAAAGCAACAATATATGAAGCAGGAGGAGGAAACAAGAACATAACAATTTTAAAATATTTCCTGAAGAACCACATCACCTGGGTACTTGTTACCTCTTGTAGCTGAAAGATTCTGCTAGAATTTGTGTACAAGCCATGTTAGTTTTCTGTGGCAGGGTTTGTACATAACAGCAAGTTTCTGGATCTTGTTAGCTCAGGGCAAAAAGTCATGTTTTAGAGCAGTTGCCCCAGCAGGAGGATAAAAGATGATGGTTGGTAATTACATCAGTTTTGCACTGTTGAGCAGATGTTCTTGCAGATAGATTTTGGCTGGCATTTACAGAACATCGCTAGTGAATCTCATGATAGCGTTGGAGGAATGCTGCTACAAGTGGATGGAGCCGCATGCTTGTAATAAAAAGATTATGAACAGAAGAAATAAATGGAAAGAAGAAACAAATGTAAATGGTACTAGCAAAACTACTTCAAAAACTGGTTTTTGTCTTTTAATAAGAGTTATATTTAATCTTGATCAACCTGAATGTGGGCCAGTGGATTTGGAACTTAATAAGCTTACACATGGTACCAGTTTTCAATATCCAGAGAGGACATTAGAGTTTGTATAGGACCAAAATTAGACAAATAGAAGGAGATTCGGGGCTGGAGAGACAACAAAGGAATTCAAAACTAAGACTATTCCTTACCTGCAGATGATTGACAGCAGTTTCAAGAAAGCTGGACAGCACCCAAAAATACAAAGTAAAATTTGTTAGAATGAGAACCCAGCTCAACTCCTATGAATGACTTCATAGTGATGGATGCAATATAGTGGGAAAAAAAGATTGTACTTATGTCCTTATAGGCAATTCCAAATGTTTAAAAATATTAACTAATTATTAACCAACATTACTCATCCCTGGGATGGAGCAGCATCATTTCCTTCATATATATGACTGAAAAATGACTTGCTCAAGTCCACACAGCAACTCAAGCGGCAAAACCAAATTGTGGCTCAAGATCTCACACTCTCAACTCTGTTCTCAGCCTCTAGGTAGGGTTCTGAATAGGTCCTCTTTTAGGTGTTAAGCTCAATGTTAAAGGTGGAAAGGTGAAAAATAGGCCACAATCTGGGAAATTCTTGGTATTTCTACCAAAGCCAGCTCTTGAAGACTGAACACATTTTAAAAATCAGCCAATTTGATGTATGACTTTCCATAAATTTTTGTATATTGAATGAAGAAAATATAATATCACAACTGGAGCTGGACTCCTGTGATTTACCATTGCTGTGGGCTGTCAGCATATCTGTTAATGGAAGGATTTATTGACAAGAGCTGTTTTAAAAACAAGGCATTTACAATTAGATTAGAATCCATTCTCCTTCATTTTACCTACCTGCAGGAATGCTGACTTTCAAAATCCCCTCTTTATTGTGCTGGGTGAATGATGCTAAAAAAAGCGACAAACCTGTCCCTGCTGGCAGATGCCAGCTTGTGGAACTAGATATGGGCGCCCCACTCGCCCCTTTCCCCAACAGGGAATCAGACACTACATAAAGCATCAGTTGAAGTTTCCTGTGCAAAGCCAAGAGTGTTTAGAGTAATAAAAGAGAATACATTGTTACCATATGCTTTGCTTTTAGATCTTAGTTCCTAGGGGAAAATTTGGTCCAATAGCCAAATTATAATATTAATGACTTGTAGAGATTTCTTAAGACAAGCAGGGCTAGTGAATGCCTTGACTCCAGTGAAGGGGATTGTTTATTATATGCACTCTAGGACTGAATTTTGCTGCAGTACTTCAAAGTGAAGCTACTGGTGTTCCCATCATGCAAAAGACCTGAATAAGAAGGTGACTTAGAGCAAGGTGGCTAGGAGGAGACATTATCCAGAATGGGGAAGGACAAATCAGCACAAGTTTACATACTAAAAACTTGAATTTAAAAGAGTAGATTAAAAACAAACCAGAAGATTTCTCTCAAATTATCTACTTTGTTTTTTTCTCCCAATTGTGAACTGAAGATGAAAGGGCTTGGGAGGCTATTGCCCATGGTGGGACTGTGCTGATATAGAGTGCACTGGTCAGTACAGGTTTCTAGAAGGAGCTGCTTTGCCCATGAGAGTCCCAGAGCTCATGCCACTGAATCAGATAGACATTTGCCACCAACTACATGTGTCCTGCGGTTGCAGCTCCTTCCCTTTGACTGTCTCTCTGAGGGATGTGGGTATCTTCTGCAGCACTCAGCCATCTAAAGGCTTTTGTGTGCATCTCATGGCACCAGGAAGGATGTGCAGTCTTGCTGTGAAATATTTCTCATGGATTTCTAAGCATAGTCTTGAAGGAAAGTGATCTGTAATATCACTGCCTGCAATGCATATTTTCCCAAACACCTGGAAGAACAGAGAAAGCATTTTCTCTCAAGCCTATGCTCATGTAATAAAAATATATTTTTCCTAACATGTCAGATTCCTCTACCTAGGGCATAATTTGGTAATTCTTAACAGCAAAGAGTATAGTTAGCCTTTGCAGATGTAAAACACAAAAAGGAATTCAGCAATTCACATGGGCACTTCCTAATGCTGCTGTGGTTTTCTCATGGTCTCTCCTGTGCACTGGCAATGTGAGCTCATTCTGTCTTGCTTCCTTTCAACGCCTTCAAGTGCACTGAAGTGCAACTGCTCTGGTTTTCCTGGGAATCTACAGTGTGAAAAGGAGGAAACAGAGTTCAGGGGTAACACTTCAGGTTCCATACTGAAAGCCACCCCAAGGAAACAGGAGGTTAAAAAAAAAAAAAAAAGAAGGAGGAGGAGGAAAAAGGGAAGGCTGAAGATATCTCGATATCTCTCTTTGAAAAGATAAAATGAGATTGTGTTCGTTAGAAAGTGACCCACAGAAACGTTGTAAGCATGTTCATGACCTCTTTTTAAGAAACAGTGCTCAATATGCCATATCATCACCTATATCTGTAATAAATCAAATGACTGGAAAACAAATGTCACTTATTAGAACATTGAGGTTTACTGTTCAAGTGATTAACTGAGAATCATTTGTATGATTAAACGCTGGAAAGTAATTTGCTTTCACTCTGAACCTATAGCATAGATCCCATTACAGGGAAGTGCTGCATATTAGTTGAAGCAAATTAACATTCAAAGGCTTTCTGGAGTGGCTGCTAATCACAGGCTGTTAATTACTGTCATTACATTCGACTGCTGAAGAGACTAACTGAGGAATCATTCTCATGATCTTGGTATTTGAAAGTGATCTTCACCAATAAAAACACTTCAGACATACAGAAATTGCAAATTGCTGAATTTGCTGACACAGTTGAAAATTTCGCTGACTATAAGTACCCGTCTGGTGATAGATGCATTCTTGACACAGTTTCAGTGTTTGGACTTAGGAAATAATGAGTATCAATGTCCTAGCTAGGGAATATGCAAAGATGAAGGAGGCCTTCGTATCCTTAATTAAGGAAAGCAGTAGCAGAGCTCGTTCACAGATAAGTGACTGTACATAATAATAATGTATTTATGTGCAGGACTGTTATGCTATATTACTTTAGCAGCAATTAGGTTTTCACAAGGTAGTTTTAATAAAAGGTATACTTATGTAATAAATAAACAACTAATTTCCATGGCAGATTAATTATATACAGCTTAAAATGGTCACCATGCTAAGTGAAATCTGTAAAGACAGATTCTTACAAATGCAAATGTACAACTACATGCTTATAAGTGAATATATTCTCTACTTGTAAATCAGGGACACACAAGCATGAATTTCAGGATGGATCCCTCTGTAAAAACAGGCTCATATACAATTTCTGCATATAAAAAAGATTCAAGCTTACTTTGCTTGAAGGATTTGTATGCCAGCCTAGAAACAGTCTCAGCAAGAGAGGAGAAGGCTTTCTTGAAAGTGTCAGACCCTTGGCTCAAGACCTGTAACTTGAAGATGTGAGAGATCTTTCCCACAGGGTCTGCTAAGATTTTTTTTCTTGGCTTGGTCTTTAGCAGATCAAGCTAAGTGCCTTACAGTGAAAGAGCGAGGCGTGGCCAGCTATATTTCCACCTGTATGAAGGGAAAAAGATACAGAATAGACCTATAGAATTTAGTGATAATATGCTGTCTATATAGTTTTTCCACATAACTATAAATTACGTTTAAAACATTGCTAATTCCATAGCAAAGCCAGATGCAACAGTATACTAATATTTCTTAACAATATGGTTTAACGCTTTTTCAGTTAATGAATTATCTGTAAATAGACAACCTTCTTGAGTGTATTCATTATTAGAAGTGATTGTACTATAACACAGAGAAATAATTCCTCATTAGTTACTCATTTGCAACACAATTTTTTGAGGGTACTCTATATTCCTGTTGATGGCATGTTGTAAAATCCAACAGGCTTTTCTGGACAGGAAAAAGGTTACTGTTGTCCCAAGAAGATGATTACCTAGAGACAACATGTGAAGAGTTTTGCATTCTACAAATGTTTAGGAATTCAAAAATTCAATTACATTTTGAAGAAATGCAATCTCTTGTTGGGTGTTATCAGTAACCTTCACAGGATAGGGCACACTGGGAATAAAGACTTAGAAAAATGCATTCCACAGCAGCATATAAATTCAGTGCATCCTCCTTCAATTAATGTTCCATATCAAACCTTCCCTACTGATGGACAAATGCAGATTAAGATCCAAATCCTGCCTTTGAATGTGCACATGGAGCTCCTCTTGTGCTCTAGTTAAATAAACACTATCTATTTTCTGTAATTTATCACAATTTCTTCAAAGAAATTATTTGGAATTATTCTTTACTTTCCTGGCTACAAGGAAAACCCTCTACTTCACCCACAAACAGTGCTCTGGGAATTAAGGGGAGAGCATCTTAAAAGCTGAGAAACCTAGTTATTTGGTGGTGATGGTGGTGTTTTGAGGTTTTGTTTGGGTCCCCTGTCGCTGCCCTCCATAGATTTAGAGCAATGGATAAACAGTAACTTTCAGCTCATCTCAGTGGAGAAGGGATAGCTGACACTGACATGATTTGACACCACACCTGAAGCACTTTTTTATCTAGCATATTAATTAATTTGGGAATCTACATCTTTTATTTGTGATAGTTCTAGCAGGAATTGTAAGCCTTGCGATGGGACACAGTTAACTAAAACCCGTCTCAGTCTGATACAAGCTGGTACAACTTAATTAAGTCCACAAGGCAACTTTGAGGTCCAGTTTAGGCTGCAGAGATGACACTATCTATATTACTGAAATGAAGTAACTAAAAGAAAAAAATGACAGAGAACAAAAGATAGGTATAGACAATTTTTTTATGAACTGAGGATTAGCCATGACTACTTGGTTCCTGCTAAGGAAGTCTGAATTATCCATCCTTGGCAGGCTATGCAAAGATGATTATGTCAATCCATTGTAATTCTTTTATTTCTGAACAACAGCTCTGAATTGTCAAACTTGTGGGGCTTACAGCACTACTTTGATTAACCACAGAAAATGCTCTGTGAAAGTAATTCTTTTTTCCTTGGGTTCACTGGAATAGTGCTTTTCAGGTCCCTTAAGTCACTATCAGAGACATTAAAAATATTCATTGCATCTTAAGACAAAAAAGGGATTGTTTTAAGAAACATTCTTCCAGTTCTCAGGCAGCTCTATCTGCTAACTTTATGTATTTGCCTTTGTACATCACCAATATGTTTCAAATGGGAATGTAAAGGTGTAGGCCAATGTCTGAGGCATGAAGTCATTCCATTGCAAGCGCTATCCCTTTAGCATTTCATATGAAATTAAATGGTCTGGAGACCTCCCGCAAACCTCATTCTGAAAGCTATTGGAAAGGGAAAACTTTCTACCTGCTGAGTCTCCTGCTTTACAACACAACTGTCAGAAGTCTCCAAAGCTCCACTGTGGAGATTCCCTCTCCTTAATCTTTCCTGTAGGATTTCCTGTAGCAACAGGGATTTGCAGCAGGGTGTGGTAAGATTCTGTTACTGTTGCCACCAGCATTTAGTGCTGCTAAGTAGATCCAACAGAGTTCAGTTATAGAAAAATATACATGGGAGAGACTTTAAAGCATTCCCTTAATCCGCCTCCCTGCATTGAGGCCATAACACATTTAGCTACAACTGTGTCTAAACAGCTTCTGTACTGGTGACCCTTGAGAATCCACGGAGTATGTAAAGGCCTGCGAGAGGCAGCAAAGACAAACAAGCTGTTTTATCAGCAAGATAGATACACTCCATGAGGGTCCACACTTCTACCAGGTGATGAAGACTTGTAAAAATTGCAAAATGTTAGAAGTTATTGCTCTTGATCATCCCTGAGAAATGTTTATTTCTCCTTTTTCAGAAATCTGCTCCAGAGAACAACCTCCTACACAGCCAAGTCTACTGTTATTCTGTGTCTGGAGCTGTAAATATTTTCCCTTAATATTTCAACTTTCTCTGTACAAATGAGATACAAGATCTTTTTCTACTACCTAATCAGACATTATATATTCTGTACTATTGATTTTAATTTCTTCATTGTAAGAGCAACTAACTTTTTTTTAAAGACACGGGTACTAAAAAGGTTTAATTAAATTTACCCCATTCTTAGTGTTTCCCTCCTTTTGTTATGTTGCCATTACTAGCAGAAAAAAAAGATCAAATTGCATTAATTAACATTTGCTGTGGACTCAGTTGAGTCATCTGAAATATCTACTGAGATTTTCTGCTTCCACAGAAGATGGTGTTCCAGCCACCTAAGCTGTCCCAGCTGTTATTTCTCAGTAGGAGGTGCCCGTGGAGTCACGCTCCTGCCTGAGAAGTGACTTACCTTTGTCCTCACTTACTGAAGTATTTGTGATCTGCTCTTGAACCTCCAACTCATGTTTCAGGCCAGGGTCTGCACATGGAGACACAAACCAGCTGATCCCTTCACAGACGTCCCAACTGGAGAACTGTCTGTCTGTGATCACAGGGGGTGGCACTGGGGTGTCTGTAAGTAATCAAGACAAGCTAGTCTCATCAAAATGACCAGCAGTGCCTCAGCTTACTCAAATTAAATCCTAACCATTTCACACAACTAAACTAACTTTCTTGTCCCATTTACAGCTCTGCTGCAAGCTGCCTTTATTGTGCAAGGTGTTGTCCGTACTAAAGATCTAGCAGCAACAATGGCCCTTCTCTCCAGGGTGGTGGAAGTATGCGATACGTGCCTGGTCATCAAGACATGTGACAGCTAGAAGAAACTAACCTTGGTGTCCTTTTGATCCATCCCTTATTTGCATGGAAATTTTGTGCAGCTAACTTATCTTGTATATTAAACAAAGTACCCAATATTTAAAATGCAGTAACTTTCTTTTAAAATATCAAATTGGGTGTTATTCAAATGCCCAGCAGATCAACTGTAAATTAAAATTGAAAGTTTCAAGCTGTAGAACATGAAATATATTTGCATGTGTTAAATGGTTTCTTGATCACATTGGAGTCTCCACCGGAGTCTTCTCACAGAGTTCAAACAATTAAACACTACTTCCTACACAACCATAAGTTATATGGCCTTTTGGTTAAATATTATTTTTGTGGGATGTAGTTATCCAGATTGTTCTCAGTAATAAATCTGCTCCTGCATAACTGATTAAATAATGGTTTGCCTGTTAATCTTGTTAAAATATGTTTGTTCATTTTTGTAAGCGTGGATGACCTTTGAGAATGGAAGCCAGGAAGAGGGTAGCAATGTGACAGACAAACACACATAAAGAAGGGACCTGCCTTGTGTTTTCCCTGCATTGCAAGCAACACCCTGACTAGAAAACACAGAGGTGTTGCCCAGGAAAAGCTTTCCATAGGAACCCCCAGGTGAGCAGTTTGAGGACTGTAGAGTAGGCGGTCAGTTGCAAACACAGCTCAGGGCATGTTCTGAACATACAAATCAATGACAATTAAAACAGATTATAAAATAGCAGTAGTAGACAATTAAGTCTCTCTGTGATTTATGTGATCTAAAGGTGCAGGGCCAGATTCTTCTCATGTACTGATGGGGTTAGAGATTACTACAACTCTAAGGAGGAACAGACTCATTTTCTGGGGACCTTTGAACCTGTTCCTGATGGGAGATCACCTTAATGACTGGGGGTGGGTTCTATTATTGAGACACCTTTGTTGCTGCAGATGGAATAACTCAGCTGCTCATACTCAAGCAAGACATACTGTTGTAACAACTCTCCTAATTTTTTAGAATGCTTTAGGCCAGATTTAATGTGTTTACTATTAGCCTTTTTCTGAAAATGATCTTAAAAGAATCCAAAGGCCACAAGTGTTGCATGAAAGTATAAAGTGGGTTAGAACAGATGTCCACCTGTATCTGTATTTCCTCTCAAACAGCTCTGGTTCTTTAAGAAGAGAGTGTAAAATATAAGACATGTGCAGAGTTGTTTTTCCTCAGTTATATTGACCCAGTTTCCAGTAATCAGCTGTTTACGGACTCATTGTATAGAATGTTTTTTCTTCATTTAATAATTACCGAATTGCTGAAATATCTATGAATTTGTCTAGTAACTTTTAAAACTCCTTTATAATTCTGGCCTCCAGGATGTCCTGCAGCAATGAGTTCCTCAGGATCATCGCTGTTTGTGCTAAGCAGGGCTCTGCCAGTCCCAAAGACTCTGACCCACTGACTTGAAGTAACCTCGTTTGAAATCAAATCACAAGAAAAGAGAACAGGACCAGCCCTGGAGAACCTATAAAATGATAGTGGTGAATGTGAGAGGTAATTTGCATGAAGAGCTAAAAATAACCTGACAATTTGCACAGAGTTTCCAGTGGAAGATTTTATGTGCACTTTAGGAAGTAAGAGAAGTGAGTTTTCACATTTATGAATGAACACAGCTGTGCAAAGCCAGGTATAAAAGCAAAGAAATTTAAAGGTTCCCTGCTACAACAGGACAAAATTAGTGAAGTGCTTTCAGCACAGAAATAATGAACATGCTCAGGGCTTTTGTCTGCGGGAAGAATTCTGGTTCTGGAGGTCTAAATAAGCTGCAAATGCTTGAAGGTATCACAGGGAAAATGAATTGCGATTAACCAGCTAGAGATTATTTTAAAGCAAAAAAAAAAAAAGGTCTGAACACTTCCATAAAGATATTGAAATAAAGCTTGAGGATGACACAGTAGGTGACAATCTGAAGATATTGCTGCTATGAGATGCTAAAAAGAACTTCACAATTAGTCAAATCTTTAACCAGATATTTGAACTCAATGACATCTTTCTAAACATAAACTCAGAAAATTGAAATAGCAGAAATAACCTACAAATCAAGTAAATATAGTGAGGGGAGTGTTATTGCTGCCTATTCCAATCAATAACTACTCCCCCTTATCAGTGATCAAATTATTTAGCAAGGCAAATGGTGACATTAATGAGCCAACAGAACTGAAGGGATGCTGTGATCACTAACAGCTACATTTTCCACGCAGGATTGAAAATTTGAGAAAACACCATGCCACAAAAGGAAAACTCAATCTGATTTTTTTGCTGTTAGGCATTCAAACATTTAATCACCGAAGCAAAAACTTACAAAAGAACCAACATTATATCAAAACAGTGTGGGCAATACATTATGGATTAGGACTTGGAGTTATATACATTGTAGGTCAGTACAGAACTACTGGTAACTGATGCCAGGAGAACTCAGAGATCAAGCAGGAGTACATGGGCTCAACTACGTTGCTTTATTAAAGTGTATGTGATTGCCCTAAGTCAGTATTATCTACAAACAAGGATTTCTAGAAGCTGGCTGTCTACCACACTTGGTATCACTACAAAGAAATATACCTGTGTATGGAAATGAGAGGAAGACCTTCGTTGCTGAGAAAGGAGCCCAGGTTCCTAAATTATCCAAACTTCAGAGCTAAAAGGCAATGGTACTGAACTGCAGCAGCAGCTGGGAATAGTGGGTGAGAAACAGGCCAAAGCAGAGGACAAAGGCAAATGCAAGTTTAGAGGACACAGCAACAGTTTGTCAACATCTCTGTCAGCTTTTCAAGATGCAATTCTTCATCTTCATAATGAGAAGCAACCTCAATGCATGGCATTTTCTCTGTGGTGGGCTCACTCTTTTTCCCAAAATACTTAAATGACCCTTAGTCTGTCACTGGAAAGCTACCAATCTGTCAGTCACAACCTGTGATGTCTCACCAGTAATTCTTCCTCTTGCTTTCCAAAAGCAATTGCTGCATTTGCACCACTCACAGCAAATCAATCTCTGTGTTCTGCCAGATCACAGACTGCTTTCAGTGCCTCCAGCCCAGCTCCTCCTCCCATGCCACCCCTCTGCTCACTGGTCACAGCCTTTGGGAGCCCTCCGAGAGTCTCGGATGGAGTTTAACAAAGCTTTTCAGACGCTACTCTGTTGTCTTAATAGCGCTCTTTTCCATCCTCTGCGATACAAAAGATAGAAACGAAAACACAAACAACTTCAAAGTCAGCACGAAGAATGACATTTCAAAGAAGTCTAGCACAGATATTTGCATGACAGGTACCTCGGAGTTGTTCAGAAATCTCCTTTACTGCATGGTATACTTATAACATTTTAAAGGAATTAATACAAGCAATTCCACGTAGTTTGGCCACCTGCAGAGCACGGCAAAAACCATGCTGTCTGAATCTGACTTGAGCTCATCCTTGCTCACTTCCATGATCTGTGGTCATCTCAAGCAGGGAAGGGAAACCAGCTCACCTCATTCTGCCAGCTCTTTTCCCTTCATCTTAACTCATCTGACATGCTAGACAAAGTAGCAACCCCCACCCACCTGCAGAGGGGCAAGAATCACTTAATCCAGGGGTGAGTAGGAATAGTTACATTTACAACGTCCTAAAATTACATTTGGCCCTTTGAAGGCAACTGCGAGGCTGATGTGGCTCCCCGTGAAAATGAGTTTGACACCCCTGACTTAATCCAATGGAGAGATGTCAACATGCTTTGCAAAGAAGGGCTGCCTAATTGGATGGGGAACCCAAATCACAGTGACTGCAGGCAACTTGCCCACAGCCAGTCAAGTGATGGTGACACAGCAAAGCCCCAAACCCACACCTCCAGATTTCACCCATGGGTCTTCCCCAGGACATGGATGAGCAGCACTGGGTTTGTTTTCTTTCAGCTCTCCAATGCAGGTAAATCAATTAGGTGACAGCAACACGGAAGTACAAGGGAGTTTTGTAGTTACTTATTAATCCCGATGCACGCTTAGAGTGAATAACAGTCTCATCATATGTATGCAAAATCTAGAAAATATGCAACTAGTAAATTCAGGGAGATGTAAACAGTACAAGGACTCTTAATTGAAAGCGGTCACACAGCATTTAGTAAGCTTATTTCAGTCTTTGGGTTTTTTGTATGCTGTTTCCCCTTGCCCTTCTTGCTCCCATAATTCTATGAATGTGTGTTTGCATGTGCAGTGCATGCTCAGTCCTCTTCTTACTACAGTAGATAATGTTACAAATATGCGCCCACTCCAAAATCAGAAAAAACTGTGTGGTGTGTGGTACCTTTTCTGCTTTGAGCGATGGGCCTGCAGCACTGAGCAGGTAAATGTTTTCTGGTAGGAGCAGTATTTTTCCCATGGCTGTGTGCTGCGGGAACGTTTATCTTTGCTCGAGTTGCCTGGCTAGTGCAAAGCTACTTGAAATGATTCATGGGTCTGACAGATGTCTGGTACAGCTGGATGTGTCCTTGATTATCCCAAAAGTCTGGACAATGCTGTCATTCACCATTGCCCAAATTATCTCTGTATTGACTGCAGAAGCCTCTGTGACAGTACTGTAATGGCTAATTACCCAGGATACCTCTGATACTTACTTTATAGTGGTTTAGAAGAGTTAAAAAAAAAGAGAGAGAGAAAGAACTGGAGCAAAAATCATACCAGTAAAAGTTATACTCTTATATGTTCCTAAACAATATATGCTTCAGTCTACACGAGAATATGCTGTGTGGGCTAATTAAATCCAGGCTGCCCTTTTAAAATGGACAGGTTTCCAGCAAAATAGATAAGGATGAAATGTGAAGAATCCTAACAATGATAAATCATGGACAATAGAAGGAGCTATTAGCCAGGATAGAATTGTATATACAACATTCTTGAAAAAAAGATGATGAGCACCATTTGCCTGCTTTATCTGTTGCTGGAAAAATAACATGTTCTGCTTAGCACATAACAAAGACTGGCATGGGTAGTGATGCTAAATACATACATGGCTATCTTGTAAAACTGCCTATAAGGAGGTATGAAAGCAGACATCTCCTTTCCCCCACGAATTTGAAAAATACTGTTTCTGCAGAGTAGAAATATATTAAGACAAGGGCTAAACGAAGATAGAGTACAAAAATCTCATTTCAGTGAAGATGAGGCCTTAATGACAACTCAGGTGAAAAATTGTATCAAAACTCTGCTTTTCAGGGTTGTGTCTCTCCTCATGACTCAGTTCAGGCCCAGACTGATTTTCAACCAATTCAGAAATTATCTATGATTCACAATGTCAGGTTGTTCCCATGAAGTCAGTGATGACATTCCCAGTGGCTTCAGTGGAGCAATGGATTTACTTTCCAGAACCAAACCTTCCGCTTCAGGCCCAGATGTCACATATACTGATCTAGAAGATACCATCTCAGTGCCTTCTGTGGTGGGGAACAGCTGATTCAGTCCAGACACCAAATTAGAATTAGGCAACCCAAACACATCTCACTGATACTGCCTTAGTGGTATCAGTATAGACATTAGAGAAAGAAAGATCACACTTTTGATTCTGTGCCCGTCTTGTATAGCATTTATCCTCATTACCTCAGTGTAAATAATGTATTTGTTAGAAGTTGATGAATTATTGACCAGAACATTTGGATATGTCTTCAGATAAAAATAATAGGTAATTAACTCTCTTTGTAACTCAGAACTGAACAGTAAAACACCAGTGAATTAAATATAGAATGCTGCCATTTCCTTGTTTGTCAGGTCCTTCAAAGAGATTACATTTTTTGTAGGTATGTCTGTTATATGAAGTCATTCACTAAAATGTATCTAGTCACGAAAAAAAAAAGACAAATAGAATGTTTGCTGTTTAAAATACTAGACCTAGCCATTCATCTTATTAGGGTAGAAGACCACATGCTGTTATTTACATCCATACTACGATAACATATTTTTTACAATTAGAGTTCTGCTGCTGTTACTTAGGTTTCAATTTTTTTTTTTTATGACTCAATTAAAATTTCCTTACCTATCATTATTAGCAGAAATATGTCTATTTGTTAATGTGCTACAACACCTGTAAAATTGAGAAACAAGAATTCAATATTTGTACTGGGGGAGCTAAGCACAGACAATAATGGGAAAATATTCTCTAACTCTTTGAAAGATTATGGGACTGCAAATGGAAAGACTGCATATTAAATATGGAGCCAAACTGAAACATCTTTTCTAGTCCCATTGCTCAAGCTTCTGGAGACTCAAACACAACTTCATGCAGGTGAATTAAGTTTCCAGTTCTTGCAGTGCAAACTAAATCCTGACTGCGGCAAAATTTTGCAAAACTGAGTTTGTTACAAGGCAGTGCAAATGTTTGGTAGAGTAGTCCCACCAAGTCTGTGCAACAAGATGCATGTCAGCTAAGGACCTGCCCTGGCAACACATATTTGAAAGTTCTTACGAGCATTGAAAAGGTGTGGTTGGAATAAAATAATCTAATCCAAATAATCGCTTGTGTTTATTTTAGTTTTAATTTTGTATCATTTCAACACCTTGAAGACTCTTTCTCATGCACTTCTTTCAACCTGAGTAGTCAGGAACAGATTCATTTTAGATATTTGCTCTTGCAGCTATCTATGTAGAACTGGGTGATGCTGGGAATACACAAAACACCAGGAATGTTTAACACCAATAATATTTGGTGACAGGTTTTGTAGTGTCTTCAATTTGAGCTTTGAGCTTCCCAATGGCTTTTGAACGATCAGAGTGCATGGTACAACGAGTGATTACTTAATTTGGGGTAATATATTCCTCATGTAACAGTCTGAGATGAGTCTCAGCCTTGCAAGCTGTTCTTGAACTCAATAGGTAGGAGCAAGACATTGACTGGTGGTGTCCTGATATGGAAAACAAGAGGGTGTGTTTGAAAATGTGAAAGTTGTTTTCTTTTTTAAAAAAAAATCTTCTGAAAAGTTAAAACAAACCCACAAACAAACAAAAAATTTCCCAACAGAACGACAGGAAAGCCACGCTCATGTACTTCACATTTTATGCAGCACATCAAGATCATCTACTGCTGTGGCTGAAGAGATCAGCAAGAAAGAGCAGCACAGAGCAGCCACCCTGCCCATCCTCAGCCCCTCAGCCCACTCTTGGTCACGCATGTGACAGCAAGGTGGTGGAGCTAAGATACCTCGATAGCAGGTACTGCCCCTCATGTTTCAGTACATTTTTCTTTTATTCTAAATTATTGTTTGGTTTTAAGATGGATTTTATATGTCTACAACACTAGGGAAGAAGTTCTTGATTGACTCACCAGCCAGGTACCCAAGGAGTGCATGTTTCCTGCTTTGACTGAACTTTCCTGCTGAATCTTTGTGCCAAGATTTTCAAGAGATCACATATTTTAACTTTTCGTACCGGAAAGCACTTCAGATGAGTTTTGGAGAGAAGATCCATAGCACTTTCCAAAAAGGCTGTATCTGCGACTCCCAAGCTCATCTCTCACTTTTCCTTCTTCCTAGTCACTTTTAAAAGAAAGAAAAGGAACGGTGTGGTCCAGCTTTCAGATTCCATGACAAACAGTTACTTTCACACTATAAAACAGTTAATGAGATCCATCCAGCATCTTTTCAGTGGTCTCAATCTTGGACAGCATTGTTCTCTAAAAAAACATCACTCTCCCAAATAGCTGTCAAAGTTCTATTTCTCCCCCTCTTACCTCATGTCCAATAGCAGGTAATGGAGCTAATTGTTTTACCACAGTCACTGAAGGCTGAGAATTGCAGTCACATTGTCTTTGCTCCCGAAAGGAGTTTCTGCGAGTCTTCCTGACTGAGACAGTCCATATATTTATGCTCCGATCCAGATGGAACCTGAATGGGGACTATCCTGTTCATGACTATGAAATGGGGATCATGATGAGTAGATGAGGTTCTTAGGGACATGGTTTAGTGACTGTGTTGGGTTAATGGTTGGACTCTATGATCTTGAGGGTCTCTTCCAATCAAAACCATTCGATGATTCTATGCATAACAGGTTGTACATGGAACAAAAGTACTTAACTTCTCCCGTGATTTTTGTTTTGGGAACATGGAAAATAGATATGGGAAACATTTTCTAAAGAAGAAAGGGCCCCATCTCTGGAGAGCAAACACTGTGCCCTGGTCATATCCCATGGCAATGGCTGTACGGGAGCTGTGTGACATTTCTTTTATGCTTCCCATGGAAGAGAGGCAGAACATGAACTGCAGAGCTTGAATTCACTCTGCACTAACACAGGAATTCAGAAATGTAAATTTTAATCAAAACTTCCTTTAGTATTCAGGAAACATGTTATTCACCTAGGACTTAAAGTTTCACTGCAATTTTGTTTTAATACCTTAAATTAAGTACTTGGCAGGAGAAGAAAAAAAATATGCATTTTTGCACAAGTATGTAATATTTCCTAGGATTTCAATATTGACAAACACAGTTTTTGCTACTCATCAATTTTTAACACTCTTCCCCAATATATAGAAGGTCCTTTCCAAGGAACATGTTACTGGTTATGTTCACTCAGAGTATTCCTTCCCACCCCCCCCCTCCCCCCCGCCTCTTTGCTTTTCAAAGGTCTTGGGATGGAAGGTAAAAAAAAGTCAACGAAAAACATTTTGGAAAATTGTCACAGATCCTAATACATCTCAGAATTACAGCCACTAACAAGATCACTGCAACTTTCTTAAGAGCTGTCAGACACATTTACAATTCCAATTATTAAAAGTTGCAAATATATTATAAACTTCACCACATGATATTCTCCAATAATGCAAACAGCCTTTGCAGCTAGGGTAACATGAAATTCAAAGGAGACTTTGATTACATCTAATTTGGTAAAGAAATGAAATCATAAGCATGCTTACTTCAACCAACAAGGAAAGAAAGCAAAATAATACATCAAATCCCTGAGTAAGCAGTCACGAAAGACCTTTAAATAACTCAACTTTCTACCATATTTTATTATCCTTTCCTAGTTTTATAGCATTATCTGCTACAGAAATGCAGGGAGATTTGTAAAACACTATAGCATTTAAGTCATTACATTTTATAGCTAATTTCTAATGTGGATTTGATTTTTTACGAGCACAAAAAGAATCTCATTTGCATTAGTGACAGTAACTAGAGAAATTTAACACCTGGCACTGGTTGTACCAGAAATTGAATATTAGCTACTTGGGTGCTAAAAAGCACATTCATACCTTCAAGGGGTATTTTTCATTTATTTATGCTGTACTCTCATGTTTACCATTACGAAAGTGTTCTTACATCATTATGGAGGAAAAGTCTCAGGAATGTAAATATACCACTCACTCGATAAAGGGAGTTTGCAGCAACAGCAGCAGCAAAATGCATCGTTTATACGCTAAAGAACATACAAACCCAGAAATAAATCTCCAATGAGACATAAAATTAGAGCAGCAGCAATGTACAGACAATCCATAGATGCTGCTGCTTTCTTGGAGCAATGCATTACACCCAAATTAGACCTCCATTTAAAAAAAAAAAAAAAAAAAAAAAGAACAAAAAACAACATAGCTGACACAAAAAAATAACCGTATTTCCACATGAACAATCCACGTATTTATAAAGGGTAGAAAATTAGGAGCTGCAAAATAGGCAAAGCCGCTGTAAAATGATATGGGAAGTGACATTTTACATAGCCGGCTACAATTAACACATTGATGGCATTTTGCTGGGCTCCTTGCAGTGATAATGCTGTTGTCAAATGTGTTTAGTGCACCAAATCTCCTGGAGCCTTCAGCTAGGCAGCAAGCTTTTGACAGATTGAAGGTTCGGAGATAGGCTATCATGACAGATGGAAACTGGCACCGATGTTCAGCTTTCGCCGATCACAGGGGACCTGCCCCCCTTATTCTTCAAGGCTCAGCTCTGCAACCTTCCCCCTTCTGATGAAAGCAGGGGCTGGCATTGTTAAATAGTGCATCTGTGTGAGTTAGACTACTCTGATGAAAGCATAAGGCAGACGCTCTGTGAAGCAAAAGACAGCCTCTGCTCTAACTGCATGTTAGATGGACTTGGAGAGGACTCCAGGGAGCCGGGATAAAACTTTGGGAAATTTCAGACAAAAAGAAAAAGCCCACACTAACCATTAAATAGTGCTTCTTAGAGATCTATATTCATGGGCTGGAGGAATCCATATATATGAGCTACCGGGAGCTATTGTGTGAGGCTTGCCGTAAGAGCCTCTTTATTACTGTTTTGATCATTTATTGAAATTGCATTCTAAGAACCATACATTACAGAACACCATCCAGACAGCAGGTCCAAACAGGAGACAGATCCATATAGCAGGAGGGTGTGAGGGCAAGTCTGCTTTCTGTGAGCATCCAGCTTGCTCAGAGGCTAATTCAATTATTAGGAGAGGCTGTTCTTGTAACTGGTCTTGATACCAGGATACGATGTTAAAACCAGGGTGGGAGCTTGTGTTATTGAGCTTTACACAGCTGGGCATAAACAGGCAGATAATACAGTTAATTAACCTTTCACCCTCCAACACCTTTTGAAGAAAGGCATTTGTTATTTTTTTAATCAGCCTCAGGATATTTCAAAGGCACTTGTCCTGACTATATTTGCTTCTTTCTATCCCTGACAAATTCCTGTTTGATTTCCTTAAACTGGGCTGTAGAGCTTTCTTTTTGCTGTCTTAATCTTCAATTCCACTCTCGCTGATATAGTATTTGGAGCAGCATACTGCAGCCCATTTGAGGTATGATAATCAGCTGATTAGCTAGTGAAGTCGTTTTCCCTGAGGCTCTTTTGTGTGCAAAATCCTCACACTCAATTGACATGTGGACATCATAAAGCTGATGAAATGCAATTGTAATGAACAAGAGGGAGAGGCATCTGCAGCAGTCTAAATGAAAGACCCTTCCCTCTCGACATGCTAATTCAGAAAATCTGCTCTTAACTTGTACTCCCTCTGGATCCCAATGGATGTGAATCTCCATGAATGCATATTCAAAACAGCGTATTAGCCTCAGTAGCAAGTGAAATTTGAGCCTGGATGGACCAATTCTAATTTCAAGACAGATTATGCTGCATCAAATGTAGTAATGATTTGACAGTTCATTTGTGACGAGAGTCCTACAGTCAAGGTTTAATGCACGGACAGGCGCAGGTGTGCAGCCAGTAGCAGCAAAATCCAAAGGCTACCAGTTACAAAGCCTCATGCACAAGGAAAGGTAAAACATGTTTTAAGAAATTAACACCATCTTCTTTAAAATATCTTGTAGCAAGGGTTCTCCAGTCACACCTTCCTTATTATAACTATTGAGCCCTGACTATGGGGGACCAGAAAGGGCAGTCCAATATACCACTGTCACTACAAATGAGTTCCAGGATGGAACAAATTAGGGAACAAGATCAGAGGATGGTTTGGGTTCTTAACCATATTCTAGAATAATAACTGGGCATGCCTTCTGGAAATTTGGGCAAGCTCTGGTGCAGTCCCTGGAGAGGGTGCCTGGGTGCAAACTGCTGGCACCCACATGCATGGGCTGAGTGGTGCCAGGCTCTGCCTGTGTGCGTGGTGGATGCAGATTTTCAATTCGTCTCCAGTAGCTTCCAGTATCCCTTTTGGGTTCCTCTGTCTCAAAATGATCTAAACTGCTAAAAGCTTTTACCAGGTGGACAGCATATACTTCATGATTTTTTTCATTCCTTTGTGTTTTTTTAAGACACAGAAATTTAAACCTGTATATTCCTTTTGCATATATATATATATATATATGCATTTTTAATAAAACTTCAGAGATTAGAAATTATTAAAATAATATCAAATACACTTCCATGGTTTAAAGATGCATGAAATAATTTAAATATACAAGAAAAGTCACACACGTACAGCCTTTGCTACACAGACATTTAAGTACTAATTAGCTGACATGTTCCTGTAGCCAGAAAACTCCACCTAAGCTCAGGCAGAGTCATTGCTTGACAGGATCTTCATGTCACCCAGTGAAATTTGTGCCATAGGGCAGAAAACTGAACCTCGGGGAGGCTGCCCCCACCTTTCCTCCTTTCCCTCATGTTGGCTGGGTGTGCAACATGCAGGTACAAGGGAGTGGATACCCCATAGCTCTCTTTACTAGATTTGGTCTAAAACCAATGCACATCAGACCTGACTGGCTATTGGTACTCACACTGTATAAGACAAGTTATCTGCAACAGAGTTGAAAAGCACCCTATCCTCAGCAATACTTCCACAACCAATGTTTAGCCCGTGTGATTATGGTTATATACCTTTGTCTACTCTAAGTTAAAATACAGCATCTTCTATTTGCATGGACATTTCCTATAAAGATTCAGAGCCCAATTCCAGATCTTAAACTTTTCCACTCAACCGCTTCATGAGGACATGGTTAAAAGAGCTTTGAAACCACCTCAAATTACAAGAGTTACTACTCTTCCAGTGTACACCATGACTCTTTCAGCAACACAAAGTCTAAGCACATGCCCTAAACAAATACGAGCTGTAATGGCTACTGGTTAAATAGGATCCTCCCAAAAAGCAGAAGTCCACTTATTTTCTGTCACATTGCTAAATGGACTGAGCAGCCAGGCATCCTGATATCCTCTAGATCTTTGTTTCCAGTTCCAAGTTGGTTTTGGGGGAATACAAAGAACAGGTTAGCATCTTCACTGTTTTACTTGCTGGTTTTGTGGTTGTGTGTTTTGTTTGATTGGTTTTGTTTTTTTTGTTTGGTGTAGAGGGTTTTTGTGTGTGTGTGGTGCGTGTGTGTTTTTTTTGCTTGTTTGTTTTTTTGTTTTGTTTTGTTTTTTCTTTTATGCTCACAAGGTGGAAAAATGAGGAGAAATGAGGAGAGAAGTGTGGCAGGGACAATATCTTGCAATGGCACAGCTCCTGTCCCGTGTCCTGGATGTACTGAGGACAGTACTTTGTCTTGCCAGGAGCTGTGAAGTTGCCTTGGCTGGTGTTATTATGACCATCTGGCTGATATCAAAGCTCCAGCACATTCATTTCTAAGTACTGCTCTCCCCATGAACCAAACAACTGGGTGTCTTCTTTGCATTACAAGGTGGCAAAGCTACCAGCAGCAGATTTGGAAGAAGGCAATGTCCCTGCTAAGAAATCCGGATTTGGGAACATCCTAGCCCTTCATGTAAATATGCTATGGGGATTGAACCACACTGTTTGGTTCCCAAGTAATGGGCCTGACCCAATCTCCTCTCCTGGGAGAAGAGCTGTGTCAGAAGTTTCACCACTTTGCCTTAAAACCTACTTGCCTAAAAGCCCACCAGAAAATGTACAGGTGTCATTTTGTGATGGGGTAGCTGCCCTGCATGGAAGAGCAACGTTACCAGGAGAGACAGCTACAGACCTTTTCTGCTTACAAGGTACAGGTATAAGATATAAACAAAGTAACAGATTATTTTGTGTAGCTTTGGTTTGTTACTGAGTCTCACCAAAATGGGGAGATTATAAAGTCTTTATACCGTAAGTACTGAAAGATCAGCATCCAACGGTTATTGCAGGCAGACTATCAGAGACAATAAACATTATAGACATTGGTCAGACAAATAAACACTGTAAGTGTACATCTATCAGAATTTTTAAACATTTCTTCTCACTCACCAACTCAATAGGTACTTTTTAGCAATAGTCATGACCTTAGGTATCATCCAGTCACTATCCACCATGTATTTTGAGGGCTGGGGGAGGTAGGGGAAGGCAAAAACCTGCAGAAATGCATTAGATTCATTATTTAGTTCTACTTACATCTTCCTGAATTCATCAGCAGTAGTGGTTTGAGATCGTGCAACTACTTATGTCCAGGCTTCTGCTCTGTGTTTACCGAAGTCTGAAAGTCGACTTTTATTTGCTTCTTCCAAACGGTCTAGAAGAGTTATATAAAATCATTAATTATGAAAATCAGTATATTTATAAACAAAGTTGGATAAGATAATAAATGTCATTCATACTATATGTCATAAGTTTTGTTCAGATTTTGTGCCCTCTTCAAATCTGCTCAAGTACAGTATAAACCAGTAAATAAATTGCTGAAAGGAGAAAACCTAGTCTTTGATGCCTGTTGCTTCAGAAGCATCAGATTACAATGATGTTTAACAAGGATTTTTTTTTTTTTCCCATTGAATCCTTCAAACTGGTTTGGCAATCCTTAAAAGGTTAATGAGTACTGGCTGCTACAGAATGCCAAACTGATTTAATTCAGAAAATGAGAAAACATTCCTAAAACGTAATCAGCTGTCACTTAGGAAATGACATACAACAAGATGGGGTGTTTTACATTTTGTTTCCTAAGCAGAGCTTCTGAGAGGTCTAGAGAAAAATGTCAGGTGGTTCCTGTAAAAGAGGCATCTCTCTCCAAAACCATCTTTACCTGGAACAGTAAACAGCAATCATTCAATGTCCTGATTTCTGTCCCTCCAGGTAGTCACAGCCTTAATCCTTGTTTGCTTTAGACATCCCAGCTTCTCTCACAGAGTGTAGCATCTTGCATGTCTTGTTGAGTGGCATCTTTTGTGCATCCCAGTGCTCCTCCAGCATCTCAGGGTGATCTGAACATGGTGCAGCTGGGGCAGGGGAGAGGAGCTTGACAGTTCCAGGACCTCCTCCTTGCACCTGGGGACAGCTGCTTGGGGTAGGAATATTCTTGTCCCTCCCAGAAGAGGAGAGAAAAATTAGACGGGGTTTGTGGGTCAGAGTCATAAGGAGAAGAGAGCACTTCTTTGCTCTGTACAACGCATGCACCCGGGAGCAATCCTTCACCAACAGCCTTTTTGACATGGTGGTCACATTGAAAATGTCATTCTACATCACAGGTCTCCCCTCTTCGTGGGTGTTCATACCGGTTTCTGGAAAACTCACCAAGCTCACAAGCACTGCAGAGTTTCAGGGGCCTCACACTCCTGCCTCCTTGCTAACACCTGCTGCAGGTTGGTTTGGCGGGGCCACGTTTTACAGTTTTGGCAAGTCTTGGGAAGAGTCACAGAAATAGCAGCATATTTCCGAAGTTGAAATGTAAGCAACTTTACATTGTCAATGGAATTAAGATGGTAATTTAAAGTAGTATTATCTCAGACCAAAAGTGATATCTTGCAGATCTTCAGACACTACGACTTCCTGTGATCATGAAGTTCTTATGATGGAAATATGCTCTAACACGGCCACCACACCCTGCCACTATTCCCAGCACCATGCTGCTGCACTCCTGTCACTCTGTACAACACCTCTGCACCACTAAAGCTTTTAGCAGTAATATCTGACACTTACTGAAGGCTTTTCACCTACAAGCATTAAAGATAGGGGTTTGTTTGTTTGTTTGTTTTAATAGGGCAGGATAATAATAGGGCAGGATAATAATAATAACAACAACAGCGCCAAAGGCTGCTGCAGATCCAGAATGTGGTCCAGTCTCGGCTCTGTTTTCCTGCAGCCTGTGTGCTCAGCTCCGCACAAGTCCCAGGAACAACCCCCTAGAACATTTCTGAAGCAATAAGCAAACAAACCTTTCTAGGCAGGAAGTTACTTGCAGATACTGTTGGAATATGATACAAGGTGCTTACAGCACTGCTCTTTCAATCGCTTTACCCAGATCTTTTTTTTGCAGCTTTATTCCCTGCAACCCCCTGTAGTGCATTCTGTAGCAGCTGAATATGCATAACCAAGACTGGCATTTAATCCAAACATTTCATCTGTATTATCACCAGAATTGGTTTTTTCCTTCCCTTTTTAATTTAGCGAGCCTCACTTTTACTGTCAGCAGAAGGAGCCCTTCTTGCTTGATCTCTGAGTGCACAGAAGTGGTACAATGTGTTTCTTCTTGCTGGTTTGCATAAAGGACCTTCCATACATTCTGAATCTATCAAGAATGCTGTAAAGTTTAAATTGGCCTATCTGTAATTAACTATGTTTTTAAGAGTTTGTAGGCAATTTCAGAACAGGGCTCTACCATATTAACAGTTTCACAAGGAGGAAGCAGAATTTAAACAGAGGAAACAAACACAAACAATGTTCTTTACTTGATGGCAATGAAATTCATTTTAAAAAACTGGGGTCGCAGTAAACTGGTGTTTTTTTGGGTTTTTTTTTTTGCATTGCAGCTTCCTATGGACAATATCTAATTAACTAATCAATCGATTAATTTAGCAAAAACCCAAGTAAATTATTCATCTGTATAATTCTCAGGAGATAATGTTACCTAAAAACATCTTTACTCTGTTTTTATCACATTTGCAATTTGTGTAAGTCTAATTGGTTTTTTCTTTTAGTTTCCCAGCAATAATGATGGTTTTCTTTATAGTCTTTTATGTTATAACATCTAGGGAGGAGCAGTAGTGGACTCCTGGAATTTGGAGGTATACACAGAAAAGCAGATAATTGCTACTAGCTGAGAGATTTTCCTGCTTGCCAGCTCAGTGCAAAGAATAACAATAAACAAGTATTTTTATTTTGTATCTTTTCAGAGAAGTTCTGTTGTTTGTTATATTTCAAGTGGTTTGAGCACATACATGGAAAAAGAAACCATTATTAGATTTTACATTACACCTTGAGAAAACTCCGTAAGAAGAGCAGCAAGTCTAATGGTTACTGGTGTGTTTCTTATACCCTATAAATAATATAGAGACCAAAAGGAATAACAAAAATATATATTTCCTGGCCCCTTTATGTCCCTACATCTTGTGGGTTTTTTCCCCCCCACAGTTTAGAAACAAAGACAGGGAGGTTCAGGACAAAACACAAAAACCATAAACCCCTACTTGTCTCTTAGCTCACATAACCGTTCCTCAGGGAATATCCCATACCTTACTAAACTGTGAGACAGACACCCTGAGCACCTCAGTGCCCTGCCAGTGTGCTGGGCAGGCTGCGGTGCCCAGGGAAGGTTTGGGAGTGAGACTGTGTGGTCCCCTCTCTGCCCAGGAAGCCCAAAGCGCAGCCTCTGTGGTTGGCGCACGTTTTTTACCTTACCTGCCTTCTGTAGGGTCTTTGAGGTGCAAGCTTTGTAGCAAACTGCAAACTCTCTGAGTCAAGTGGGAGGCCCCAGTTTAAAACAAGTAATTCTGCTGCAGTTTAAAGGAGTGGTTATTAACAGAGTAGTATCTAATAACTTAGTCTTCAATGGTATGCTGGCTGAGGATGTTAATTTTCTAATTAATCAGCTGAGACTTTATTCAAGATCAGCAGTGACAGCACTGTGTCACATCACTCTCCAGACGCAGAGGATGTGTAGGACAGTGACTTTGGTGAAACACAGCAATGCCCACAGCTACCACAGCATTCCCACATGTGGCAATCAATAGAAAGGATCCTGCCTAATTTTCTATCACCACTTTAATTTCTTTATTTACACAGTACTTAAAATTTGTCATTAGCTCATACACATTGCTAAATCCCCTCTCTTTCACAGTTTAGTGTACCACGCCAACAATCAGAAACAAAATTTCTTACTTTTACCAAAAAAGCAAAAATGTTTAAAAATTACTGCACAGTATGATTTAATACAAGTCTATTGACTGGTTTGGGACAGTACTTCAGATCACGTGGAAACTGCAGGTTATATTTTCTAAACTGCACATTTTTCCAATTTCTGAAATGATTTTAAATTCAAACTTATTTACAGTCACCTATCTCAACAACAACCAAGAATCAAAAAAATAAACCATATGCTGAGACAAATGGCCATGATACAGGGCTGTGCCAGATCTTAGAATATCCCATTTCCCCCCAAACTGCCATGCCCTCACCACGCTGCCTGCCCACTCACCTCCTCCCACAGCACCAGGCTCATGTGTCTCCCCAGACTCCAGCTGAGCCCCCATTTTCAGAGCCCAAGATTCACATCTGACTTGGCTGCCCCCCGCAACGTAGCTGTACAGCATCTTTCAACTTGTCCTCTGCAGACTTGTGTTTGGTGCTTACCTGAAATTTAGAGAAATTCTAGGCTGGAGAAATTGGATGCTGGTGAAAAGGGAAAATTATAAACCACTGGATATCAAGTGTTTTGCTCTGTTTTCCCAGGAAGTTATCTGATTTTTACCATCCATCCAAGGTGGAGAGCTGATGGTTCTTCTGGCAGCCCTGCCAGCAGTGATTCACTGCCTTGCTTGGAGAGACCCACGCAGACACAGCCCTGGACCAGAGGTGCTTCAGTAAAACCCATATACGACAGCAATGATGTCTTTAAACTCCAGTAATTAGATAAACATGCTTTACCAGGCTAAAAAATGATTCTGCTTTTTGTCTCACAGTAGAAATTATGAAATCAAGGAAAAACACTCCTCCTAAATTCCCCCCAAACAAACATGTGACCTGTTTGTAAACTCGAAGTTTATTTTGGTCTTCAAAGATAATTAAAGGATGAACAGTTATGCCTAAACTCTCAGTAAATTAATCACTGGCCCAAAAGTCACCAACTGTCTAGTTGTCTGAACATCTCCCCAATTTGACGGACCAGAGGATGCTCTCTGCTGTCTTGGCTGTTCACCTCATGTGAACCTCAAAATCAAACACCTCTAATAAAGCATCTGTGCACTCTGCTGATGCTATTGCTGCATGTGAATGGCTCCACAAAGACAGCAATAATGGAAAAAGCTTTTTACAGTTTTGTTTTTGTCAAAATGAATCACTAAACTGATATCTTTTTATTCCCTGGCCCCAAATATCATTTCACAGCCCAGAATTGTTACTTACTTTGCAGTGGTTGATTTCACTAACAGTAATATTTCACAAAGCACTTTGACTAATGTGTTCTACCTGTTCCCCAGGACTGCCCAACATGAATTCCCTGGTGGTGAAATGGCCAAGTCCCTTTGTGGGTGAAGCACCCTACCACAGCCAACAGCTTTGGGGTGTTATTTTAGAAAAATCACTGAAACCAGTGCTCAGCAGCAGGCAGAGAAGCAAACAATATCAAGTGGTATTAGCAAGGGGATAAAGCAGTAAAGAAGAGGTGATGCACCTTCTATATGAGAAGATCCTTAATAGCTGCAGCCCATACAGAGCCTACCTAGACCTGTTTGCAGAGCTGGGCACTGCACTACAGTGAGCACAATACTGCCTTACAAAGAATGTACCATAGGGCAACAAAGATAATGTCAGGTCTCTAAAATCTAAGTAATGGGAAAAGGTTAAGGGGGTTGAGTTATTCTCCCTGGAAAACACCAACCACAGATGTGACCTAAAAGAAGTTTTCAAAATTATGGGGAGTCTCTGATAAAATTCTTAGCGATACTTTGGTCACAGTGGCAAGACATTCACAAAACTGGGATTAAAGAAAAATTCAGATAACTGAACTATTTCAGGCATAGATAAAAAAATAGTGTTCACTCCCATAGAGGTCAACAAAAAAGGTGCCATTGATCTGAAGGAGGAAGAACTATCTGCAGTAATTCCCAGGATGAACAAAAACATTTTGCACAAGAGTTAAAGTGATGTTTTGCTCAGCTACTAATTTCTGACCAAAGAAGAGCAATGGAAAATAGAAACACCCAGAAGAAAACGTTAAATTACAACAGACAGTCTGGGTGACATTTTATCTTCCTGCCTGGGAGATCACATCCTGGAGGTAGTTTCTGGGTCTGAGTTTTCTTGGTCAGACACAGAGAGCTGCATTTGTCCCAGATGAGAAGCAGATGGCTATAAAGTAGGATTTTACTGCTTTGCATCCCCTGCCTATGCATTCAGAGGTGGGGAGGAGAAATTGTTGGAAGTTTCCACTTGAACAAGAAAGCGAGGCCATGGGTGTGGGTGTCTGTGTCCTGCAAATCAAGGGACTGTTGAAGCTGATTTAACTGGGAAGGTGAAACAAAGCAACTGGGCTCCTCCTGCTCAGGAGCCACCGTGGGAAGAGAAGGAGTTTTTGTGATCCCTAAACAAGGAGAGGTATGGGTAACCATCAATCCTGCCTGAAACAGGGGAGAATCATGTGCATCCAGCACGCTGCAGGGACCGAAACACTTCCCAGGGCTCTGGCAGAAATGCTGGACCAGCAGCAAAATTCCTTCCCAGAAACTGCTCCACTGACAACGCAAAGCCTCCTGGCTCCCTCCAGCCCACCTCTGGCAATAAATGTCAGCCAGCAGCCGTATTGGGCATAATTAGCCTATGATAATAAATTACCCACATTTTCAGGAAAATATTAGAGACCATCATTATTTGGAATAGAGCTGCATTCAGCTGCACAACCCTACCTAATATGATGGATGGAGTAGTCATACCACTGAATACATTTATCTAGAATGAAGTGATAATTTCGAAGATGAACACAGTCAGAAATAAGTGCATACGAATCATATACTACTACACACTGGAGAGTATCAGAGTAGCAGGGGTTGTAGGTCAGCTGGCCAGCCCATAGCTTTTAGTTGGTAGATTATTTCACACATATACCCGAGGATTTTAAAGCTCAGTCTCAAAATCCCTCTGAATTTAAAAATTATTCCATGTTTTCTCTTGGAAGGAGGGGAAAAAAAAGAAAGAAAAAAACCTATACAGGAAGGTTATTTGCCCTACCTTAGAGAAGGTATTTGGTGCTATTTGACTCTACTGTCCACCCACAGACAAAAACATATTGCCCAAAATATTAAAATAATTTTGATAACAGGTAATTATTGTGTGAAAAAGAAAGTAAGCAATGAACAACTTCCTGTGAGGACTTGGTTATGTCCAACTGACTGCAAGAGAAAAATAGAAATAATTACAGCAGAAGAGTCATCAGGTCTACAAGAAAATGATGCATTCCTTTTTGACATTTTTTTAATTCCCAACAGCATTTCTTTAACCTTTTCTAATCATTTTAATAAAGTGAAGGAAACAATTCAGACTCATGGACAAGGCTCACAATTCTGTTCTGCAACAACACTGGCAGTATCTTGCCTTTTTTTCCCCACCTGCTCTGACAAGTAGGTAGAATCACACTGGACATCAAGCTTGCATACTTGTGAGTGAAGATAGACTCCTTGTTCGACAGCTGAGGTCTCCAGAAGGCTCTGAACAAAGTCAGATGCTTTAAATAGGGTGTATGAAAACAAAGCTTTGTGTTAATTCATCTTTCCAAAATGCAGTAGCATAAATATAATCTCTACACATTCCTCTGAATGTTTTTTTGTTCATTTGGAACAATACATCAATGCTTCATGCAAAGGCATTGTATCTTGCAACTCAAAAGAGAACAGATTTCAATTAATTTTCAGTCATATTCCCCTTTCCCATCATCATCATTGCTGGAAGAGATGGTATTTTTCCTCCCTTCAATCTGTCCCAGTGGCAAACAGTTTTTTGCCCCCAGAAGCAATATCTAGATTTTTGTGGAAAAGGGTGGTGTAGTGAGCTTGTGGGGAAGCTTGTTTACCAACAGTAGTAACTGTGCCACATCTTCAGCTGTGGAAAACTAACAAAGGTACCTCTCTTACTGTCAGACTAACAAGAGTATCTTTTTAGATAAGAAGACCAAAAGCTATTTTTAAAAGCTTAAGTTATCTGTCATAGACATATTTGAGATTAGTTACCACTACATATCTGGCTGCATTTTAAAAAAATTTATTGTGTTTCTTGATAGGTCATCAGTTAAGAATATTTATTACATTAGGCATCCACCCTAACAGCTGCCTTGCTCACCATAAATCTAGTTTTTAAGCTAGTTTTAGGACATACTACCTACATTCTAAAGCCAGCATCATCACTAGTGGAAACAATATTATAGTTACGTAAGACAATGCACAGTGATATTTCTTTGAATTTAAAATAAATGTTATCTTTATGAAATTAAGACCAACATTTGATTTTTTTAAGATCTGGCCAAAATATTTAAATATATTCCAAACTAAAAAACTATTTAAAGTCAGGAATCAATGTTAAACCCAAATTGCAAGTTTCAAAATAATTATAGGTATTGAACATTTGAAACATACAAGCAAACTCAGAGAAGTTCAAACATTTTTGGATAATCTGAATATTTGTTTTAATGTGTTTGATACATTTAGGATGTACTGAGGCAGGCAAAGCTCTTTAATAATGCCTGCTGAAAGCAGCGTGCTAATAAAAGCATAAAGCAGTCTGACATTAGGATGCGGTACCCATGTGGTAAATAAAAGACAGAGTGAGCAGGGAGGAGCCTTGTATGGCTCAGTCTGTACTTCAAGAGCTGTGAAGCTTGAAAGAAACAATTATATTGCATGTAATTTTTCAGACTTTCCAGAATGGTCTGTTGCTCTTTCTTTGAACAGAAAATTTGTACGATGACCTGAGTAAGCCCTTGATGTCCTCCTGCACTGGGCTGTCTACCCAAAACCCTAACACCCTGCTGCAGGGTTAGGGCTCAACTCAAGTCACTGCCACAGTATCGCTACTGTTAACAGGGAGAAAAACCCCCTCTTCTCTCCTCCTTGTGTAAAAGCAGCATCTTTTCAGCACTTCTCTCTTTCACTGATTACCGAGAACTTGTTAGGCAGAGTGAACTCCAACATGAATTGGAAATATTAAGACAAGATAGTGTTTGTTTTGTTAGTGCTCTAGTTTATCCCCTGCATATGGTCATAAAAGAAAATATTCCCAGATTTCTTTACTCTTGTTAGGGAGATATTCACTAATAGCTTGTCTTTTTGCTCAAAGAAAGGGAACATCATACCTTTCCATAGGCAGACTTGCTTCTTGATAATTCCTGATCAGTTGAGGAGAAAATTAATTCAGGACTGAGCAACTGAAAAAGCAACTGAAAAGAAAACGATAGAGAAAAAGAACAGAAGAGGAAAGAAAAAATAGGCATTTTGTTTGTTTGTTCTTCTATATAGTCGATCACCCTTTCTCTGTAAAACTGGTATTTTTAAGTAGCTGCTTTTGCCCCAGCCTGGATGAAAACTAACATTGAAATGTATTAGTTTGCAAAATCTGTAACACAGCAGTAATAGAAATTGCTAATGAAGCACACTTGCATAAAGTACCATGAAATTCCAAAGGATCCATAACCGAAGGACTTCTTACCCCCGCTCACAGGATGGGAGGCTGCCCAGGAACATGAATCTTCTTGTTCCTCTCAAAAGACTCTACTCACTTATAAAGACTTCTACTCACTTATAGGCTTTCTTCTGTCACTGCTAGAACATAGAAAGCTGTGTCACTTGGTGGTACAGAGACTTAGCACCTGCAGTAAGAAACTTTCCTTCATAATCTGAATTATTTTAACTAGCCAAAGCACAAATGCTGCTCCATTGGGCCAGGTGCAGGAAGGCAGCAGGATTTCTTCACATTCCTTCAGCAATCGCCACTGACATCACAAGCAGTGGCATCACCAGCGCCAGTGGGGTGGACACGACCATCTGAGTTTGGTCTGGGGACAAGTAGAAAGGACAAATGGAGTACTGAGAAGATTGCTGGGGTCATAATTATCAGTATATACTGAGAAAGAATTTTACAAAACCAGCTTCCATGTGAAACAGAGTAGTTTCTGAGAACACTTTTCAATTATAGCCAAACAGTATTGTGTTTCGTATATGCAGTTTAGCTCGTGCATTGTATGCACACTTACAAAAACACACAGGCATCTATACTTACATATTTTAATACTGAAATGATTTCATTACCAGAACTCAGTGGTTAGAAGAAAGAGGCTGATGGATTAGTAACAACCACCAATACCCTCTCTGTCAAGGCAGAATTAAGTCAACATATTATTTTAAGTGTTAAAAATCTTCCTTTATAAACTTTGTAAAAATGAACTGGAATATGAAATAGAGATGTTATGATCAGCTACTTTGTTTTTCTGATAGGAGTTTGACTCAAATCCCAAACCTCTGAAGGTATAAGACAAATAGGAGATTTGCTCAAATTAATTTGCTAAAATAACAGGTAATCATGAAAATTATCCCAACATCTGATGACAGGGAAGCCTATGGTCATGCACACCCAGTCACCCACACATCCTGTCACTGAAAACAAAGGATGCATATCAGAACCAAATTGCTAGGAAACCACTGCAAGAGAAATATTCATAGATAAACAGGTAAACTAATTAGTAAATAAGCAGCAGCTTATGTGATGCTGCTGCATCCTCAGCAAACTTATAACAAAGCCACCAGAGGCAGCAGGTCAAAGACATAATTTTTTTCATTGTCATTCGAGAGGTATTTTGCAATTATTCAATGTAAAGCACTAAATACAGGGTCAGGCTTTTTCTGCAAAAGGCAATGTCAAAACTCCAATTGACTTAAATGGGAACAGAAATAAGCATTAAAAGAAGGCAGGCAGATTTTTCTCTGTGTCCACTAGCACTCACAATTTCACATAAATACTTAAAACATCATTTGTAATCTTTCTGCAAAACTGTTAGTATTTCACGAGATTTGTCACACAAAATATTTGTCTAATCTTTGGCTGCTAGCTAAAGAGATTACTAAATACAAACTAAAATTTTCAGCTGACTGCTTTGTGAAGGTTTTCCTATTTCTCTGCGCTTTAAGACTACCTTATTTGCTGGACTCCTGGGTAGTGTCTCCTCCTCTCAACAGCCAGAAGGCTGCTGGAATTCATGTTCACCCCAACCAAACTGCTCACAGACCTGTTCCTTGGGGATAGTTGCCACTGAGCAAAAAAATTATATGTGTCTGAACTCCAACTATGTCCAAGCAGTAGATGTTTCAAATCTCATCTCATAGAGATGAGGATGACCTGGCAGGCATAATCTTAGTATAAGTAGATCTATACCTTGTCTTCTTTTTTTGTCATCACTTCTGCCTTTTGTAATGATCTGTAAACTGTTTTTTGAAGTTGTTGATTTTTACAAATATATGCTACTTGATGCTTTTTACCTTATATTCATTTGAGTTATGCATGAGTTAAGACAGCTGAAGAACAGCAAGACAGTCTTCACCCAAAGATTTGGCAAAACCCGGGCTCCTGCACACCTAGTGTCCTCTGCATCGCTATGGCATCCTTGCCAGCGGTCAGCAAGCCAGAGAGCAAACCTCCATCTGAACTGTACAGGCCAGACAGAAAGCTGTCACCACAAAACAGGAGATGGAAAACTTTTTTCCAGAGACTCTGATGACTCTAAACAATCTCTGGCCAGCAATACGGTACCACCATATGCCTTCAGACCTGAAAGTCAGAGGAAAAGTAGCCATTGCATTTGAGTGCATACTCACATTAATCCTTTCTTACAACATATTTGTTAGATACCTACATTTTGCAATAAGGTTGCAGACACACAGATTTTTCACTGTGTTTCTCTTGGTTTTGGCTGAAGGTTTTTGACCATTTCCATCAAGCAAGCATTTTCTGGCCACTGTAAGTGACAACTATTTTACATCTCTTCTCAAAATTATTTACTAGTGCCATGAAAATATTACACGCACCAACATAGAAAGTTTTCCCATGGAATTTACTTCCTTCTTCTTTTTTTTTTCTTTTTAATTAAAAGCAGAGCATAAGCTCTAGTTCCACCTGTGCTGAAACCACCAAGATTGCAATGGCTTCTACCGAAATCAGTGAAGTTGTCCCAGATTCAATCAACACTTAATTCAGATTGAAATACAGTTTGATGTTTCAGGGACAGCCACTGCATTTTTTAGTATTTTGTTAAAGCTTGCAGGCAAGGCTCATTTCCAGGTCTAGTGTCAAAAAGAACGAAAAAGGGATAAGCTATAAAGCACTTTTCATCCCAAAGTTAGAGAAATTTTAATATTACATCCGTGAATAATTTAATATAAAAAGCAATAATCAATCATTGGAGGATGTTTCATAAAAAGTTAAAGGAAAAAGACCAGTTTAAGAGACCCTTGGCATGGTTCTGCTTTCCAGCAATCCATCATGTGGGGGCTTCATGAGCTGGAGGGTGAATCCAGTCCACTGTTGCTAATAACCACTGGTGAGCTCTCTTCTACATACTTCTCTGACTCACTTTGATTTTCAGCCCCCACAACACCTCAAGACTATGAATTCCAGCCAAAGGATCCTTTTATACATGCCCTGTTCCCTTATGCTTCTTCCCCAGACTTCTTCAGATGATCACTGAATCAGACACAGTTAAAAATATTAGTGCTATTGCTAATACGGTGTTGCAGTGGTTACTATGGCAGTATAAACAATGTGGCATTATGTTCACTGAAGTACAACCCTGGGTATTTAATGTATACTATTTTATTAACTTTGTGTCTTCAGCATAAAAATATACTCATATTACAACAAGGATTTTAAAATAAGCAACATATTCCACAATTTTAACCCATTTCACTATATTTCTTGCTAATCGAAGTTTCTAGTATGTTCAAAATATGAGCATATTTTTGATTATTCACATAGTCCTAATTCTCTTATTGGAATTGTCTAATCCTTACCTGATTCCTTATTTAATCATGGGAAAAGCAAATTTCAGTTTCTGCAACAACCCACACCATAAAAATCTTTCCATATTCTTTTGACAAAGGAGGTGCAAGAGAGATAAAATCATGCTCAAAAGGGACCTCACAGTTGAACACAGCTAGAGCCATCAAATATTATTACATTATTCACCTACTACATAGAATGTGTATGCTAATAACATCACTCTTATAGAAAAGGGGTAACATACACTTCAGACTGAAAAAATTCAAGCAAGTTTTCTTCAGCATTTCAAAACACCTTGTAAATCGCATTAGTACATCATCAAAACCTATTGGTCATAACACTGCTTTTGTTCTTGTTTGCTATAAAGAGCCATGAGAGCAGTAGAGCTTGCCTCAGATTTGTACGCATTCCTGCCTAAAGAATGTACATTACTGGCACATTTGTCCATGGGCTTGGAGGCAAGGATACACTCCAAACCTCTACAGTCAACAAACGTACTTCCACCAAATTGAAGGCAAAACTTCTTTTAGTTTAAGCTCACAGACTTAGTGCAGCAGTGAGACCCCCATGTCCCCAGCCTTTGCACACCCCCTCCATTCAGGCTGGCACTGTCTCTTCCACAATGGTGGTCCAGGATCAGCTTCTGGGATCTGGTTCTTGCTAAACACCCAAAGCTTCTACTCATGCAATGCTTTGGAAATGACTTGCCAACAGGGTTTTTGTCAAAATACATTTTCAAAAACCCAGGGGAAAAATTTAAGGTAGTGGCAAGCAAACATATATCAATGTAAGAAAAAACCAAAGAAAGCATATACCGAAATGCAAACAGCCTCCCCCCAGTAAACAGGTCCTATTCTCAAAGTTTGCATTTCTGTGACAAATGCACAAACAAAGCATCCCTTGATGTTGCTAACCATGGTGTTCAAAGACAGTGTCTCATGCTTCTCTCTTACAGCATTTCCAGCCCAGCCTTTTTGTGTGTGGAGATAGTCTAATATGTAAATGTCCTTCTACAGCCTCTTCAGAATAAAAAGGAGGTCTTGGGAATTGAAATTCTATTTATATTTATCATAACTTGATAAGAGTGGAGTGCGTTTATTCAAATACTCTACCATTATTCCTTCTTAACAACAGGCAGCTCTGAAGTGCAGTTATAAGTCTGTTTACACCACACAGATATCAAATTGACTTGCTAATGGTAACTTTTATTCGGTATCCATGGGTTACTGTGTCATGTGATTTGACATCAAGTACAGACAGTGCTGATTAGTAGCATCCAGTTCTGTCCATCTCTGTGCATCACTGAACCATCTGGTCATTTATTCACTAATAAGCCCCTAATGGCCCAAATATTCACCGGCCTGTCATTGTGACATGGCATAAAATGCCTACATCTTTCAACTTGCTTTGACATGTTGCTTGTTTCACATCAAAACCCGTCATTTACAGGAAAAGAGCTCAGAGGGGTAAAAACTTGACCTAATCTGCAGTGTTAACACAAAGACAGAGGCTTTGTTATCTGGTAGCCTGACTGAAAGCATGTAAATGGGCATGAATTCATTTTGTACATTTTTCCATGCTCATTTTACAACATTCTTTAAGTTTGGTATCATTCCTAATATGGGTTTTTATGTGGGTTTTGCTGTGAAATCTCTTTTCTTTATCTGTTAATATTCTTAGGAGTGCTTTAAAGGAAGCTGATTCCCAGAGAGGTTTGTCAGTTTTCTATATGGAAAACGCTTATCAGTGGAAATATCATTGGGAGGTGCAGAACTTTTCTACACCCTTCTATTAAAAATTAAGACTATTAATAATTTTGCTTTCTGTGTTTTTCTCTTCTATCTTTACCTAGGCATCAATAGCTGTGTAATACTTTCTATCCTAAAGAATGGGAGACACATTAACTATTTCCAGTGTAGTATGTCGGATTTCACAGAATCTTTCTAAATGAGAAAAATCTCACAGTATATAATCATGCAGCAAAGTCAAACACATTAGTACTTAGGAGTCATGAATGTTTAGTAACTGAAAAATCTCTCTTCAGTCCCATCGCACAAAATTGTTGGAGAAGAAAGAGGTCACAATCAATGCTTTTTTTTTTTTTTTTTTTCCAATCTTACTGGATATAGCCACAGTTAAAATAGTTTTTTAAAAAGCAAACACCCATTAAACTAATTGCTGTTGAAATCTTGGTTAATACATCATTAAAATGTGATTAAAGCATGATGTAATTGATTGTAACTAGAACACTTAGGGTGGTTTTATGGCTCTGCAGTCATTGGTGTGATGGGACACATAATTCACCCAGTATGTTAGCTTCACTTGATGTGTGCCTCTATTGGCACAGTGGCTTCTGGAAGCAAGCAGACTCTGCTCAACAAAACCTTCCATTGTGTTGCCTTTTGGCTCTTATAGCAGTTGTAAGGTGATAAGTAAAAAGCAAAAAAAATATTTTTAACATGATAGAGCATTTACCTTTTTTTTCCCCCCAACAACATCAGTGTTTAAAATAGTATTTTGTTGTTGTTGCCAGTGGTAGCTCCTGTTAGTGACATCAACATCATCCAAGATAAACCGTCTGCCTGTGCACGCTAGTAAATTTTATCAGAGAATTCAGGTCAGTTAATGAATCAATTTGAATGTTGGCATCTTCATGCTGAGATTCAATCAAGTTTAAATATAATTTAAAATTACTTAGTTTACAATAGTTACAGTCAAAGCCCTAAATCGGTCTTAGGATATATACATACACAGAATTTAGTATATGCATTCAAATGTTTCTACTTTTTGATTATTCACTTAACCAATTCTTGCTACACAATGTTATTCTCAAGGGCATCAATAAATACATTCAGTCCTGTCTTATAAGCTTGAGAATACCTTTTGCACTAACTCACAGCCCTCAGACCTAGAGAGGGCTGGAAAACAATTGTGTTTTGTGGAAAATGCTGAGGTTTTGAAGCTAATCTCTATTCAACATTAAAACAAAACCTGAAGCAGAGCCAAGTCAAGCAAGATATGAATTTATATCTTTCTAACCTCCTAAATGGGCATCTTATTCATAATGTTGCTAATTCCTCTTGCTCTAAAGAAAAATCTCATCTGACACATGCAAAATCTTTTTGACAACATTTAATCAAACTAGAAAATTGCTATGAAAAAAAAATCTGTTTTGATGACCTGTCATTTTCTGATGGAAAAAAGCAGTTTTGTCAACAACAGAAACCCTGAACAATTCAGAATATATTCCTGTTTGTGCAAATAGGACATAATGCTAACAAAATATTAAATGTAGGTTCTCAGCACCTTGTAGGATTTGTGGTTTGCTCTAACCTTTTTAACACGCTGAGCGTCCTCAAATCAGTATTTACACTAACGTCACATACAGCTACTGAGTACAAGTGGCAGCTGGAAAGAGGTTCTTTTGCATCTTATTTCTGTTTTTCAGATTTTAAAAATAAAATAAATTCATGTTAGATGAAGAATTTATTTCTAGTTATTTCAGTCATATTGACGTTTCTGAAAAACTTATTATTTTAAAATAATTTTTGCAGATACTGATCACTTGAAATTTAGTTTTCAATTTTTATTTGAAATTTAATTGACATAAAAGCGATTATTTGAAATAAGTAATTCAGAAAGCAGAGAAAATTACAGTTTATTTGAATTATTTAAGTGGCCACACTGATCATATTGAAAATGAATCTTTACTGTTGAGCAAGAGAATGAATTGTCACCATTCCCATAACCCTGGTGTTTCTCAGGAAAATGTTTCATTTGTCTACTGAGCAATTTCTGAGAAAAATCCTAGTTCTTCTCTTCTAAGAAGCCTGGGCTCACCACCAGCTCTCATGGAATAGTGCTGGTGGAATGTGAAAAGGAAAAAAGTATTTACTTGTAAGATTTAGGGGAAAACTTTGTCAGAAGAGTTACACTGCTCTACCTGCAATGAGGTATTGGGGTGTTTTTTCAGGAGAATGGCACAGGACATCTTAAATCCATCTTGAACACTGTATTTTATCAACCACTGCTTATTGCAGGATTGGTAGAAACTGTGTCAGTAGCAGGTATGCAGATACAAATGGAACTTTTTTTTTAAACTAGAAAGGCACAATTCATCTCAACAAGCTTAAACATGTCATGCAGCGCCAGAGTCATAGATATTGGGTGGTAATATTTGTGATCATCAGCTGGCCGTATGTTGGATACAGAACACTTATAAAAAATTCATCCAGTTTTTAACTGTATAAATGCAAGTTCATATTTCTAACATGCCTAGTTAACAGAAGAAAAACAACTGTGCTCATATTGTTAATGTACAAGCATTTCAGTTACCATGCCATGACTTCACCTGGATCCCTTTGAATCAGAACTAGCGGAACACAGCACCACTTCTTTTTGTAAAATAAATTTTAAAAACCCAAACAACAAAAAAAACCTCAAAAATAATAAAATAAAAAGACCACTCACAGAAAACATAAACCAACTGCTTGGCTGCTGCTAAAATTCAAAAGCTATCCTTTTGCAGGAAAAGGCTTTTTCAATGGCTGATCTTTAATACTTAGCAGACGCTAGTGGTTGCAGTCTCGAAGTGGCCATTTAAGAAGCTGGCTAATAAGTATTGAAAGGAAATCTTATTATTACCTTCTCATATACAAGATAACAAGATTGCATTTGTATAGTGCTGTTTAACCAAAGATCATACACTATTCAAAATGGGAATAAATATTATTCCTAAATTTTAAAGGGTGAAAAAAATAGCATATGAACAGACACAAAAGCAGATAAAAAAATATTGCAGACCCAACTGATAGAGTAGCAGGGCTGTCCCACTGCGTTGCTGTTCTTGACAGGGTAACTTTGTCCTTCTCCACACTTTTTTGTAGAACATTTAATTCCCTGCTCTTCAGAGCAAATACCAATACCTTAACACTGGTAATGCTACAAACTGTTTCTCTACAGAAAGCAGTGCTGCTTCTTTTTTAATACATTTTAACTCCATGTAGTTACAAGAAAATTTTTCCTGGCCACTGATGAAAAAATCTGCCACCAAGCTTATATACATTGAAATAGCAGCATATTGTTGCTGTTCGCTTAGGTGGAAATTAATGCAGTAACAACACATTTTAGAACTAAAAGCCAAAAATGTAAGATCTATTCAACCAGCCTCTGAGCATTTTTCTTGAAAATATCCACATTTTCATATATAGAAGTGTTTGTGAAACTGGTATTTGCGCAACCAACTAAAATAGCAAGCATTAATACTGCACACATAGATTAGACAAGATCATAATGGTATTTATTAGTATTCCTCTTAATTACTTTGCAATCAGGCAAAGACATTTATATATTTGCTTAACTTTTCATATATGAATATTTCCATTGATTTAACATGTATTCAAGCCTTTGAAATATTAGGGCCTGAGCACAAGGCTAATTATATGCAAAGAGCATTTGTAACTCATTTAATGACATCAGCTCTCCAATATTTGAAAATAAATATGCCTAATCCCATTCCTAATTGTTGACTTTCTATTATATATTTTACTTGGAAATAGAATGGTAAAAACTGAATTTTAAACTTGCATATTTGTATACTGAGACCCAAACCAACACAGATCGTACAGAAATAAACACCGTTGGTTGATGCAGCAGAAGTACTGCTGATACGTTAACCACACTATAATCAAAAATAGCACATGGCTCTGCATTGGCAGCCACACTGGGAGTGCATACTGTATTCACCCACATAGAGACAAAGTTTGCAAAATTCAGATCTATTAGTACTTACAAACAATTTTTAAAAAGCTCTCTAAATCAATACATCTCAAGTAGGGTCAAATATATGTTGTAAGCTACTGAGCAGGCTACAGTGATATCCATATGGTGATCTGAGATGCAGACCTAGATTTTTAATGAGTCTGATTCCATCTTTTGAAACAGTAACCGCAACAACTTAGCGCTACAACTTTACAACTACTTGTGTGTATGACCCAATACATACAACAGCAGGCAAAACACCCATCACTCTGATCTCAAAGTCACCCTTTTTGCTGCAGCAATGTCAAATATTTTAACAGGTGACAGAGAGAAGCAAAAGAGCAAATGATCCATTTCCACATGTATGTATTTGCACACATGTACAAAGCTATCAGCCACCTTGCATTTCCAGACCCACTAATCACTCACAAATGATCTGATCCAACGTTTGCTCCCCAAAGTAATTAACTAACAAAGGTGATTATCCCAGGGTCACCATCAGGCCACCAAGAAATGATTGTTACCACAAAACAGAAAGACTGGAAGCAAGAAAACCCAAATTGTCTGATCCAGTATATAGTTACGAATCATTCTTCTGCAATAAGAAAATAGTGAGTTAAAGGAAGCCCAGCACATCCTGGCTGTGCTTCAATGGAATAGAGACTCTGAAGTCTACAGCAAAGATGCATCAAATGCAGCTTTATTTGCTTACTGTAGTGAGCAGTCATTTATTATTTTCTACTGGAATCCACTGTCCCCATAGCTTCTTTTCTAGGTTTTCATGGGAAATAACACAACCCCATGAGGGTCCTTGGGTGACAGAGGCTCTGTCACACTGCATTTTCTGCCAAGATATTAATTAACATAATTAGATGATCCATGACAGAAAAAAACATGATTGTTAACAGCATATGCTATGTCGCAACTGATGATAACAAAAACTTAAAGCCTCCGTCAGTTGAAATGCCTCTATCATACAAGGAGGTAAACAAATTTGAGATAGCCCTATCATGTGGGTCTATCACTAAAATTTGTCATTAACAACAGACATTCCTGCTTCAACAATGGAAGGCTTTACACATACTTTCTTGATCCACTGTATTTGATGCACATTTTATATTTTTCAATTGACATCTGTACAAGTCTCTGATGACAATTTCATTTGTGCACTGGTTTTCTGTGGAACATCTAGTGCAAAAAATACAGATATTCTCTCAACAGTTGTTCAACACTCTGGTGAGTGTTTTCACAAAAATCCCTCTTGTTCTGGAAATCCAACTGCTAGCAATCTACCTGGAGATTCCTGAGAGACTCTAAGATCCTTAATATGTACAAATTAATCCAAAATCAATGGCATTTGAGGGTGTACAGTAATTCTGAAAACAGAGTCAAAACAAACTCAGCCACTCAAAATCACAGATGCTTTTGGGGGGGAAAAAGAAAAAAAAGACCTGTGGTGTATGCTCACCGTTGGTCAAGTTAAAGCTGTAGCACAAGCATTGGTCTTGCTCTACAACCAAGTGTAAGAGAAAGCATTCACCAGTGTGCATTTCGCAAGGGACTCAGTCCTGAATAGCTCACACAGGCAAATCTCTTTTTTGTTTGTATCTAAGAGTCCAGATTTTTACCCTTCAACAACTGTTCTGGTGCTGCCTCCTCTTCCCCTCTGTGCCCTTTGATCTGTGACATCACCAGTTTTGCCACTGGATTAAAAGTATGTCCTGCTTTGTAATGAAAGACAATATTAAAGACAGGTAGAACTGCTCTTTTTCTTCAGCCATCTGCACCTACTTAGAACCTATTTTTGCTGAGAAAAATTTGGAGGAACTTGTGACTTATCTTTACCTATCTCTGCAAGAACCTCTTGGCAGGCAAGAGCGGAAGTGGAAGGAGCATGGTAGCCATTCCATACAGGCTATTGCTGCTTTCCATGTTTTTCTCAGACTTGTATCCTAGTTTTCTCCTATTTATTCCTCCCAGTTCCAAATTTATAGAGAGAGCCAGTAGCCCACTATCATGGCAAGACCCATTATGGTCTTTCTTTGCACGCCAAGTTTCGACTTGGATGCTTTTCTTACATAACACATCCAATATGTAATTCTCAGAAGCAAGCATTAGAGCACAAAACACCAGACCTCTCCCTGCCTTGTCATGCTGTGCTGTTTGCTTACTTTAACAGAAAGATGAGCTTCCCTTTAGCTGGCTTAACTCCAGAACTAATTATCTGAGATTAGTGACCTGCACAAACCTCACTGATTTCAAGGAAATTCACCAAGCAGGCTCCAAAACAAATGCAAAAATTGGAGTTTTTTCACATCAACAACGGCAGTTAGTGTAAAGTCTTCTTCCCTCCTCTGAAATCAAAGAGGAAAACACAAACCAAAGCAGAAACCAGAAAGGTGCCACTCTATGGTTCAGGATACCCTAGTAACAAATCTTCCCACTTTAACCCTTATTTTACCTCTTTTCCTCATCGCTTTCCTTTATTTCTTTCCTGTTCCTTTCCTGTTATTACTCTGTATCAGGTCTCAGTTTTGAGTATTTTAGTTTATCAGTTGTGTCATGCTCAGCTCAACCAGTAAGGTATGGCCATCAACTGTAACAAGTTTCTAATGTAAGCTAAAAAGGGAGAATATAAGAGAAGAAAAGGCATAAGGATAAGCCTTTCCTTTAGCCTTTCCTTGCTGGTTCAGACTGTAAACTATCCTGAATAAAGACTACCTCTTTTCACTAGTATAAACCGTCAGATAATAAAATCAGAGTTTAACTGTGGGGATAAATACCACAACAAAGGAATAACCATGATATTATTAATATTGATTCTGCTTTGATTAATTTCCTTGTGACAATTTTAACAAGCCCCTCACAATTGCCGAGCTCATAGCTGCTGTACACACACAGTGCAATACAATCTTGAACAGGATCAAGGGCAACTTGAGAAAAGCAGCACGGAGCTGTTTGTGTCTGCCCAGGCTGAGCCAGACCTTGTTGTCAGACCCAGCTCACTCTGCCTTTCTTCTTGTCCACAGTTTGCAGAACTGTTTTCACAAAGCCCTTTGTGTAGGACTCTTGCACAGGAGGCTGCAGTTTTGAAAAACTGACCATCATTGATGATTTTTAACAATAGGTGACAGCAGCCAACCTAATTTGCATATTTGGGATGTTCATCAACTTTTCACAGGAGAACACTGGTATCTAAAAACAGGAGCCAGGATAGTTCTCAAGTTCATGTACTATGTAAGGAACTTCATCATACCCAAGACTCCCAAATGCAATGAAAATACTTTCTCCTCCAAGTCAGGATCTCACTCTGTGGAAATACAAATTTTCCATAATTAGAGGTTTCTCACAGTTTAATAATCAAATGAGAGCAAATGGTTTATTAGTAGTTTCCAGTTAATTTTGGATAATAAAAGGGTCGCTTAATTTAGACTACGTAGCCCAACAGACTACGGCTGCTAGGAATTAAAGTTGGAGTTTGGAAGGATTATATGACTAGAAAGAGAATAATCAGTACTATTAAGTTTTGGCACCTCTATATTTTTTTTAATTTCCACCTACTGTAAGTACAAACAGTGCTAGGCAGCATTCCAGAAAATGTTGTTGAAACAAAGAAAGTATTATATAGAGAGCTGTAACTCTTAATAACAAAAGAAACCAAGATGCTGAGATAAATCATTTGTATTTATTCATATGCTTGTCTGTAGATGGAGCATAACTTTTATATTAATTGCAAGACTCAGACTTTTGACCTAGTTTATACTAGCAATATTCTGTTCTATAGTCAAAATTGTATCAGTCTCTAAGACTGCATGTTAAAGCCAGAAGAATTATCTTTATATATTATTAAATCCAGTGTATATATAAGTAGCACTTACTGAAGCAAAATGTAGTGCCTTCTTATTGTGAGAAAAAAAGAGGGAAAAAAAAAAAACAAAACACAAACCAGGCTGAATGAAGTAAAATGAATGTAGAGTATGCCCTCCTCATAAAGCAAACATTATAATGCAGTTGCAGAACTCCACTAGCTACGGCATGACAGGAGCAGATGTTTTTAAGTTTGCATATTTTTTTTCAAATTGCTTTCAGGAGTTCATAAAGGAGCAACCATATATGCATACTTATATTTCACTACACTGTAATTTAATCTCAGTGAATAATAAATTTTTGTAGCATTGTGAATGGGAATGCTAAGCATTATTTAGCTGTAAACTTGTTCAGGTATTTACATCTCACAAAAACTTACTGGTTTATAATTTTGCATGGTGTTGAACCATCCTAGAACTTCAGCTCAGAAGGGCAATCTCCAAGGCTGCTATGCAAGAAGCATCCTGATATCAAATACTAGATGTAAGAGAATAAGTCACTTCAAGGTACTAATAACATAATCACAATTCATAGACAGATACAGATATTCTACTTCTTCCTCAAACAGTTATTTTTTCCCTGATGTTGATCAAAGCACAATTTTAACACATCCCTCAGTTTAATGAAGATGAGTAAGATTCCTGCCACAGAGTAATAATTGAAGTTTACAATACAGAGTGTCATAGGAAGAAAAGGCAGATGCAATAAACTGAGTAGACCAAGACCCTTCGTTCCAAGTTTCACTTCATTTCTTCACAGTGAGGGTGACAGAGCACTGGAACAGGCTGCCCAGGGAGGTTGTGGAGTCTCCTTCTCTGGAGACATTCAAAACCCGCCTGGACACATTCCTGTGTAACCTCACCTGGGTGTTCCTGCTCCGGCAGGGGGATTGGACTAGATGATCTTTCGAGGTCCCTTCCAATCCCTAACACTCTGTGATTCTGTGATTCAAGTCTGAATACTTACTGGCTAGAATGATCTCAGGTCTATCATCTGTTTCTTAACGAAACAGAATTACAGGTAGCAGAGTCATGGGGGGACTGAGGGGGGAAAAAAAAAAAAAAAGTTAAGATCATCCATAGATCCCAGGAAAACATTACTTTCTCTCCTCAAATTCATAAGCCAGTGAATCCTTTCAGGGGTGAAATGGTTGTCTAACTAATAGTTATATGCATCTATCTGTACACCTTTCCTGAACTCCATTAAAGCTCCTGCTTGCAGACCTTTAGCAAGAGATGAGAAAATTCTTATTTATCCACTGAGTGAAAGAAAAATCCTCTGTGTATTTAACTTACACTTTATTTTTTTCTAAAATATATTCAGGCATTCCTGTGCAATTTTTTACTAATGCTTAATGAGCCAAATCCTTTTAGATATTTGTCTACAGCTGTAAAATTCTCTGCTGGCCTCTTCCTCAAACTAGAGGTTTTAGCCCCAACTTATTAATAGATGCCAGTGAAAAACACTAACTCCAGACACCTTCCCACAGCGCCTTGTTCAGCCCGCTGCCCTTTACACTTTGCTTGTAACCGATAGAGAGTCTTAATGTGCATATCCACAGGTGTGTGCGCAGCCCAGGAACTGGTACCCGTGCACAAATATCCCTGTGAAGGGCAAGCCAAGCAATCAAGCATCCTGACGTAGACTCCATGCAAAAGGTCAGATTACACACTCTCTTGGGGTCCTCACTACATTTCTGATTCTATGCTTAACCTGTGATACTTGTAAGAAATCCAATAATTAGGTAAAGTAGGGGTGTAAGAAACTTGGGAAGAAAAAAAAAAACTGTGTTTGTTACTAAAAAACAGAGAAATTCAAAACTATCAAATACAAATTTCTCTCTGTCCTTTCTCCTTATTTTTATTATCCTTTATATACATCCTAACTAAACAACAAGCTCTTTGTGCCCAAGATGGCAGCCAAACCCCACAAAGCCGTCTGATTGCCTCACCTCACCACTCAGATGGGGTCTGCCCTCCCAGTACCACGGCTGCCCACACTGGCACGGCCAACAGCTGCGAGGGCTGCAGTGCTGCCTCTGGCAACAGGGGCTTCTGCCACGCAAAATTTCCTCCCCAGCACACGGCCCTGGGCCTGCACAGAGCCCTACACAACATGCACCTTGGTCTTGCATGTGGATGCATTGCGATGCGTGCTTTGGTCTGCACTGGGTGTCCTGTTTGAGGGCATCATGGACTTCATCACAATCCAGGTATGAAAAGCTGCTTAGCAGGCAGAGCGCAATTGCATCTATCAGCTGGAGGTTCAACAGCACTTTCCAGAGTAGTCCCATACAGGGAACACTGCAGTAATTCAATGTGGGAGTGAAGAAAACCAGCAGAGGACCTGATGAGCTTCACCCTCCTCCCTGAATGAGCTCCTTTGCCAAGTGTGCAGTCAGTAATCTCTTCCAACATTGCTTAACCTCTGCCAAGATTTAGATACACTGTGTGTGGCAGCAGTACTCGGCTCTAAGAACCTGCAAGGGACAGGGGCTGCCTGTGTGGTCAGCACCGTCAGTAACAAACCCCCTCTCATGAAGGGAAAGCTGAGTCCTCTTTCTTTGCAGAGGATGTTATACGACATATCTGGAGGACATCAGCTCTCTTGGGCTCTGCTGGTATCCTGATCTCCAGAATTACAGTAGCAACATTAGAGTTAACTAAACTCTAAATCTGTTAAGATGGAGAAATCTTAGACAAATACAGCACTGCTGGGAAATAAAAAACAAGAAATTCTTAACTGTGACCAATCCTGACTTCCTCTAGACAAGGCAACTAAAGAAAAAGAGACCTGTAAGAGCCCTCTGTAGGCTATTCAGACACCTTATTTAAATTTTGTAAGAGGATCTTAAACCATAATTATGGTCACACATAAATATCAAATAACTCAGTTACATCAGGAACCACTTACCCAGAGGAATTTTGTTCTGCAAAAAATGCCAAACACCTATGGATTTAAAAAGAAGATTCTAATACATAACAACAATTGTAATTTACTTTAATTGTAATATCAGAAAGAGTCCATGCCAAAGCAATAGCCAGAGATAATCCTAATACAGTCATGAATTCACATTCTGCCAAAGGCTCTTCCACTAAACATGTAGTGAAGCACATATTTGGGTCCTAACATTCGAAAACTTTGATGCAGAGATAAATAAAATCTTCAGCATCAAGCAGATGTATGTCAGTCCCTGAAGCTCTATAATAACTGTATTTTTAAATTTCTTTTAAAATTCAGTGCAGTTGTCAGATACGTGCTCATTTTAGTTATGCATAGGTGAGTTTGCAGTGGCATCAAGTGCGCAATTAGCCTATTCCCAGGTGAACGTTCTCTGCAGATATGTCACTGGAGAGATCCCTTTCACGTATTTGCCTATTTGAAGGTGGCAATAAACCACTTATCGTAGCCTACTCATCTCAAACTGATTTCTCAAGCTGTGTTGCAACAATACCTTCCTACACAATAGAACTAGTAGTTCTGAAATACACACTGCAGAAAGCTACTGAAAAAGCTCCACACACATGGACCCACTTCGCTGCTCCTAAGAGAGGAGCATAGCAAGAGTAGCACATAAGTAAAGCCACTGACAAATTATGGTACTTTAGAGGACCTGTCTGTAAGTCAAGTGAAGAAGTACCATAGCACTGCCAGTGCTTGCTTGAGAAACATCTGGGCTCAATCCTCCACCAATGCAAGCCTAAGTGGCACCAACTCCAGAGCAGTCTTCAGCTCCTGTTGGTGGATCTCCATTTGAGCACTGTCAATTTAACCCAGCAGAGCCTCTCCCTTCACCTTAGAACACGGAAAGTATCACATATTAAACGGACATATTAAAAAAAGGGAAGTGTTTTCTTTCCTCCTCCACAGGCTATTACTCCCAGCACCATCATACAGGTAACTGCTATATCATTTTACAGACTCCTCTACCCACCCACTCCTGAAGCCATTACACAAAGACCTTAGAAACCTTTTGGGGGCCTGCTTCTTTTTAAATGCTTAGTACAGAACAAAAATGCTCTGACAGAAAAGCTCTTATGCAGAGCAGTGCATAGAGGTGGCCCTCAGTTTCCCCTAGGCAATACGCTGCTGAGGGCCACCAAAACCAACTGAAAGACCCTTGCTGTCCTAATGTGCCATTAACATGCTACTTTTCCATGCCCCAAGGCCCAGATCATCCCCTGAAGGCCAGGCCATGCTGCTGGGGCCCAGTAGCAGGAGAGGATGACTGAGGCTGGAGGACAAACATCCAGGGGTGCCCTCTCTCCATGGGTGCTCCCACACCAGCTGCCTGCACTACTGGGGTTCATCACTGTGGGATGGATCACAGGGCACTCCCAAGGCTTTATAACCAGTGAAAATCGGCACCAGCTTCTTAATTCTGGCACAACATGTCTTCGCTTTGAAGTCTGGTTACTGGTTTTTACAGTTCTATTTTTAAAATGTATTAAAGATGTTTAAAAGTGGCAGGAACTTCCAATAAAAGCCATGTTGTCCAGAATCAGGATGTTGGCCCCAATTTAAATTGGCTGTTAAACAATAGTATATCCAAATAAAAGTGGTCTGATTTACAAAATACCTCAGACTGATTGAACATTTATTATCCAATTTTTTTCTCTTTTCAGGTCTTCAGAGGTCATTATCTCTTTTTTTGTTTGTTTGGTTGGTTTTTTTTCCTTTTAAATCTGCAAGGCTTTCTGCATCTCCTGTATGGAAAAATGGATTCTCATATTTAAAAATCAGCTATTAATGGTAAACACTAAAGTATAATAAAGCAAAGTTGCTAAAAAATATTTACATTTCTTTTGGCTCTATGCATGATTTAAACAGCTTACAACATCAGAGCTACATCTTCTGAAACACTCCCAGGATATACTACAACCAGCTTACGTTTTTATCATCAGGCATTCCCATTTTCCCAATATAAACTCGCATTTAGAACCTTATATCCACAGCACATTGGATTATCTACTTGGAGAAATGAGAGTACATATGTAGGACAATGTCTGAAGGAGAGCATCACTCCAAGGAGAAGCCCAGAGGAGCTGGGGCAGTCTAATTCCCTGGGTCTGCCTGAAGTGCGAAGACCTTCGTCTGTGACTGACCTCCTGTTTCTGTGGCCATCCTGGGTGAATCATTTCACATCTCCATCTGTCTCGTCTGTTTAAGCTGAGCTCCTCACGGAAGGGGTTTTCTTTTGCTTTGTGTATTACGCAGGATAACTCTGTAACTTAGGAACTTGTCACAATAATATTACTAACACAAACAAAGCACAACACATGAGTGAAAAATATAGCAAAATTTAAAGTACAAAGGGACTGAGTCTGATGATGCAGGAGGAGTCAGCCTCTGTATAAAATATTTTCGTCACTGGAGTTTGTATTTCAGTGGTGTGTGCTCACATCTTGTTATGTACTACCAACACACAACTAAAACAGGTTTCTTGCTCTATCAAATTCCACAATGTCATATAATTCCATCCTGAAGTTTTGCATTAATATCCAAAAATCTACAGTATTTCCTAATACCTTTGGCAAGCATATGTAAATAAAAACTTGAGCATTCTCTCCTGTCAATATCTTTCCTATAGATGGGAAAATATCTCTATTTCTCATTCCACAGACTAGAAAATTGGGGCAAAGGACAAATAAAGTAACCTGCCCAAGGTGATGCTGACTTGCACTTGTACATCCTCTGCAGTGAACCACACCACTTGTCAGACCAACTGTGCTGTAATAGAAAAGTAGTTAGGCCTTTAAGATTCATGGTTAGCAAGTATTCCTAAAATTCTGATTAAACATTTTGTTTTCTAGTGGTTTTAAATTGGATGTGTCATTTTGTAAATGACAGATAGCAACTATACAGTAAGTGAATGGGTTTTTAGTTTAGCACAGCAAATACATGAATACATTGGCACCAAGTTTCAGGTAATTCTTTCTACTGAACTCTTGCCAAAAATGCTATAATCATGTCCCCTCTTCTAGAAATACAAAATCTGCAAGTGGGTCTGGTTGCCCTTAGTAATAACCAGTGTACTGAAAAAATAACATTAATTTGTTCAAATAAAGCATTTAAATGGATTAAAAAATATATTTTCCCAGTACACATGATTTTCTCTCAATAAATGAAATTGTAAAAAGGGAATTTCAGCAAGAAATAAAGGCAAATCCTAGCTTACAATTAATTAAAAAAAATAAAATAAACCACCAAACTGCAAAACACATCATACATATATATTAGTAGAACTGAACAAACATGAAAGTATGCTGTATATTTTATAGGACAAGTAACTATATTTTATGTATTCACACAATTTTCACTTATTTCCTGTTGAGTGGTAGAGCTGCCTTGGAAAACAGTGGGTTCTGACATTCACACCGAATACATTCACCTAAGTGTTCAAGAAATGCAGAACACATGGAGAAATCAAATCAATTATTTGTACAGCTCAGAGCAGAACTTGTTTGGAAATTTCATGGTAGCATAAAAGGACCTCAGCAAAGAAGTCACAACATTGTTAGTTCACAATGAAGTCCAAAGCCCTTCCAGGATCTATATATCTCATTAAGGCAGCTATTGTAACACATCTGTCTGTGCAGTTGACAGCACATTGGGGTGGATATGACTGGCCAAGCTCATATTTGCTCTACCCTGGCATCTCAGCCAAAAGCTTCACCCACTCCTACCGCCTGTTACTGGCACCAGCTCTTACATGTGCCTGAAGCCGAGCCTGAAATTATGACTCCATCATCAAACAAAAATGCTTTCACCATCCATATGGGTTTTGCTGCTTCACCCCATGGTATCTTAATTCTTTCAAAATTTAGCTGAGATCCTGATGCAGTATGCTACAAAGTCGCTAAGTGTCACACAGTAGGTGGAGGTTAGTGGGAGAAGAAGAAAAAAGTGAGAAAAGGTAAAAAGAGAAAGATTTGAAGGTTAGAGTGCTATTTATCCAAACAAACTTCCAGGCATACCGTCTCAATCTAACACTGCATACTATTATAAACACAAACAAACCAAAAAAATCCTAGTCACTGAGAAACAAGGCAGTAGCAATTACTCCAGCCTTGACTGTTCACCCACTGGCATTCAAACTGCCTGTGGGTTTTAGAAGTTTTTCATGTAATCTCTTCATTCTCCAGGCAGTGACCATGATTTGGCCATTCTTTTTTCTTGACAATTAGAATCTGAGTTGCATTTAAACCTGATCTGGTTAATCTTGGTTTGTAAACTTTTATTCCCCAGAAAATGCAGTCATAAGCAGAGGAGATATAAAACTGAGTCTTATCACCATTAGACTAGATTCGGTTAATATACCAGAGCTGCATAGAGTAATCTAATGGAAAGGAGTGACAACTTCCTGAAAGCATCTGGAGAAAAAATAAACTAACTGCAAGATCACTTTGATATTGGGAAAACAATTATACAGGTTGTTAACAATGTTTTCTAAGAATTGGCAAGTTGTACAGGATGACTTAACTGTTGAATGGTGCCACTCCTGCTCGGAAAGCCGGCCTAAAACATAGGCTGTGGGGGCTAAATGGAAGATCTGAGAATAGTACAAGGGAGAGTGGGTATTGTGAGGTGGCTGCTTACGGAATTAAGCTTCTATGTCGAAAAAAATTTTAAAAGGCAATTCATAATTTTATTAGGTGCTGTAGTCTGATATGAAAACTAAGAACAATAAAGCAGAAGAGAAATTTAAAAGCTTTGCTGAAAAAGGAAAAGGCTGCCTTTCAATGCTTCTCAAAAGAAGATGCAGATCCTGCTGCAATGAAGGATCTCATGTTTGAAATACCTGCTGGAACCTCACAATAACCGGTCAGCTGCTTAGCTAGTAGACAATGCTAAATATTTTCTTATTTACTTATTAGTCTCATTTTGTCCAGCAAATCTATCACTTCAATATTGCAGTATTCAGACCTAGATTTCTCCATTGCTTCTGAATTTAAACTTAACATTTGGACTAAGATATAGCTATTTCCCTTATTACTGTATATTTTCAGTATTAAGAACATTAGTTTGCACATCTTGTTTTAACCTAAAAGCCACACATTGAGGGTAACACTGTTTCATCATTTGTATCTTCTGTGGGGATCTGCAGTAATTGTGTTCCTACTGTTAATTTTTTCCTTAGACACAAGAGCAAAAATAACAAAAGCACAAGTAGACTATTACACACTGAAAAAAAAAAAAAAAGATCTTTAAGATTTTGACAAAGAGTGGAAGAGTGGTCTTAGAGCTGTTTCGTGTTTGCTTTTGAGAGTCCATTGCTGTAAACTGGCTTCTGGAGCTCAATATCCACATGCAATCTTCCTGGCCTGTGTGGGCAATCATAGCACTTCATTGTCCAGTGCTATCATTACAATATTGTTATCATCTGAGCTTGAGTCTGACACTTTCTCTAAGACCTTTCAAATAACCCCTTTACTAGGCTTCAGTACCAAACCATTCAGGGCAAATCTCTGCTTTGTGCTTGTCAGCCTTAATAGACTGGATGTCACTTTTGCCTGTAAGAAGTGCCCGCTCTTCAGCTGTCAGTCAGTCCTGGCGGTGTCAGCTGAGAGCGTGGCTGGAGCCGCTGGATTAGAGGGTAGTTACCATAGCTGTCAGATTACTGACAACCTGACACCCACATCCCCAACTTCCTTTGACTGTATTTGGTTTCCATCTCACTCCTTGGACCTTTCTTAAGGTGGATCCATCTGCTGAAGTTAAATAATAAACATTGTAGCCACCTGGGAAAGTTTTGTTCTTGTCTCGGATTCCTCTTTCATCCTGGTTTGCCTTTTGCAGACACACACCATCAAATGTGTTTTGCAGAACTCTTTGCTAATTTATAAGGGGAGAAAATAAATTTTATGTGGTCTCTAAGTTAATGGTATTATTTTTTTGAATCATGCCTCTGTGTTTGGAGGTGTTTTAGTTGTGAATATCTACCTTTAACCAAAGGTGCTGGGGAGTTTATACATATTTTTCCACTTATTTTAAACATACTCACCACCCTGCTCTTTCAATGCTGCTTCAGTTCTATTCTCAAAAAGACTATGAAATTCAGCAAATAGTTTACAATTATTGGAAGTAGCATGCATTATAGTAATGCTTTATAGAACTTGCCTAATATTTCACATTCCACAGTTGACATGTTTCTTCTATTTTTAAAACATAAAATAGGACTGAGCAGAAAAAAATAAATATAATATTTAGTACCAGAAACAAACTCACACTCTTTGACTGTGTCTTCACTTTTAAGGATATACTTGAAACCAAACTGCTTGAGTTCATTCCCTTGCTGTTACAACTCTCAAGGGACATGTCCTGTAGCTCTATTTTAACTATGGCTAATTGGAATATATCATCTATATTCTGCTTGTAGTTGCTCTCAGACAGCTAGACTGACCTAAAACCTGGTTTTGCCTTCCCTGCTTGAATTATAAAAGAGAAATACTTATTTTAAATAATGCCTTTGCAAGCTTTCAGAGAAGTAAAATGAAGAACAGTTTACTAAGAACCATCCCTCTGATGGAAGACAGCCCACATGGAAAGCTGGCAAAAATTGTCCTCATACCTCCCTTGCTTATGTTTAAAATTCAAATTTCTCTGTAGAAAAGAAAAAATCCAACTCTTCAACAATACTTTCACAATTCACCTCTTTGTTTCAAGATAACTGCAACCTCTCACATAAGTCTGGCCGGAATACTTTTTTTCTCATTGTATGGAATTCTTGTGTAGTGGAGAGAATGTAGCAGTCCCTCATTCTAAATATTGTAGGGTGACATACAACTAGGCATAAAAGGGAGTGTATCTGGACAACAATAAACATTGTTTTTTCCTTTTAGCAGTAAGCAAGGCTGCTGCATTAAAATCCAACACATGGCAGGTGATTTGCAATATGTTGGGCACTTGAGGAAATGTATAATGGTGTAATGCAACCCTCACAAAAACCTGAGAGACTGGCTTTGGGATGTTTGGAGAGATGGATTTCACTCTTTTCTGCCCCCACTGTTAGCTCCAAATCACTTTGCTCAATGCCATATGTACCACAGTCGCACACTTGCCAGCTTGCTTTGCCTGAGTTTTCGGTATCACCAATGCGCATGTCCAACCGCCTGGTCTCCCTGCTGCTTCCTGCTGGCACACTTGTTCTTTGGGTTCTCACAGTTTTGGTACACTTGGGTATATCACCCCATAAAATTCATAAGATATATCGTATCTTCGTTAGCTGCTGAATAAGCACATACCAAACAGCTTTTTCAGGAAAGATCAGAGGACTGGAATACAACAAGAATCCTTTGGTCTGGATGAAACCTGGCTGACCCTTTGTCTCAATTTTTAATTTGCAGTTCCTCTGTAAGGAGGTTTTTTTAAAAACAAAACAAAACACAAATTTAAACCGTAAGATAGCTTATATCTAATGAGCTTTACAGAGTTACTATTAGCTCCTCCATAAACAAGACTGCCTCAAATTTAGAACGAAATGTGAATTTTTCTTTAGATAGAAATGGCATTATGATGCATAAATTTTGCAACTTTTCCACATTTCTTTGGGGTGTTTTCCTTCTTACTACATTTCATGCTTGTGTAGCTATTACCTTGCAAGTCAGACAGATGTGATTATGGATACACCACACCTCATCTAACCTTGCTATTCAGAAAGGCAGAATAAAATGGTTTTCTGCCTCGAACCAGAGGCTAAGTCACTTGGAGATCAGTGTCTTCAGGAGTGTGTCTGTGCAACAGCCTCAGTGCACAACAGCCCAAAGCAGCTGCTGCATCGGTGGAACAGAAAGTGGAAAGGTACCCTGAGACAACCATCTTCTGGGTTTGTGTTGCTCTGTACACAGGTACTGAGGTAACTACTAGGTTACAGATGATTATTGATGTGAAGCTCAATGGCAGTCTATTTGCAAGGAGGGGAACTAACAAGAAGCCAATACTGTCAGAAGGTCAATACCTTACTAAGCTATTTTCATTAACAGACTGATTTCTGGGCTGTTATCACTACCCTATAACAAAAAGAGTTAAGCAAGCAAACAGTTTTGTTGCATGTCACACACATCTTTCCCATTTATATGAACTGCCACCTCAAAATACATCATAGAAATACTTCAGTTCCCAAAGCCTGCCATTGTTCCAGGTGCCTTTATACTTCTTTCCAAAATCCAGACACTTTCCTCAGTTCTCTGATGGGGACTTTGCCACGTTGCAAACTGAGCCAATACCTAGGAACAACTACAGCATTTGGCCCATTGATCTTACCATAAAAGATAGAGTGTTGGCACTTCCCAGTCACATTTCTGGAACACAGCACACTCTAATGAAATCAGTTAGGGGCAAAGACAGCAACTACCTCCAAATTAACAACAAGACTTCAAGAACATGCATGGAGGTTTTTTTTCTTTTGTCCATATCTACCACAATGAGCCAACTTTACTTCAATATATTTATTTCTTTTAAATCTAGAGGCTCTCTCAAAACATCACACTGTAATATATTTTTAAGTGAAAATAGAGTTATAAAAATGCATTATTAATCCAATTCAGCTGAACAACTGTCAGAAATGTCATACCTAAATCCATTTGCAGAAATTAATGCATAATATTACCCAGTAGATAGTAAGGTACAATTCACACATTGGGTAAATCCCTGTTTGAACAGATGGGCTGAAATGTTGGGACATCAAGCTGACTAATTTGGGTACCTCCCAAGTAACCTCCATATCCGTGGGTGTGCTGTTATTTTTCTCTCCCAGTGCCAGGTACAGTTACAGAGGAAAATCCAGCAGTGCTCTTCCATCCCCCATGCACAGCACCTGGACATCATTCACAGAATTAACTAACTCAAGGCAAGAGCTCTGCAATTGACAGCCACACCTTCCCATTCCTGATTCAAGGAGCAGGCATCACATCTCTTATGCACGACAAGTCCTCAAACCCAATTTGAGACACATCACTCCAGGAACTTCCAGGAAATTTTGGCCACTCTCCAGCACAAGGGGTTACATGTACTTGTGACACTGGTGGTGAAAAGTGCTATAGCATCACATAGTGACTGAAGCCATAATGCACCTGGAGACTCACAGCAAAAACCTCTCCCCATTGAGCTCTTCACCAGCAGGGCTGCCTCCATAGGTAACCACATAATGCAAAACCAGGAAAAGAGTTAACCCACATCGTGTCTGCAAAGGTGCCAGTGCCAGGATTGGTAACAAGAGGAAAGGGGAAGGCTCTCACTTCATTTCCAGAAATCGTCTTTCCTACTGCCTCTTCCTCACCTGTAATTTGCTGTAAGAGGTTTAAAAGCTTTGCAGAGCCATCTGCAGCACCACAGTGCTTGGGGCTGCTGCTGCTACATCATACATGGCTGCAAAAATCACACCTCAGTTTCCCCGTGAGCCCAAGAAGAAGAAGCGTAACCTGAAACTATTCTCCTCGGCCTCTCTAAGAACAAGCACTTTGGAAAAATTAGGTGTGTTCAGTGACAGCAATGTCCCAGCTTATATTCTAAATAAATTTGTTAATAAGCATCTACTTCACTCAGTAGTCAGCAATTTTAAGCTGTGCTATCCTACTTTATAACTTTCTGTTGCAGTGCCCAGTGTATTTTTTTTTCAGAACACTACAGGCAAGAATAACATATTAACAGACTGATTTCTAAATTTCTTTCTCTTTTTTTTTAATAAAGGTTTGTGAGTTACAGAAGTGCAAAAAGTGCTTTAAACCTCTTAATTTGTTTTGTTTACTTCTATAGGTTAAAAAACAGCCAATTGTTTTTAATTGGTTTTAAAAAAAAATTGCTTGAGGCAGAAACCTAGAAAACCAATCTTCTGTCTGGAGTAAATTTTTACAACTGCCTTTTAAACCTCTGAAAATAGGGTTTATAATGGAAGTGCTGACACAACCTTATCTACAATATATCAGTGTGAACTGTACCGCTATAATAAGCAGTTATTATGTATGTGTAAAAATAATGAGAGCCAGTGTCTGAGGAGAGTTAATGTAAAATGCTAAGCAATTGTGGTTGGTTACACAGTATAGGTTAATATTCTTTCATATAGCTACACTTTCTCCCCTTTTGTCCTCCAGAACTCCTAATGAAAATTTTGATACCTGACGGTAATGATAAGCAGCCATTCACACGTCCTTTGTGTCAAGGCTAGAGCATTAATGCTTTCCTTCATATAACATTTTGCATAGCCTAAAGCATCTATTAAAATCCTTTGTAAAATTCATGAAACAAAAGTGGTGGGTTGAGTCTAGTGGGAGAGCAAGTAAGCTGCTTATTAGCAAAAAGTCAAAAACACAGGGCCAATTACAGATCTGAACAAGAAGGGCTACAGAACAGCATGGGGAGTAATTCTTTTTTCAGCCCAATGGGCTCAAGTGAGAGGCAACCTAGATAAAAATATAGCAAATATTCTAAGCAGTAATTAAACTAAAATGTTTGGAGTTAGAAACAGCTCTATAACAACTGAAGGATATGCTCAAGTAAAACAATTGTCTGGTCTCACATAGATGCTAAATTGGAAGGATTTAAGACTGTTCCCTAAAGGAACGACTAAGGGGTAGTCAAGAGGAGCCGTGAGCTCAGGAGATATGTAAAAAATCTGTTTGGTATTTCAAATGCTATAAATTAGATAAAAAATGAGCTTTTCTACTGAACAAGCAACATAAAACTGAATAAACCACAATAAGATTGCCCTTTTTCTGTTATAAACTTGACATTAAGCCTGTCATGTTCGATGACAGCCTAACAGACCTCATTCTTTACCCTTTGGAATTTGAAAGATTGGCAGATGTCATGATTTCCTTAACACAAAAAACCTTGCAGATAATGTTCACCACACATACTTTTAGTTTCATAACTTTGCTCCCCTAGTTCCAGAATCATCGGGTAAAATTTCCAAATAGAACTTGAGATTTTTCTCTGGTCAATAATTTTTTCTGACCCCAAGGAAAATCTTTTATTGACAAAGGAAAAATGTGACATGGGCAGCAATTTTTATTATTTGCTTTACTAGTCCAAGCATGCCCTTCCATTCATAATAATGAGCTGCTTTGCACAAAACAGCTTATTATTATGAACAGAAGGGTATAATATTGTTAAGTAAGCTGAGTCAAAGCAGAACTAGTTGAGGCTTGCTCTCAACTGGAAGCAGTTTTCCCTTTAAAACATCCCTCCTCTCCTTTAAAATCTTTTGAAAAAACACACATGCTTATTTTTTAAAAATTGGAATGTGGTAAGAATCACAACTGGAATTTTCTAACACTTGGTTGGTAAACTTTATGTGTTGTTATTCATTTACTTTTCAATGTAAGAATTGTTCCAAGATGTTCTATAAGTCAAGGTCATTATGCAACTTCTTAGGGGGTCACACTTTATTCCTGTGAATCTGAGAGAGAATTTAACACCTATTTAAACAAGGAAATCCTGGCCCTGCACTTTTGCAGCCAAGCAGTATCACAATGCAACAGAGCTGCTGCACCATAAGGTGGGAGGGAGGCAGGCAGGGGAGATACTGCAGTGGCTTCTGCAGCCTGGCACATGCAGCCAAATTCCATATTCGCCTTCCCAAGGAAGGGCCTGGGGAGACCCAGGGAAGGGCGGCAGGTTAGTCATCAGCTCACCTGCTTCATGCTCCGATAGCACCATGCCATGTAGGACAGGTGCCACGCAACCACTTCTGAAAAAGCGGTGTTGTGAGGAGGTCCAGTCAGTGCCCTGGCTTTCAGCGTGGGTCAGGCTTTCATCACTTCTGCTGTTCATCAGACCACCACACCTTTGTACTTAGACTTTGTCCAGCCTCACTTAAAACCGGTTGCTTCTGTCTGCAGTTTGACAGTAGCTCTCTTGTTCAAATGCATTTGTTAGTGCTGAGCAAATTCCCCTTCCAGAGTACAGTGAGAGAACAAGCTGAAGATTTGCAATCTCTTCCCTCACGATAGGTCTGTCCGTTGGGTGGTCACGTCAGCCTCACATACTGCTCTTATCCAAGCAGACAACTGTCCCAAAACAGACCCAGCCACCTGACTTGCACACCAAGGTACTTACCTGTATAAACAGATCCAACATTGTGCCTCCAGTCTGTATCATATTGGCAGCTCAGCTAAATCTCCTACATTCAACTATATAAATACTTCATTGCCAACAGTTCCAGGACTGCTAAGTTTTAGGGTGAGCTTCTAGAAATGCCATCACCCCCACTGTCAGGATTTTTTATCAAAACATTGTGGTTTTAAATTAAAATTTGTATTAACTTATTGGCTAAACATACCATTTCTATTTAAGTCTAATTTTTCATTTGTGTCCTGAAGAGAAGTGGTAACTTTTCTCAGTCAAACTTTAAGACAATATTGAACAAAACCGATTTTTTTTTTTTTTTCAGTCTAGCCTTACGGATAATGTTATTATATATATATCTCAAACAGCACAGTTACTGTCAGCATGAAAGATATGTTTTTAAGCAGATATTGGTTACAGCAGTGAGGTTTAAGTTACTTCTGATTCAAAAGTTTGCAAAATGCGCTAATATGTGTAATCAAAGAAACTGTTATGTCTTCCTTAGTCAATAGCTATAACAGAATAGAAGAATCTATTTATTGTTTTTTCTGATTCCTTCACAAAGTGAAGATTTTTTTGAAAGAAATTGTATCCCAAATGGTCATATTATAGCCATTTAGCTACTACCTCTTCACACATAAAACAGTCTAATTAAAAAAAGATTGTTCAAGAAGCATATAGCATGGATGACATAATTGCATTAGAATACGGAAATCAATCGAACCAACCAGCCTTTCACTCCAGTTAGCCATTTACATACATTAAAGTCACCATGTTGATAGGAGTAGCATAAATGACTCAAATGTACTAGACATTATAATCAAATAAAAAAACCCCTCTGAAATTATTACAAATATAGCATCAAGAAAGTCTTGCGGTTTGTGTTTGCAAAATGAGATTTCTTAAAATGAGATTTAAAAAAAATACATAACACCAAACAGATAAAAAATTTCAAAGCTCTATCTCCCTGTAGTTTCACTAACATGTTAACCTATTTACAGCAATTAGTGCTTCATTAGTAAGGCTAACTAACTGTTGCTATGCCCTGTAATGATTTGCCAGGTTTTCTATATACAAGTGCATAATCAATGTTTTCCAATTACTGCTATAGTGCAACCACTATTTCAAATAAACTAGATAATAATACAAACCCATTACTGAATCTGAAGTAGCAGAGGCATTTAATTGCAAGGCAGTTCTTTTCAGCTTTTAAAATTTTTCACACTAATGAAGTGTCATACAAAAAAGTTGTATTGATTTTTCCACCACATGGCTTCAACCACAAATATGTAATTATCCCTTTTATATCTAGCAAGGGGATTAAAATAATCTATAGTATATAGCCTTTACTTATCCCTGATGGGTCTAGTAGTACTTTTACCCTTTTCAAAATATGCAGCTTTTTGATGAATGAACTTTCGGGAAAATGTTGCTTTATCTGCTTCATAGCTCTACTTTTTTGAAGCCAGCTAGCATGCAAGGATTGGAATTTTAAGTCCTCAGTTCTACCACCGGTAGAGGAGAGGGAAGCCTGATCCTGCATTACAGAAAGGAGGACAAGTCTATGCTGCAGAATCAGGGTCACAACACCCAATTCTGGTCCCCTTCCCCACCCCCTAAGGGGTCCCCAACTGTTTGCTTAAGTGACCAGGAAAAGGATTCGGCTCTCACATAACTTTTAGTTAGTATTTTCAAATCTTCCGTGGAGGGAGCAGCTCCTGTGTAGTGCTGTTGCGAGCACACATTGTATTCCTTGGGCAGATACGAGCTGATCCATCAGTTTCACTGGAGCTCCCAGCATGTCCATGAGCAGAGCATCCACTCTGCTGGGAGGGCTTGGTGGCCGAGTCTTCAGCAGGAAAAGTGGGACCATACCTAACACCTGGAGCACTTGGGATTTCCTGTTTTCTCAGCACTGGTTGGCTACTATTATTTAAAATACTGTTTTAGAAAAAGGTGGGACACAGCAAATGCAAACTATATCAAAGACACTCCTGCTCTACCAGATGAGGCTAAGACACATGATCAAAATTATCTTGTTTTCATGGATCTTGTACAGATTTTTTTTTTCCTTACATTTTTGGAAAGTGTTCCAGTTTGATTTTAAAATTGCTTCTATTAAAGCAAGTCTACAAAATACTTTAATGCAGATGGAAGCTAACAACCCCATGCAGCAAAGTAAAAAAAAGAAACCCAAACTGGAGCACAGCTTTAATGTGGAAAAGGGCCATGTTCTTCACATTAGTAGGTTCAAAGCTGTATCTCCCAGTAGTTTCACTAACACATTAACCTACTGGCAGCTGTTAGCTCTTTGAGATATGTTGGAATTCACTGAAATTTTCAGGTTTTCTGTCTTTTGTGGAATACGTATTTTAAAAGGAAATTTGTGCAACTCATATACTATTTTGAAATCATATTTACATTAAAATTGGCCATATATATATATACATATATACATACAAAAAACAGACAAACCCACGCACCACAAACCTTACAACTATATATTACAACTCTGGGACAAAATAGAAAACTGTAGTACAGTCACTTGTAGGGGTAGGAATCTTCTCTCCCTAGATTTTTATCTACTAGGAAGTGTTTAAGAGCCAACTACTGAGTATCACCTAACTAATCAGATAAATAAACCTATGGATGCTATTAAAATATAACTTAATGCTAAATACATTTAATAGACCACTTTAAAAATCTCTAAGAAAAGTTAAAACTTGCAAAAACATTTTAAACCATAGTGAGTATTTATATGCAAACCAAAAATAAGCAGTGAAAACTTGAAATATTATAATGCTCATTTCTTTCCCAAAGAGATACATATTTTTTTCTGGCAACATCTATATGAGTTCCAGGAATTCTTTAGTAGCACAATGGAATGGAAAATTTCATAAAAATATTAATATTTTAAACCATAATAATAAAAATGTAAACAAAACTACATCTCATCTCATTAATGCAAAATAAAGCTGTCCTATGATATTTAATACTGCAGACCTCTCAGTTCTGTACTTTGTACTCTTTCAAACTGGCCAGCTGCACATTTCCTTTTTTAGTTTTATAGATTTCAAAATATTCTAAAATACTTCTATGATCATCACAAAAAAATTTACAATAAGACAATTCGACATTATATCTTAGTTAATTTCTTTGTTCTAAAGCATGTAGTAATACAGGAATCAAATAATTATATAATTCTTCTTTAATTAAAGTGCTGTATACAACACTTACAAAGGATGATGACTAAAATTGTGAGCAAAAGTAAAATACTGTTTCCTCAGAAAAGTTTAAGAAAAAAAATAAACATGTGCCTTGTAGAAGTGTGTTTCCAGGATAATAAAAGGCCATTACCTTGACCGTTGACATGAAGCCATCAGAGTCATATTTATTGATGAAACTTTCAGCTCCCAATCTGCTGCACTGAATGAGCATCATACAGCTGTCAGCAAAGGCAGAGCATGGAAACAGTGATAGCCTGTGACATTTTCCTTTCATAATTTATGAAAACAAAATATCTTAGAGTTTGTAGAACACAAGAATAAAAAGTATAGAATAGTCTCCTTAAAGAAAATGTCCAGAAGATATTTATCTTCACTGTGTACCTGTATTACCAGAACAATTTGCCTGTAAAACTGAGGATATCCATCCAGAACTAATTAATAATCCTGAAGTAAGGTACTCTATGCAAAAAGAAATGCTGCCACACAGCAAATAAACATAAAGTGAGAAAGACATAGCAACAGTATCTTCAAAGTAATAATACAATGAGAACACTTTGTGGTTCCTTACAGGGAAAAATTTTAAAACCTTTCTTAAAAACTACTACTATTATTAAAATGTTATAAATAGCATCATTTCAGATTAATTAAGAGATAATTAGGTGACAACTTGAGTATTATAATCTCAAAGTGAACATTTTTCAATATTATAAATGTCATTTGTACACATTAGAAGCAAACAAATGGGGAAATACATCATGATATGTTGGATATCTTTCCCCTCTCTTCGTTTCATGTTGTTTGGACAAGTTGTAAGCTTGAAGTTTTTCGGGTACCAGTATTTTTGCTCACAAAACAAGTCAAAACCTTTGGATGTCAACTCCCACTCTACAGCATCTGGGATATCTGATATTTTATATACTTGTACGTATTTCTGATTAGCTGAGACTTACCACTCTTGAAAATCCCAAAGGAGGGCTGCATGCAACTACTGCTGCTTGGCAAAGCTTTGGCTGCAGTTTTGAGGGAAAGACCTGGATGTCCTAATACTATTTTTTCTCCAATTTATTATACCTGATGCACATTTTAAAACTATCCGCTAGTCTATGAGACATTTTGGATGTTAAAAACATACTTGTAGAAGACTGAGCATTTTAACTTTTTGTTCTGTCTCCTCTTAACAGGTGGGAATGGGAAGTGAACACACCCTAGCCAGCATCAGCCCTGGACAACACCAACCCCCACATGGTTAGGGACAGTGTCCCTACCCCTCCGGAAGAGCACAACAGGGGTGTGGTGACTACCAGGGAACAGGTGACAGTGACCAACTGTCAGGACTCGTTTTAAGAGAAAATGGGCAGGGTCAGTACATGAAGCAGGGTGCTGAAGGGTGTTTGGGGCACAGTAATACCAGTGGTGCCACCCCTGCACATGAGACTTGGGCTGCCCTGTAGCACAGACCAGGCTGTCTCCTTACACTGGCCTGGGGAAGAGAAAAGTGGCTCTTCCCATTTCAAAAACTACTTTGTAAAAGATATTAGGGAAAGTAAGAAAAATATTTACCTGCATCAATTTTTCTTAAACTGAAGAAAACAAAACAAAACAAACTTAGAACTTTTTGGAATATCGGCTATTTCTTCCTATTTCCATTTTCCCACTTCCTCTCAACCAGTTCAGCAAATGGGCAAAAATCCCATGTTGTTTGCATAGCTCTTCTCTTGGTGACAAACATTCAGCAATAACCTGGTTAATAAAAGATGATATAAAGTTGCTTTCAAACATCACACTGGTCTCTTCTACAAGATTAATAGCTGCTGCAAGAAGCAGTGGTACCTGCAGATGAGAGAGGACACTTTTTACAGCTACAGGCACATGACGGATTTGGGAAGTTTCTTGGCTCCTCGGGAAGGCCACTGTGGAGCAAGATGAAGGGCTGCACACACCCTCTGTGGCACCAGGACCTTGCAGGGGGGCAATGGCTGGGCAGGGGTGTAAAACAAGGTATACAGGAGGTAAAGGCAGGAGTACCAGCAGGCTTGCTGCAGTGAAGTACCAGAGCATCTGCATCACTTGAGGATTTGGCCTTGAGCCTTAAGGCCATAGGCTAAAAGTTCAGCACTGTAGCACTGCTCAAAGGGAAGAGTACCAAAGTCGTTAAAAGGGTGATTAGCCTTCCAGCAGGTCAAAAAATAATGAATCAGTCCACATTTGTAATGCATTAAGGCCAGAATGTGAAAAAGCTTGATAAACCAATACACTGTGGACTCCCAGATAAAACCTCTTCTCTCTGTCTGCTTATAATCTTCTTTGGATTTGTTCCCTTTCACTTAATAGAGACTTAAAAATTAGATCTCTTCCTTGTAGTATTTTATAATAATCTCTGAAGAACCATATAGTTTTAAGGCAAAATGCCTGAAAAGATGAATCTGGAAGATCTTTGAAAACAAGAGGAACTGTGAAGGAAACTTTAGAAGTACTGTAAATCGAATAGTTACACCAATCTACCTGTGCTTTGAATAAAGCATTTTTTTAAAAACAGGGTAGTTTTGATAAGGACTTAGGAAAGTCACTACTACACAGTTGTGCATTGGGCATAACTCAACCTACTAAAGAGTATCATACAGAATGAATGAGGACTACCTGTTTATTTCTCTATTCCTTAAAAGCACTAAAAGCACATTCTCATAGCCTAAGCAACTGCACAAACTACCAGGTTTTCAACTAAATTTCAAGAGAAAGATTCAGCACATGCTGTATGCATGTCTATACAATGTATTTTAAGGCTTACTTATGCATACAACAGCACAGAGCAAATTAGGCAGCCAGCTTGGACCCCAGCAACTAGTGACTCAGTCACGCTGCAAATGTTCCTTACTCCATACACAGTTTAAGGTCTGCTTTAAGCCAGAGTAAGACCTTCATAATTTAGAACTCCTGTGTCATATATTTAAAAAAAAAAAAAAAAAAAATTGCCTAACATTACTGTAAATTCAAATAATGAAATTATTTCTGTTAGCCTCTTCATCAGTAAAACTTGAACTATCTTAATTAGGTTGAATCCTGATAAGCAACAAACATCTGGCAGCCATGGTGGTTTGTCTAAAGTTTGTACTCAGCTCCCCTCTGGATGTGGCTCCCTGGGAGCTCTGCCAGAACAGCCACTCTGAGAGGCATTAACAGGTAGAAATTACAGTGGCATTCTTAACTAACCCTGCAATCCATACCTGTTGCATTCACATGGGTATGCATGGCTTGGGTAAACAATAATTTATGCCAGACTTTTTTCCTCTTGTGACTTTAGTTTTGATATCACATCATGATTCAAAGCCTGGTGCACCATAAATTTTCTCCAAATGTGTAGTAATTCCTTGGCGCAGTCTAAAGTTATGATTCATTTATACTGGAGTGACAGCATAATACCTAGGTGTCAAAATCCATTAAAACTGTTCAATGTCTTCTGTTTATTTTTAGAACCAATTGAGACTTAACTGATGGTGAAAAATATACAGTCAAGTGTGTTTACTTCACCTTTACAAAGAATCTGTTATAGTCCCAATTAATTTGTTATTCCTGTCACAACAGGTACTGGATACTTCAAAACTGTCATTACCGTTTCTCTCTCTTTCTTTTGCTTTTTTTTTTTTTTTTTTTTTTTTTTTTTATATATGAAGGCTTCTGTTTATTTTTAACCCATTAGTAGGCAATGGTTTATTGTTTTTTAAAATAGGGAATTTTGCATCACTTTCTATTTTAATTAAAGTAAATGTGATTAATAAACACATTTCCTAACCAACTGAAATTTGTTGTTCTCAAATTTCTCTGTCACAATCAGTTGCTTTAGTACTGAATTTAATGATCATTTGCAGGATGATACATCTTGTGCATTGGTGTGATTGGCCAGATGGAAATTAAAAATATGGTACGTGACAGTTACAAGCACCAAAATAGTTCTTAGTACAAATCCAGAGCAGCTTTTGCCATGTTAATTATTAGCAGTACATTTTTCTCATAGGAAATTCAGAACAGAAAAGAAAAAAAAAAAATAAAGAAAAGAAAAAAAGATAGGTGTTAAATCTCAGAGCAGGCATCAATGACAAAGTAACCAGCAAAACATAAGAACAGTTATTTGCAAATAGCTATAAATATAACTCCAAAGAACAGCTATAATGATTGCCTTAGAGAAAGAGCAAAGAAAATACTGATGTCCAAATGCTTTCGCCCACACTGGAACCAAGCGGTAATATAATACTGGGGTAAAGCAGTCACAGAATAAAACAAGTATGTTAGGAGTTGAATGAAAAGCTAAATATACATGCACTCACCAATTCTGATGCTAATCTGATGTTAGTTGAATAAAAACAAGTATGCATGTATTCACCATTCCTGATACTGATCTGCAGCAGGTGCTGCCTCCAGCAGCCTCCATCATACCTGTGGAGATGTGCCCACAGCCCTCTTTGCCCTTCTCCCTCCCTTGTCTGCCAGGGAAGCATTTAGGCCCATCACAGGCATTTTGCATGTCCCTCCCTGGCACGGGAGCCCAGGCGAGCAGCCCCTGGCCACTGCTTCATGCTTCAGCAAGGAGCATGACCCGGCACTCACAGCAACAAGACAGAAAAAGAACAGCACAACTCAAGACGTGTGGCTACAGGTACCACCCCAAAAGCAAGCCAAAGCCAGGGAATTGCTCCATCAGTTAAGAGCTGGATGGGGTAGAGCTCTGGAGTACATGTTGTAGCTAATAGTTTTACAGCACCCGAATAATCTACTTTCTGGTTTTCACTTCTGGTCAAATAAAATACAGGAGTATAATTGAGTATAGGACATGATATTACTTAAATGTGTCATTGGTGACCCCATTGCTGTACCAGCAGCATGGATTGCCATTCATTTCTGAGGCATGTTAGTTCATTTGAAGCAAAAAAGACATTGCTTTTTTTTTTTTTTTTTTGTTCTAAGGATTTTATTACAATTTGGATTATTATACTCTGTAATCACAACTATTTAAAATTAAACGTAAATACCTTAAATGACTCATAAGAACTAGAAATTAAAAAGGTCTCAGAGTAAAGTCTATCCTACCCTCATTACATTATGCTATCTACAGTATATTTTCCAGAGTTTTGACTTGCTCAGTCTTAAAAGTCTCAAAAAATGGGGTTTTCATTATGTCTCTTCTACATTTGTTCTCTAACATAATAGACCTTACACTTAAGTAAATTTTTTTAATATTTGGTATCACTCCAATCAAGTCTCCTTGATTAACCCTAAAGACCACATTCACTTTCTTCTTTAACTGTTATGCCCTTCCACTTCTTTCACAAGTTGCAAACACACACTCTGCCCTCTCTCACATGGGTTTGATGCTTCAGATCTTTGAATGTGATTTAAAGCTCTTCAATAGCAACATCATGTCTAAAAACTGCAGCCGTTGCTGCTGGACACCAGAGTCACTGCGTGGTGGGAAGGACCTGACTGCAAAGCTGTGGCTCAGCTCTTGGACTATTCACAGATACGCATATCAGCCTCCTGCTTTTGTTTCCTGCCTTAATTATAACCAAGGAAAATGGATTTCAGTAAGAAAATAAATAGGTTCGGTGAAATCTTCCACGTACTCAGCAGGATGGGGGGTGGGGGCCCACAGCGAAATTTTGGTAAGAGACCATTATCAAACATTTTAGAGTAAGTATTCCAAGTGATGGGCAGCACTGCAGTGAAAGGAACAAACAATAAGAGACCACAAGGGGCTACTGAAGCAGCAGCTTTCTCCATGTTGTTGCTCATCAGTGACTCGTTTCCTGGTTTCAACTCATTTTTCTGACTCCCACACCTGTAAAATCACATTAGCTTATCCTATCAATTTACCAAAGTAGATTCATACCTCTGAGCCTGGCCCTGAATGACCTAACACACTAGTTTACCTTCACAGTCTGCATTGCCTTTGCACAAGAAAATGGAACCATTGTGAGTCAAAATCCCCACACTGGAGCTAATTACTGTATCTAAAAATCAAAAGCAGCAGTTTGGAGCTACTTACATATACAAAAAGGGTTTGTTTTTTTTCAAAACACCAAGACCAAACAACCAAGCACCAGAGGCTTCGGTACAATCACTATCACAGTGAGCCACACTCCAGGGATTTATGCTGGAAACTCACAACTTTAAGCCCAGTCATGACCAAGAATAATGGGGCCTACACCCAGCTAAAGCCAACAGGCCATATTTAAGTAGTTTTGATTCTCATGAGCCAACTTTACCTTCCAGCTGATACCCTTCCAATAAATATATATTTGTATAAATGCACATATTCCTATAATAAAGTGTAATGGTCTAGTGAGAATCTCAACACTGTGTGTTGGCGGCGGGGGGAAGAAAACAAGGAAATGAAATGTTTGGGGGAAAAGATGTATTAAATGTTGCAAAGCAACCAACAAAACACTGCCAGAAAACTAGGAACAGACAAATACTATTTTAATATCTATTTTCAGAAAGAGTGCTGAGGCTTGCATAGCAACTCATCCAGTTATTGGACTAAAAGAGGAAACAATATGTTTAGAGCAAAACTCTTCCCTTCTGCAAAACAGTTTTCAAATGTGCAATAGTGCAAGAGAAAAAGTATCAGGATTCAAATGGAAACTTCCTCATACAGCTGATATTTGGCTGTAAAGCATCAGCTTGCAGGACTGGAATTTCTAAGATAGAACATGTATCTTTCTCAAGACTGATGTTTGTCCAACACACTAGGAGGAGGTTTTGAAAACTAAGGGTGCTGGAGGTACTCTACCAGCTTGCATGTCCTCTTCACTACGGACTTCACAACAGCCGCTTACCCAGCACTGGCTAATACATCTTAAAACACAATATATAGGTGTTCCTCTATGGATTCCCAGGAGTGTTTTACATTTGTAGAAAGTTATTCCATGGTTATGAATATCTGGGTCCATAAACACTAATACCTGCCTTCGTTGCATCTGCTGCAGAACAGAGCAATAGAAGCTACTACAAAGATCTTTGCTGGCCTGTAGCCTTAGTAGTTAACTAGTGCCAAACTTTGTGGGCATGAGCTGTCATTTTTGTTCGGATATTGCAATCCATCTCCATAAGAGACAGAGGAGATGTGGAAAACCTGTGGAACACAGGTAACTGGGTAACATCCTAGATGAACTCAGAAGTGATTATTTGGTTACTTTAGCTTTTTCTTTTCAATGTACAAACCATGTGGAAAGCACTCTCCAACATTCAATTGAGCTTTGCTGCAGTCCATTTAATTCACAGATATTTCTCTCTTTTCTAGAGAGGAGAAAATTTTTGCAAGATGTACTTAAGTACCCACTCCCAGCTCACATAACTGATTTCAAACAAAAGAATTCGGCAGTTGCACATACAGATAAAATAAATTCCTGTAGAAATAATTTGTATTAATTTTAGTTTATTTGTCTTTAATGTTATTTCCTATCTTTGTCAATCTACAAAGTAATTTTTTGAAATGTAAAGAAAAGAGGAGCCAATGCAAGTAGAACAACAAGAAAATATATGTATTTGTAGAACATAGTTGCAGCAACTGCTACAATTTTGTAACAGGAAAGTTTCTTTAACTTTTAATAAGACCTTGCTTTCCTCATTAATTTTTTTCCAAAGACTTGCTCTGAACTAACACATTGCCTTCTCCAGCTTTCACTATATAAGCTCACGAACAAGCTACAAGGTTTTTTGTGTGCGCAGTTATGGTCCATCATTATTAAATGTCTCTTGTTGGACGGAAGAGGTACTTCATCACAAAGAGCCATTCATCAGCGCTTGCCAAGCCAGCTCACACCTGACCTCTGCAGCAATAATGCTGCATCAAGTAGGCCAACTACCCAGTTTAGCCACAGAGCAGGGAGCAGGAGCCGGCTTCAAGATTAAGTGCACTGTTTCAGGTTTCCATTCCCAGGAGCTAGGCGGGCTGATGTTGTATTGATTGCAAAGTTTACCAGTAAGTATCACAAACAACAATAGCCAGGTCAACGATCGGTGATGCCTGAATACGAATCCCCCAGGACACCCGTGCGCTCCCGGCTCAGGCATCGCTGTCACGATGGCTGAGTGCAGGTTGAATAAGGTTTACAGGGAAGGGAAGAGTGAGAGCCTGCAGCATGAAATGACATTTAAGCAAGTTACATGTGGGAGCAGAATGAGAGACAATGATGCAATTATATATTCCCCAGTTTCCGACCGCAGCAAAACCCTGTCATCTCTCAATGTTTATGTGTTCAGCTGGCCCCACGTTCACTGCGCTAAATAGCTCCAGGTACTCAGGAACAGAAGAATAATACACAAATGGAGGTATTAGTGGGTATAAACTATAGAGAGAACAAAGAAAAAAAAAATTCCAAGTATCTGTCTCTTCTACCAGCCACACAGGTTTGACATCAGGGTCTGAAGAAGAATCTATTGATAAAATTTTGCTGGGTTTGTTTTGAAAACATAAAACCCCACAGACTGTTTAAAACCCCAGCTAAACTTCTGAAATTAAATATTTCTTCTGATACTGTGAAATTTTGTAGTCAAGATTAAATGGAAAGCCTGTATTTAAACTGTACTATGACTTATTATATCAATATTAAAATCCACACTCACTGGTCATCCTCCAGCATAGAGTCATAACCCATAGCCATACTGAAAATCCATTTTTAAAGTTTTACCACGTATTACATTTAATGTCTACATAATAGCTCATATTTCAACCTGGAAGTTATACTGAGATGTTCTTCGATACCTGTATTAATGAACCATTTTAGATTAGTTTTTATCTAAAATACTATATAAAATTCTCAAAAACTTACAGTGAGTTTGTTTTCCAGGCACTCCAATTTAAACTTGAAATAACCTTCATAAAACATACCATGTGGTACTTAATATCCTATTCAGAGCTGAGAACTTTACCTCTTTTCCAACTGACCAAACCATTCCTTATAATTCTTTCCCCAGTTTATAGTTTAAACAGTAGCAAAACATATCTATCTGTCCACTAATTATCAATTGTAGAGGAAGATGCACCAGGTAAAAGCTACATTAGTCACAAAACACTTTTTTACTGTTGATCACTAGATCTTCCTCTCCCCTATTTGGATTACCACATATCATACACAGTAACTTTCCCTCCTATGAGACAACTAAAGGTGCCTGCCATGAAAGTAAAGGCTTTTGTAACAGGTCAGTTTTCCAATATGCAAAGACTTCTTATGCCCATGTATTTTTTATTATGCTCACAAAATTCTGATGAGCAAATAAATTGATCTAGTGTGGGTTATAAATGATCAGCAGTAAGTCCTACGTAGATCTTACCTGACCTGATGGACGCACACTTATTCACTTGAGCACAATTCTGCCTGTGTTACATCTCCTCCTATAGCGCTCTCCAAGATGAGTTCAAAACTGATACTGTCCAAAAGCGTTCTCCTGTGCCTTCCATGAAAACACGTATCCTCTGAAATGCAGATAATTACTTAACTCCTTATTTTACCACTTTGGCTTTATAGGAATCTACACAAATCTTAAGTCCTACACAAATTCTTAAATTCTAGGATTCTAATAGCTCTAAATCTGGGTTTAAATTGTTCTGCTTAGGGTTTAATTTGCACTTAAAGTGTTATGCCTAAATGGGGTTTGAACATTAAAAATAAATTGGAGTAGGGCCTGAGTAAAACTTTTGCATTTAATATACTTTAGCTATAGTTTCCAATTCATCTTTTCATTCATGGAGATTTTAAGGCTGTGTGTTATAGGGGTTAAGCTATGGAATACTTTTCCTTTTGTCTAAAAATGAAAACAAAATAATTGTCTATTGTGTAACTACAGGAAGAAATTAATAAAATCTGAACAAAGTGTTAAACTCGTTATGTAACAGAAAAACTAGTACAACTGTGGAAACAAGTGTCAGTTATCAGACTACAGCATATTATCCCCTTGATGCTTTCATTGTTCAGAAAAACAATATTAGTGCCATTGCAAGTCTGTATGATTGCTAAAATGGTCAATGTATTAAACACAATTATTTTAACCTATCTTCTGTAACTATAGGCCTCAAATATCAGTTTCAAGTTCTGTAGTAGAGACCATATATTTTTCACTGTACTAGTCCAATAGTGTATAAAAATAATTGAATGAGAAAAAAATGTATGGAATTTATGCTTTCTTTTATGAGTATTCTGGAATTCTAAAATATAAGAATTAGGTGTGCAAAATAAAGAAGAAAATGCATAATGTCTTGCTAAAATAAGAACAATTTTAAAAGTCTTTTTTCTTTAAAAGATAAAGGCGTGCACTGTAATCGGATACAGGGTAAGAACATCCCTGATAGCTCAATATATTGTGAGATAATGTAAGGATTTGGTTACAACCTCGTCAATTAATTATATTATTTGACATTTGGGACTAGTTGAAGTCTTGCTGATGTGATTAAAGGCTATTTTCATCTGCTTCATAGAAGAATTTATACTGAAGTATCTATAATGCTTTCAGTTGAAAAGTGATTGTTACATAAATGTGTTAACAATAGAAAAAGCAAAAATGTGAAAATAACTGTTAGGCTTTAGACAATAAAAAAAATGCAACTGCCACAATATGCAGTCCACCTCATCTATATCCCTGTAATTAATAGAAAACACTTAGGAAACAAGTCTCACTACATAATTAGCAGAAGAGTGTTTCAACTCTATTGGCAAAACTGCTTAGCAAGCACATTATAACCCACAGGTTTCCATCAGGACAGTACACAGCACCTGTAGTTTATGAATAACACAGATCCTGTGGCTACATGGGATAACACAACAGCCTGGGAAAAGCTCACAGAAGCATTTTTTTTAAGTGCCATTGGGTATGTATTTTTCTTCAGAACTCCTCAGACCCATGTTGCAGCAGCAGGGCAGAGTCGTGACAGTAAAACTCTGTTCTTGCGTTGCCTTTCCCCATATCTAATATGGTCAACGGTTTTAGGATGTGCTTGCCTTTTGCTAGGTAATATCAAGCAATCCCATCTTTGCTGCTGACTGAAGGCAGCAGCATGCTAGAGCATAGAAGTGTTATTTTCTCATCACTGTTTCTGGTTATAGGTAACAACCATAAAGCTCCTTCCTCTAAGCTGAGTGTTCATGGTTACCTGACAAAAGTAATTAAAATAAATGAAAGAGAAAAAAGAATTTGTGTCCGGCTGCAACAGCTAACTGGTCTTGACATGGTTTGCATACAATAACACCAAAGGAACAGTTAGTGCCACAGGACTACAGGCAGGGTGTAAAGGCTGATTTTAAAGCTGGCTTTGGGGGGAAAAATAATTCAAAATAAAATGTTAAAGCAGTGGGTTTTTTGCGTTTTAACCACTGATGGATAAAGTTTCTTTGTCACAGTCAGTTTATCGCATTAAGCCTGCATTAATATTTTCTAACCATAGTGACCTCATCCTGCCAGAATGTCCCGGCCCCTAATCCTTGCTGTAATGTTTTCTCATTAGCTGCTCAGCATTGGCCACACTGGTTGTGGCAGCTAAGCACTGCCTCAGGCACCACTGGAATTAATTACCAGAAGAAACACCGCTGTTTTGAATTGTCATCTTGAATTCATCACTTGCCACTTAATGTAAATCATCTGACCTAATACCCTCTCTGTGTCACCGGGGGCTTCAGCACCAGCCCAAGGTGTGTGATGGCAGGGACACTGTGGATCCCCCGCACCTGGGCAGCTGCTCCCTGCCCAGCTCCAATCCTGCCCGCAGGCAGAGCCAGCTAACGATGCCCCCAGCAAATTGCAGATTTCCCACACGACACAGCACCTCTGAAACCAAGGAGCGCTTGCAGCTGGAGCCAGTCCATCTAATGGTGGCTGGCTGGAGATGATCATCTTTCATTTCACTGGATGAGGCGACACTAATCATTTGTTCTACTCATGCTATATTTTCAAACATAATGAAACTGACTATTCATGTACAGATGAATAAATGGCTCAAGGGGACCTCACGGAGTTTGGCCTGTGGCATTTTCTTACAAAATTAGAATAATTTAATGAGCAATTTCTTCACAAAACAAAACGCAATTCAGTAACATAATACAGGTATGAACTGCCTCTACATCCCTGCCCCCACATATATTTTCCATTTGTCTTAAGATGAAGGATCTTTCCATAGTTTGTATTTTTTTTTTCCAAGTCCATAACAAATGTTGTGTTTTGCTTAGGCAAAATGTTTATCCAGTATAAAATGCAAGTTTCACTGTGCATATTCTCACATTCTCAAGTCTAAATTTTATCTATTAAGAACTTGTAGTTGCAGTTGACTCATTTCACATTTTTCCAACACAAAAGCAATAGCCAGAATATCCACATTTCTGATGAAAGCTTCGTATTTGCAAGCTCTATTGAAGTGCTTAACTCCATAAGAGATGTAATTTTACTATTTCTGAAAACAGGGATGACTCCGTGTAATAAGCAAAAAATACCCTACAGATAAGAAAATAAATATTAAAAACTTGCCTTTTAATAGCCTTGTAACAATAACAATTCTGGACACGTTTCTTAGACAGAAAGATTTCCTCTTGCTACCACACTGTATACTCAGCACAGTAAACTTAGATGTATAATGTGATATAAACATTAATAGTTTCACAATTGTGTTTTAGAAAGACTATTTATAGAGAAAATACAAAATGCCTCCCAAAAGTATACTTAGACGTAAGCCACCATAATCTTCTTGCTCATGCAGCAGGAAATCTAATACACCAGCTCAATAAACCTGTAGGAAACAAAGGTTTTATGTAGCATTAAGAGTCACAATATTAAAATACCACATATTACATTCAACTACTCTTACAACACTCATTTTAAGAGCCAAGAAAATTAAGTGCCAGTTTGAGAGTAATAATATCATAACGTGCAGAAAGAGACTAGAGAAGTACAAAAATAGAGGAACCCCTCATGATATCTTTTTTGCTTGCGTCAGATCCACGCACTTAATGGTATTGACAGTTTAGGTTATCACCAGAAAATACTGTCCCAACACAGCATTATTCCCCAGAATGTGCTACAAAATGTAAATTCTCATTAGTTGATTCAATGATATTATTTCAAAATGTATACTTTACCTTTTTATCATTAAGAACAGTAAAGTAATTCTTATCATTGATATGTCAGTCAAAATCCAGGTTTGAGTATAGGTGCAAGAGAAAATATAAATATGCACATGAAAATGGAGTATAGACATCATTGACTTTGGGGTGGAGTAATTTAGACAACTGATAAAAATACTCATTATTTAGTCGCAAAGTCTTTTGCCTTTTTTTTTTTTTTTTTAATTTTTAAGAACAGCATGTATTTCCTGTATCATTTATATTATCTTACTTGGTAACTATGCCCCAGATTGTTAACAGAAGTCCAGCTTTATAGGATTCAACTCCTGAAGACATAGCTCTAGGACTAAAGAGAAAAACAAGAACCAAGAATCTCAAAGTTTCCCACTCACAGAACCCAAAGTCCTTGCTCCACTTCTAGCTAGCACTAAAAGATGTAGTCTGTTAAAGGTTTTTAATTTTATATCTTAAAAAACCTGGCACGGCTTTTGGGGAAGGGAAGATCTTCCAGATGACCACATTTTATAAATGCTTGCTGTATGGACAGAGTTTTGGAATGTTTTGGTGAAATGGCTTAATAGATGAAGGACAAGTGTAGTGGTCAATATGCTTAGCAAATACTTCTATTACATAATTCACACTTGCACATACTCACTTTATTTTTTTAATCTAGTTCTAGCAACTTCTTCCATCCATGCAAGTAGGTGGAAAGCAACACTATTTTTAACTGCTCATAGGAAGACTACAATCACCTACACAGGATGAAAACCATTTTTTTTTTAAGAAAAAAAAAAAAGTACATCCAATTGCAGCTATAAAAAAAATTTAGGTAAATACTACACTGAATAATAGAGGCTGCACCATGAAGGTGCAAGTATTCTGGGCTCATACTTGTATCACATACTCAAAAAATTATCTTCAGCATGCATTTATGGAACCTGAGTGTTTATTTCATACTATTATTTAATTATAAAAATCCATATTTCAAACTGGAGGAAGTACCAGCAGGTATGTAAAAAAAATCTTGCAAGATGAAAATGTATTTTAAAGCAAATTGTGTGTATTTGCCATTGGGAGGCTGATTTTATGCAAGCAATTGTCATGCAAGCAGAGTTGTAAGTAATAATGTGGCCTTTAATGACGGAATGATGGACCTGCCAAACACTAGCTCCTGCCATAGACTGCTTGTGTTTCCCTGCACAAAGATGCCCATCTGGGAGTTATTAACATATCCTCGTCAATTCAGAACCTACTTTAACATAATCCATATTTGTTGGAGAAAGTCCAACACCAGCCAGAGAACAGCAGCCACGTGATGCGATGACACATTTCAAGCAGCACACATAAAGCATGCTTGGGCAGCTAAGCAATTCAGAAATGCAAATAACAAAAGCATTCTTCTTCCTAGATAAAAAGGACAAATCCCTTTTGGCATAACATCTTATACACTTCTAATACTGAAAGGAAACAACAGAGGTAGGAAAGGGACAGGTAGGTGCTTTTCATTTCATTCCAAGCATGCCAACACACTCAGTCGTGCAGCAAAGCTGCTGTTTCTGAGACCCAAGGAATGCTCTGCTGCATGGGGGTGGTGGGAGAGAATACAAATTCTCTTACATCAGCAGTATCTCATGCTTGCTTGTATAATACTTATAAAAGCAAGCACTATTTATTTAAAGGGACCTAAACGAAGCACCAAGGAAGCCTTTTATTAGAAAAGTACTCAGTCCCACAGGGCAGTTTACTCTTAGAAGGTCATGTTTTCACAGAATTAGGTTTTTATTGTTCTTTATAATTTCAAGAGATCCACTATACATAAAGTTTTCTTAAGTTTGGAAATTTTTTTTAAGTCTATAGTGGTATGTCTGGAACCTCAGTAAAAATCCCTGAAACTTCAATGCAGATGAGGTACCTTGAGACTGCCAGCACTCATGAGGGGCCTGGCAAAGCACTCGGGTGTACGTATTCCAGGATGCTGACAGCTAAAAACTAGGCCCCCTTTTAACTCTCAACTCAATGGAATGTGATATTTACTGACTTCAGTTTCTGACTGGATAAAACCCTAGAAACCTCTTTTCCTCCTTTTTCATCCAGGCTTACTCGGTTTTGCGATTTCTGGTGTTCAAATTAATGTTGCTTATGACCTTTAAAGACCTTTGGGGAGATGCCTCTTTTCCCATCATCCAGCTGCAATGGATGGAGTCCAACATATGTCTGTGAGCTACAAAAGGATAGTATAAACAATAGCTTCCCATTAAACTTCAGTTTAACATTAGGACTGCTGTCCAAAGATCATACTTAAAGATAACTGAAGTGTTACTATATTCCTTTGTGTAGCTCAGTCATGACCCTAATTAACGTGTCTAGTTTAGACATGTATTTCTTTAAGTAATGGGTGGTTTTGTTTGGACAATTAGGCAGAGTTGACAAGGAAATTTTCCCTCAATCCAGGTCATAAAAAGTACATTATTCAGCATTATTATGAGTAAAACACTATTTATTACCTGAACTTTACAATACACCATTATCAATCATTACCTGTCATTAAGGTATGTTAACATGAGTTCAAAGAAACAAAACCAACTTAAACAGAGGTGCAGAGAAGGCTTTTAGGCATGCTTATCGAAATCAAAACAAGTATAGCTGTGTCCATTGATTAGCTAAAATTTCCTTTCAACCAAAGATGCAAATCAGCTAATCACTGCAATCTCAGACTACTGCTTCCTTGACACAGATCGCAACTGCGTTCTTTCTGAGAAAAAGTGGCTAGATGCATCCACAGAAATATGGAAAATACCTCAGGGCTTTCTAGCTGTAAGTTTAGATTGACTCTTATGTCAGCTCTCACCTAAAATATTATTTGCCTATTTATTAAACAGAAAGAATCTAAACCAGACCACTGCTGAATCAGCAAATTACTCCAGGCTCAAACCCCAGGTTTCTTAGCTAACTATTTTCATAGCAGTGATGTCTAAGTTGTGGAACAGTATGTGGAACTTTATCTCAAGTGCCATGCAATGCTCTCAAATACAAATGCTCAAAAACACCTTGTGCTGAATCACCTACAGAGATGTCTTTCCTCCTGCTCTCTGCCACTGACCTCAACAGCCACCTTGGAAACAAGGAAATGATCCCTGAAAGCGCAGACCCGAACAATACCATTTTATGAGCAACATTACAACCAGTTGCAATATTTCCTTGGAGCCTGCACATGATGTAGACTGTTGGGGAAGCTTTTAACTCAAAAGAGTGTAGACATATGAGCATTTTTTTTTTTTTTTTTTTTTTTTTTTTTGCCGCTATGCTATTTAGTGGTCTTGCTGCAGCCTGCAATTTTCTTCTGCCATGCAAGATTCAATCAATGTTCTAGAGAGCTGAGGACAAAACTAGAAGTCACAAATTATTCCTAGCCAAACCTGTGCCAAATCTTCTCAAAATTTCTGAACCATTTGGGTTCCTTGTTTCTCAGTACACAGTTAAACAAATTTATTTTTTTTTTTCTAAATAAGATTATATAAATCATAGACAAACATCAATCCTCACTTTCATGGAAGTGTTTCCCTCCAAAAGAAGTTCAACATCAAATGCATCTGTACTGTATTCTCACTTCTTTTCTTGACCAAAACTTCTGTACAAGATGTTTGGACAGAGCCAAACATTTAGTCCAGGACAGATGTAGGCCAGCCTCTTGTCTCAAAAAATATAACCATAGCTTCATTATTTCTTGTACACATGTGCAATCCATAATAAATACTTGGAGGTTGATTTAGGAAAGAGTAATAGTCTTCAAGGTTTCAAAAATAATTACTACCATTTTTATGCCTCTATTAGGAGCTAAAGCCTCACTCAAGAGTGTTCCCTCATCAGAGACCTTTTAAAATTTGCTAGATGACTGGAAGCAAACTAGATCATTTTGTTAGAGATCTTGTTACTCCTTCTCTCTTTTTAAGCTTGTTTTAACACTCACTAAGCTCATTTACACAACATAACCATTAACTTTATACAAATAACTCCTGACCCTAACCCTGACCAGATGGGTACAGGGAAAAAAAGTGCTCTCAATGCATAATAGCAAATTTGTACACATCTACAGATTCAACTCAGACTTGTGTTTTGGGTGGCATTTTGGTGGGGAAAGATGGGTGGTTTTGTTGTTTGGGGGGTTGTTTTCTGGCATGGGGTGGGTTTTTTTTGGTTGGTTGGTTTTGTGTCTTGGTCATGTGTTTTGGTTTTCTGCTTGTGTTTGTCTTTGGTTTTGTTTGTTTTGGTTTGGGGGGGAATGTTTGGTTGGGTTTTGTTGGTTTGGGGTGTTTTTTTTTGGTTGGTTGGTTGTGTTGTTTTGTTTGGGGGATTTTTGTTTTTAACAAACATACGACCATTAAGAAAGTATTAGGTCAGAGTAACCATACAGATTTCATTCTAACCCTGTTCAAAGCTCTTTCATCTTCAGTTCTGAGTCACACAAGCTTTTTAGTACTGCTTAGAGAACAACCTATCAGATAAGTAAGAGCTTCAAAAGTTAATAGCTACACATTACTGCCTAGAAGTAAAAGGCTTTCTTCACACCCAGCCGCGTGGTGCCCCTCCTATGATGTACGCTTCCACTAGAGGCCTCAAGATACAAAGAAAGAACTAAGAGCAGAAAAAGGCAACACCTCACTATATCTGCTTTACTTTTCTGCAAACGAAGTTGGTGTGTTAACATTTGTTAGCTACTCAGTAACACAAAACTCATCTAGAAACAATATTGCATAATGCTAATGTTCTGTACATGAAAGTGGTCAAAAACTTGACTATGAACCCAAGGGCACCTTGTATACTGAAAAGATTAGCGCTAGTCTTTATTTGTTAGTTATCTACCGTATTTTGAAATACAAGACCTATATATTAATTTTTTACTCATTCACCAGCTATTTAAATAGAACTACTTGTAGCACACGCAATATTATGCATGGGATGCTATACAATCAATAGTGCACACCCATTGACAGAAATAAGATAAAACACTACAAAAAATAAATCTGGGGCAAGAACTCACATCAGCATAATTATTCCAGAAATATCCAAAATCTATTTTTCCAGAACAGTAAAAGGTTAAAAATTCTTTTGTGATTAATATTTGAGGATCTTTAATGACCTTAGTGGTCAAGATGTCTGCATTATATCATCTGATAGAGAGATCAGAAGGTGCCAGCATGTAATATAGCCTACCTCATTCCAGAATTACAGATGTAAAGCTGTACTATAAATATGCAGTACTCAAAACACTGTGAAGTCATTCTGATTTGTTAGCAACACTAGGTAACTATCCTCCTGTTTTTTTCTGACATTGAATATAAGTGGCAGAGTACTGCCAAAGAAACGGTACAGTGTCAGAAGCTCAGTTCCAAAATACTAATAAGGAGGAGTAGATAGGCAAAAAGGTTAATATAGCGCAAATTTGTCAAAACAAATCATGCTCAAGCCAATGTGAAACCCAATGCAAAGAAAACAGGTGGCAGGGCCGAGCACTTCAGATGTCAGCAAGAACCAAGAGGCAGTAAAAAAAAAAAGTAAGAGAAAACATTAATTGCACCTCATATTTTTCTGGTTACTTGTGACATTTTTGGCATTTTTTTCATACTATCAAGGAGCTTTGTTCAGACACCTTTAACATCTTATAAATAATCTAAGAAAGCAGATCCTACGAATGTTGGGCACCTGTTGCACGATGAAGCTACTCCTGTTTTCAGAGAAAACAGAGAATCTTTTCTGTTCCACCTTTAGAAACTATTTCACTGAAAACAACATTCAAAAATAGGGCATTCTCCTATCTTTTTTTTTTTGGTAGCTGTTATGTTGCTTTACTCAACCAGGCCTACTGCATTCCATGTAGCTACATTATTTTACCTTTACAGCTCATTTTTAATTGCATATCATTGCTACATTTCTTGTGAAGAGACAAGGCTCTCCCATTCCTACTAATTACCCAAATCACCAGTCACTGTTTGCATGTGTGTGGCCTTGCCTAAAGCTTTTAGTCACAAGTTATGTCACTAAATCAAAGTGAACTGGAGGCATCTCCGCTGTAGTGACAAACTAAAAAACGTTGGAGACACTCCTTTTAAACTATTTAGAAGTATTCTTTCTAAGATTACAGCACCCGAATACAACAAATAGCTTTGTGGAGGAGTGGAATACAAGAAAGGCTGGAAGATTATCTAATGCATCACTATCCCTTCGAACCACAGCCACAACAGCACTGCAGCCCAAACTGAACCGCCTCAGTCTCAAACAAGTTTTGTGACAAAACCTACAACAGTGAGAGCACCACCTTAACTCTCATCTTGGGGTAGCTCCAGATCTCTGTAAAAGTATTTCTCCACATCCTAAGCTACTGACCACTGTCTGCTGCTTTCATCACACTAGATTTTCAACTTTCAACTCCAGATTTTTTTTGTGTTAACTAATAATACATTTATTACATGAAGTACAAAGATCCAAAATTAAGAAAAAGTTAACACCTTCATTGTTAAGCCTTGTCTGCAGCTTGCTCAGGTATGCATGAACAGATGAAGATGTTCTGCACTAAGCATCATGGCAAAGTGGCCAGCACATCTTGTTTTTCTGAAGGGATACACCTTGCTCCCCTCTCACTTACAAATCCACTTCCTTGTGTAAAATTTCATCCTTTATTTTCCATTGGAAGTCCATCAAAATAAGAGGCATTAGCTGTATGTGTCCAACATTTTCCTCTTAGCCTTCACAACTACATCAATTGCATCACAATTCTATGTGAATCATGGCAGGAAATTTTTTGGGTTTTTTGAGCTTTCAGATTTTCTCCTATTCTTTTCCCCAAAACACTAAAATCTTCCAGAGTATTTCACAGCATCATGATAAGGGGAAGAGAATCTCCCACTAGATAAAGGGACTTGTGAGGCAATAACCTGATATGAGAGGAATACTTGTACCCATCCATGTCTTTCCTCTTTCTCTTGCAATATACCAGCCCCTGGAGCAGGACTAAAAGGTAGTTACATGGTCAAATCCTCTCCTCCCATTCTCTGGTCCTCTAAATCTTTAAAACAAAATGGATCACCTGTACCATTGCAGGTGGAGGTGCCGATTCAGAAAAAGACACTTGGCTGGAACTGCAATAGCAGAAACAGCAGTTTTCACATCACAATCCTGAGCTAAGCCCACTTGGTCCAGCTGTGTGTGCACACAGGGGCCATTTGGCCAGTCTGTCTGTGTCCCCTCTGACAACGCTTCCTGCCCTCAGCCCTGCAAACCTTGCCCACAGGAGAGTTCAGACAGGCCACTGTGCTCCTACAGACTAAGCTTTGACGTATCTGCTTTTACCCCCTCACAAAAATATGTTAAAAGAAAAAACACACAATAAAACACACAGCGCTAATCAAAGTGGAACAAAAATTGACATTTCAGTTAATCACATTTAATTCTGTTGTTTAAGTAGTTCCCATTTTCATATTTTCTTCCAGTTTTTAAAATATCTTAGTTAGTTATTTTACATTCTAGCATTAAAACATGAAATACTTGTAATACCAATGTTACAGTGAAAATACTTAGGTTTTATGATTCCTTTCTGGAAACAGATATTGGGTACTCTACAGATAGGTTAATTCAGCATAAAATAATATAACACCTTCCTTATTTCTTGTTCATTCATTTTGAAATTATGATGTCAAGCCAAGAACAAGTAACACGTCACACACTGGTCATCATGCACAGATTTCCTGATTAAGAAGTGCAAAAACCTTCCAGCTCCTGCTAACATCATTTTGTCAGCTCTGCACTGTCTCTCTCAAAAAAGAAATGTCTGTATAGTGAAAGCCAGAAGAACTCCCAGTTACAATGCTCTAAACTGCCATCACCTAGAAATCATTCAGGTCACCACAACCTCATAGTCAATTACATGACCTGTGTTTTTGCTGGCATTACATGAATATTTACACTGCACAGAAGTCATCATCTCCACCAACACCAGAACAAATCCAACTTCTAAGGGATGTTCAAATGGGCTTTTTTTTTTTTTACTTTTCTTCTTTTCCAATTTTTGACAGAAATATGAGGAAATCGACTCTGAATCAAGAACAATTTTTCAGAGCTGTTTGCCTTCACTTCATTGTTACGCGTGTCAGCAAAAGCATGCTGGGAGTCTCTCAGAGGGGACAGGCATCCTGCAGACACCTCACCAACCGTGGCTCCTGAGGGCAGCAAGGGTTGTCTGCTGCAGCAGAACTGGCAGGAGCTGGGCTTGGCAGGGCTGGTCTCCACTGCTGCTTGTTTTGATAGACCTCTTTTCAAGTAGACCCAGAAGGTTCAGGGAACACGATCTTCAGTTCTATGAACATCAAACAGCTTCATATGGCCACATATTCCTCTTTCAAAAGAAGAGGTGCAGGGCAGTTCTCCAGTAAATGCACTAAAATCAGTCTGCAGCAGCTCTAAAATTAGTAGGAATTGTGTGCCTCTTCTCTCGTGGCAGGTCACCCACAAGACCAAGAAAGCCTAAATCTTAATCTGTTTTGCAGTTAAAGTATTGTGTGAAGCATGCAGGATCTGTCCTCAGGGTGGACTGGTAAAAAGACAAAAGACAGGTCACTACCCTATTAATCCCTATTACAGATGTTATCTAGGAAAAAACTGTTCCCTTAAATTTGTATTTCTGTGTTATCCTTTGCCCTTGGGTCAACTCAGCCTTGACTTTCAGCAACTGGTATGTTCACCAAGGAATAAAAAGTTATACAACTAACCCAATCCTCTGTTAGAGTAATGAGAAAATCTTGTTGTATGTTGCTGGTGGGTTTTTTGTTAAATCATGGCCCTTGCTATTCATTAAAATTCAAGTGGTGAAAAGCCAATAAATTATTACCAAAAGGAAATTTAAACAACTTTCTCTGAGGAAGGACTGCATACAGTAGGCTGAAACCTCCTTCAAGTTAATTGCAACACAGTTCACTAATGAAACTTTCCATCTATTAAATCTTAACAGGCATAACTATAAAAATGGCGCCAAGCTCTCTCTCCTGCCTCAGAATGCCCCAGACAGCATCTGCAGAGACTTTCACACTTATTGTCGTCACAGGGATTAGTAATTATTCTTAAGTAGCAATGGCAACAAATAACTAATTTAACTAATTTCAAACTGGTTATGGAGTTTTAATATTAATTTGCACGCTATAGCTGGCTGTAGGAAATACCGTAGCTCTGGTACCTGGTTCTTACTGAGTACCTTGAAGCAGATCCGACCAAAAGTTCTCTGAAGTCAACAGGAATCATCTTCCTTTGCTTTCACTGAGCTCAGAACTAGGGTCAGTATTGGCAAGGGCATCACCAGCACTTCATCCAAGACCTGTGTTTGCTTTTGAGGAAAAAAGAAATAAATTCCATCCCTTCACACCCATTCAAAAGACACCACGTAGTACTGCTGAAGGGTGACATCTCTCCTGGCACATAGCATGTTGCAAGGAATGTCTTCGCTTGTTCATGACTCTGTAGACCATCTTGATCCACCCACTGCTCTTAATCTTGCACTTAATTTCAATCAGTCATTTTCACACATCATATTTGAAGTAAACTAGAATGCCCACATTGATAGGACAAGTGAAAGATCTCATATATGGTCTGATTTCAGCAAGCTGAAGCCAGGAAGAAAATTTAGCTCCAATATATGCAAGTTTGACTCCTTGAAACTGAAGTATTAATTAGTGGGGGGAAAAAAAAAAAAAAAAAGAAGTAGTATTTTTTGCCAAATTTTTTTTGCTCAATAACTTTGTTGTTCCTCCTTTGACTCCTTGTACTGGAGAAATCAGAGTGCATAATTTCTGGATAACCTTATCATCTCAGTCATTGAACATTAACAATCAGGGAAAAAACAGATCACATTCACAAGTTTATCTTAATAATTACTTGGAAACATCATTTGCTCCAGTATGGCTTAAAAGGTGCACAGTGAAAACTTAAGCACTCCTGTCTCCCCTTAATTTGCCTTCCTAATTCAAGTAATAAAGTTCCATCATATTACACTGAGGAAGGAAATATTCCATGATATTGTACAAGTTGCAGTAATACTGAGTTAATTACACATCATACATAAATTCTAAATAGAATTTCTAAATAAAAACCACAAATATGTTTTTATTATCCATATCTTATAATTGGCAAGTACTAACAAAGTGCATGGCACTAAGTAGCATCCAAATAAGAGCGGCTGAAATAATATAGCCTGACATACAGGTAAAAAAGATTTTAAGAATTTTAAAGCATAATTATTCAATACTTCTCCAAAGCTTATCCAAATTTTAGAGGTCATTTTAACAGGCAATATATATTATTAATGTATTTGAGCAGGCTCAAAACTTAGCCAGAGAAATGGCATAGTACCTGAAATGAGGAATTCCTGACTCCACACAGAAAAAGGGAAAAAATCACATTTCTCAAGTTTTATATGAAAGGGTTTTTAAAGCAGTTGCCAAATATTTCGTTTCGTACTTAAAATAAGAAGCTGTAACTCAGCTTCAGCTTTTCATTGAGAAGGAATGACAAATAACTTGGGTTTACAGCAACTACTTGTTTATATTAATAAAAATATTAATGCTCAGCTAAGTTTTTCCTTTGTATGAAATAATCCTGGAGTAATTTCATGGCTGCAAGGTGCCAATAGCTATAATGCTGAGCTGTTCTGGGAGAGGAAGTGATTGCAGAAAGGAGGGTTGAAGCTGTAGAGTGGAAAAAAATCCTGTACTGCTTTATTTTATTTTAGTAACAGATGCTAACATTAGATGCCTTGAAATAGCTTTTATATTTTTACTGAGACAAAGGGAGAAAGTCAGGGTGTGCAGATCTCATACTCCTGAGAGCTTCCCTGGGAGTATTTTGCTTAAACAAGTCTTGGCAACCCATCAGCATCTCAGTTCAGGGGCAAATGCAGAGATGAACTATTAAGAGTTCACTAATGAGTTCTGGATCTAGCAAACAATTTCCATGAAAAAGTACAGTGCTATCTCTACACATCAGATAAAACCCCACTTGAACTCCAAGAGCTGTTAACTGACTTGCATATGCAAGTAAAAGTCCTGAAGTGATTTTCAAATTCTTCCACCTTTAAGATTAGTCCAGGCAAGCTGTACTTAAATGTTACTTACTAACATGACACTGAACTACCCATAACATTAGAACATTCCCTTGGCAGGACAGCTTGAAGTTACCAGTTAGAAACCAACATGAGTTCACACAAGCTCAAAGGAAATTTTACTCCACCAAGGCTCACATCAAAATGTAAAAATCCCTTTACTGAAGGTGGGTGCAGTCAGGTAACTGTAGGGTGAAGCTTTTTCCCCTCTTGAAGGTCAACATCATCTTTTTGTCTCTCCACACAAAATTAACTGTTGCTGCTGAGTATCATAGATCAAGGCAACTCTGCAGATTTCTGGTCCCACAAGGAACCAAGTTGTCATGAGAAGCACAGCAGTCCCAAGGCACAGCAAAGCAGTTGGCTCTTCCTGTGAGTCTTTCACAAGAGAAACTGGGAATAAAAAATTACATTAAAAAAATAAATAGACTATCCTCTAGTTTTCAACTGGCATCCTATTTTCTCAATTTCTGTTTTTCAGACCAAGCTTTTCCATCTTGGAGCTGCCTTCATTTTCTGTATAGTATATTTTTGGTAGCAAACAATAAATAAAAGTTTCATCTGGATTATTTTGATAGCTCTTTATCTATCCAAAGGGTACAATCAAGGCATTTCAATTTGTATTTTGAATAAAGATACTAGGAAGTGAGATTATCCAGCATAAATCTACCTCTATCATCCCATTAACCAATTTTGAAGTATGAGCTTAAAGTAATGCTTATAAAGCTAATTCAGATGTGAGATTAACTTCACACAAATTTCTATAGCAAAGAATTTCTTCCCAGTATACAAATGCAAACACACCATTACAACCTCATGAGAAACCTACAAGTACCCTGCTTGTGTCCAACTTCACCCGTCTTTGGCATTTTTCTCTGTTTAGTCCCTTCTGTTTGTACTTTTGTACAGTTCCATTTTTCTGTTCCTTTGAACTCCCATTTGTAATTCTATTGACTAGATGAAACATTACATTAAGACAGAGATAGTCCATGACATCAACAAGGCCACATACTGTTCAGGGTCCTGTAGCACCTGGTTAAAGAGGAAGGTTGTGATGGAGCAGCAGCTGCCAAAAGCAAGAGCAGGCAGTAGGGGCGAAGGAGGAGGAGCAGAGCCTTGTCCTTATCTGTGGCAGGTCTAGTGGCAGGTAATGCTCAGCCTTCCTCTCATCTTCCTCTCTTTAACCAAAACTTGAAAAATTACTTGAAACTTCAACTCTTGCTTATTATCTCTGTCGGAGTCCATACAATTATATGTAAACTTTTTGTTGTTGCATTTCATGAGAGCCTACAAGAATCTATGAATACCAGTGTGGTATGATTTGGAAAAGTATGTACATACACTTAAGGAAAATGAAAAATGGGATAAGACTGTGGTGTTCAACCTTTACTACACTGCATGATGGATGGGGAGCAGCTCTACAAGAATTTACAAATACTGCATGTTGACTTGGTTGCTTAAAATGTTTATTGTATTACTGTATTTAGTTAAATCAACAGGACCTATTGGGAAAAGAAGGAAGAATCACTCAGAATAAGCCACTCCAATATAACTTGTTAGAGCTAGTTAAGAAAAAATGCCTAAACTATTTACTGTGAAGATTCTTCCTCCCGGACACAACAGCAGTGTAAGTCTTTCTTGCCAGGTGAAGTCACCACTGGGACCAGAGTAAGGGACACTCATTTTCTCTATAGGTAGGAAGTCAACAGGGAGTTTTTCACACAGTGCACAGCTGCCAAAGCTTTTAGATTTGCCATGTTTCATTTGAGCCTAGAGACTGACCAACTTACAGGCAAGGTTGAGAGACAGTACGATTCCAACAGTATAGATTTTTTTTCCTTCGAATTTTTAATTTCTATGGTTAAAAGTACTTAGGCATCACCACTATTTTATTATAGCATATCCCCCACTAGGGAAGTAGTATTATTAACCCAAGTAGACACCCTGGGCTGTTTTCATACATGTCATTTTTGCTGTGTTGGTTAACAACAAAACATCCATCAGTTATTAATATTAAACCAGAACTTAGAACTACAACAACATTGTTTAAAATAAAAAAAAAAAATTTACTTTATTACTTTGCTTTACAAAAAGTCCAGTTGTTTTAATAAAAGAAAAAAAATAGTGTCAATATTGCTGTTAAATGAAAGTTTTGAGCTTTTTCTGTAATACATGAAACAAGACTTAAAATTTATATCTGAAATAAATTAGATTAGAAAAAATAACTTAGATTGAAAAATATATTAGATTGGAAAAAAAAATCCTATACTGAGAGCATAGTGTCTATAAGACGCTAGTAAATTTTATATCCAGAACTAATTATTTTAAAGGTATATAATTTTTTTTCATTTTAGAGGATCATAGTTTTAACCAGACCTTTGTCATTTGTGTGTTTGTTTCTAGAAATCTTTACCTTCTTAGTAGTGTCATTGGAATTAAAAAGAAAAAGAAAAGTCATTATTATGAATTTGTGCATATACCTCTGTATATAACAAGCAAGTTTTCATTCAAAGAAAAACATTCAAGTGCACTTAGCACACATTAATTTGCCAAAAATACAGATAAGCAGTCCATATGAGAACTAAAACTGCTGTCCAGTTATAAAAATTTCTAATGCAGTCTCCAAAAAATATGCACACAAAACCAACTCCATACCCAGATGCAGCCCTGGTGCAGATGGGCACAGCTGGCCGGCAGGCACCTGTTGGGAAGCTGTGGGTGCTGATGCCTTGTTTGCCCATCCAGCCCCAGCAGCCAGAGGGCATCAGGGATAGGCAGGTGGCAAGGGCTGGCTGCTGTCCTGCAAAGGCCATTTCTAGAACAACAGGTTGTGTCAGTTAATAGTTTTCTGGGTAATAGACAATCAGCTGTTCACACAAGTCATATCAGACCCGGCCAACCCCACCATCACCCTGATCATTAAGCACTTACTCCTTGCTTTCACCTCCTAGCAGAGTGGAAAGGGCAGCATGACAAGCAATAATGGTTGATCATTTCTTCCTAAGCAGTTTCTAGGGTAAGATACCAAAGGTCCACCCCTACTACTCATTGGTCTACAGGGCACTGCATGAGGCTGAATTGCCTTTTTTTGTAGCCTCATGACACATTTGTGCCCATGTTTTGCCCTGTTAAAGAAATATATTTCAATTACACAGCATCAGGCGCAGGGTTGAAGGAATGTATTTGTTATTCAAGTTTGCCTTTTTACCACCCAAACTGAACTAGGCATCCTTTTGGACAACAGCTTGGTCAGTTATCCACAAGAAGCCACCTTTGTTATCTCTTTTTCCTCTGAATGGTTGTGTTACCCTCTGCACAGGGCTGCACCTTGAAATCAGTCCGAGTGCAAAGACTCCAGATGCAGTTTATGCACCAAGGCACGTTGTCAGGAGCACACAACAGGAGGGCCCTTAAGCCAGTGTGGGTGTCACTGAGACAGAGTTTAGAGGACCCAGCTATACACTACAAGCACCACAGAAGGTCTGCAGCTGCCTGAGCCGAGGGGCTCACCACCTCCTATGTGACACCGCCAAGAGAGGCACTTGAGGTGGAAAGCTTCAGATGGCTGTTTGCAAGGTGTTGTTTGTGGGGCCTGGGAGGGTCTGGTACTTGTTCCCTCACACTCAGTCCCGAGCGGCCAAATCTCTTGCCTTCCCAGACATTCTGCAAAAGCTGTACATTTAATAGGGCTTGCAAAAAGACTAAGGGTTTGCTTCTCAAATAAAGAAGGGATGAAAGGAACTTTCCTGGGGTTGTGCTGGCTCAGTTCCTGTTTGATTGACTGCTCATGCTGTTGCATTGGAGGTTATTAGAGCTGGTAAAAAACACAATTTCTGTCCCACAGGAATTTCTTATACTTGGACATTTGTTTTCATTCTGAAACAGCATCAAAAATTTCAAAATAATGAATACTTTCATGGAATGAGTGGTCCCAAAAATAAAGAAATTTCATTGTGCGTGTGTGCATACATTTGTGTGCGCATGAATGCATTTTCATTCCAAAGATCTAACCCCTTTTTGTCCCCTAGACAGTCACAGGGGTTTACAAGAGTTTTACTTCCAGATTCAATTCATCATATCAGTATTCTAGCCGATTGACCCAGTTCCTTGGGAAGACCAGAGTGCAATGGTGAGCTGCCAACAAAATGCTTTTCTTCTTGCTCCCTAGGTTCCCTGACCTGTTTATGTCTTAGATACACAGGGAACATAAAGTAATTCCTTAAATATTTCTCCAGAACATTCAGTAAGCACCCAGCTTGCAACATCTAGCTCTTACATCCCCATTTGTTTATGGTCCTTTTATGGGATACACTGAAATGAGACAAGCAGATGACCAAAAACTGTGAACCTCAGTGTCCTCAGGTGTCAAATGGTCCTTTGGGGCTACAGACATCCCAGGCAGCTCAGAGCAGTCTTTATGCCAGCTAATCCAATCCTACTTTTTGCTTAGTCCCAGTGCAACAAAATTCACCTCCTTTTACCTAACATGGTTTTAGCTGACTGTGGACTAATCAAGAACCAGCAGCTGACAGAAATGGGCAGGCAGTGACCTGCAGTGGTTGTCCAGCACAGTAACTGCTGCTCACATAATGACTGCTTTGTCTTGTTCTTTTCTTTCTCTTCTATAATAGTAACCTACAGCCTAAAGTGGACAAGTGACATTCTGTTCATCTCCAAAACCACAAAATGAAGGAACAAACTGTCCTATCTTCTCATCTTTCCAGGTTGCAATGAGAACCTCGTTACCGGTTTTCACCATTCATCTCTCACCCACAGATTCACCCATCCCTGGCTAAATCATATAGCACTAAGGTTAATATTACTGCATCTCAGCCTAATAGGTGGAATTCAGCTGTGCAAGTGTCTCTTGGCTTAAAATAGTCTTTGTGAAGTGCTATGCTTTAGGGAAATAATGTTAGCAAAGAAATGTCAGATTTTGCTCTCATCATTGAAGAACAAAATCTAACAAGAGTGGTTGTCAGCTATTATGCTTTTGTACTGAAAAATTGTACAATCCTTTTAAGTTACATATAATGATTTTATAGCCTTTTAACAAGAGAAGCACCACCGGGTAGGATTTTAACAGGGGAAACAGGATTGGAGATTTATTTATTTATTTTAAGCCAGCTGAATTCCCCAAGTTCTTCCTTGATTTAAGCCATCGTCTGTATTACAAACAGAAGAGATTATAACCATCTAAAGCAGCCACAGTTTTGATAAAACTCTCCTAAGCAATGATGATCCTACAATGTTCAGACAAGTCAGGGGTCAATATGACCTTATTTGCCTGTGCCTTTCATTAGGAGCACTCTTTCTGCAGTACCATACTTCTGGTACCTCCAAATACACAGAGGATTCATGCTTCAGTTCTGCATGTATTAAGAATGCAGCCATAGCAACTACTAGCATTAATGAACTATTTGCTTATGCAGTAATAATTAACTTCCATTACATTACTTTGTGTGATTACTTTCTTAATTGCCTGAATTATGCATCCATTTAATATTTAATAACCATTCTCAGAAATCAGACACTGGTAAAAAAACAAATTGCTCACAGTTTCCTTGCAATAATTAAGCTCACAAGAATAAATGAAACCTTTTAAAAATGAATGCCTTGTGATTATATCCTTGCATATAGAACAAGATCCTAAATTAGCTATTTATTAAGTCTAAATTTAAGACCAAATAGTACATTTTTCACTTATGCCTTGGGAAATCAACCTATACAGTACCTGACATCACCAGTATAATTAAGTGCCATCTATTTACTTTGAGAGTCACGAATACTGCATTAGTATTTAGAACATTCAGAAGTGTGTGTGCGGAAATCTTTTAAAATGCCTCCTTGGAAAAATAGCATCTTCTTTACCTGAAGTAGCTGCTTAGTTGTGCTTAAAGTACTGGAAAGATCTGTGAAGCGTAAATAGACTTCTGATGGGGAGGGCTGGGAAGGATTTTTTTGGTCATGTTTTAATTTACATACAAACAATAGAAATACAGTTCTACAGCCTGAGAAAGAGATCAGGCTTACCAAACAGGATGAATTTCATTGTTGTATATGAAAATAATGTTTACAATCAAAACCAAGCAGTCTGACCTACTTGTTTTCTCATGTTGTCATCTGTCTCTCCCTGAGCCCTCATGCCCCACTAGCATCCAAGCAAAGCCACATGCTGATTTGCAAACTGATAATACCATTACATTATTTCACATCAGCTTTGTTTCCCAGTGCCTTGCAATGAAGTCACTGGCTTAAATAAAATGTTTTATCATAGTTTGTTTAGATGAAGAGAGTCTACTGGGCTGGATAAGACATAACCATTGTGAGGGTTTTGTTTTGCCTTTTTTTTTTTCCTTGAGTTGCATCTGCAAAACAGCTCTACCATTCCATGTTGATTATGGTAGCCACGTCCAGATGTGTTTATCCGAACCATAATGCTGCTTGGCTGAAGCTATAGGGACACCAGCATGTTACCCCCTCTTGTTTTATATGCACATGCACCACAAATAGAATGTATACAATAAAAAACACACTCCAGGCATCCTGCATCCAAATAAACCAATCTAATAAAGGAAATAATTGAAGAGCTTATCTAGAAGATTCAGGTGAGGGAGCAGGGGCTGCTCTCCCCTTTGCCCATACACGTGGATCATTTTCAGCAAGAAACACAGGGAACTGCAGGGAGCCAGAGAGGGAGGGACGATGCCTGTTTGGGGTGTCAGGAGCCACAATGGCTGTGAGCCTGAGATCCAAAACTGAGCTAAATTGATGCCAATCTCACTGGCTGTTGTTACAGTGGGCAGCATCATTAGAATTTGCTTTTTAAATGATCTCTCAGCCTGTAAGCCTGAGAGCTGCTAGCAAGGCAAGGTTAGAAAGAAAATGATGGCAGCATGTTGATGCTTCACAGACCTCATGATAGTTTCCGTCTGTCATTATTTACGTCTGACTAGATGCGTCATGTCAGGTACCTAGAAGGCACTTTAATATGAAGCTCTTGTTTTCCTCTGCTTTTTCACATCCAGACTGGGTACTATTATTTTTTTTGCATCACTACACTTAGGTGAAGCTTGCTTCAATCTCTCCGTAATGACACACAAAGAAATAAAAATCGTTTAGCTCATGTTATTAAACATGCTTCTATTCTAACAGAACTCTTCAACATTGTTCACAAAATGGTGAACTTAAATCAATAAAGAGACATCTATCAAAAGGTCAACTTAATTTTATTCTTTCAGTTTCTTTATCAATATTTTAAGTAGAACTATTTCTTCATTTAGCTTTCAGTAGATTTTGTATTAGTAGACTGCTGTAGCAACTGATAGATTTAATGTTTAACAGCATTTAGTAGTTCAATTAACATGTTGCTAATATTGCTTTATAATGCAATGAGTTCTGTAAGAGACAATGTAAATAAGGCTAGAGCTATCAAGTATGTGTCAGTTTTGCCATTATACTACCTCTTGGCAATTCAGATTCAAAGGATTCATTGCCACTGGTTTGGGATGAAAAGTGTAATTCACTCCTGAGTAATCCAGCCAGCCTTGACTTTGATCTAATAACTTTTTACAACAATGATGGCTCATGAAATGGAAAAGGGCCAGATCCTTCAAGCCTTCCTGCAGACAAAGCTCTCGTTCAGAGGCACGCTGCCTCTAAGCATGGATTTCCCTCCTGAATGAGCTTGGGAGGCCACAAAATGCCCTTCAAACCCATTCCTCTGCCATTCTACCATGTCCCAGGAAGGGACTCAGCCAACACCTTTTTTTTTTTTCCCCTCTCTCTCTCTTTTTTTTTTTTTTTTTTTTTTTTTTTAAGTATTTGAGCCCAAAAATAGAATTTCAATCACTCTGTGCACTGACTTTGTGGATTAATTGTATGAACTTATTAATTCAATTTTTTTCTAATCCTTTGGCTCACCAAGCCCACTGTTTTGTGTTTGTCATATGTGAAATTAAGTGACAAGCTCTTTGCAAACTTCCATTTAGCTGGACTGTAGGGGATGTAGCACAGCTTTGGGTGCAGTAAAACAATCAACAGCTCAGCATCACAAAAAAATATTCAGTAACATTTGATCGGCTGGATTTTTTTCACTTATGTTTGGATTTCAGAAGTTAGAAAATAGGGTAAATTCAAAATACCTTTAACCAGTTAACACCATATTTGCATTGTGTACATTATGGAGCTTTTTTTATAACTTTTTTTTTTTCTTAAAAGTACAGCTGGAAGGGTAAAGTATTTGTTTCATACGTGTCTCACACTATCATCTGTAAAATTTAGTAGAGGAGCTAAGCTTCTGTAAGCATTATTTATCCAAATGAAGTTTTAAAGGTCACCAAGTTTTCTTCATATTAGACAGTAAAAGGTAGTTTAAAATTTTTTAATGGGAAAATTGATGTTACCAGATCAAAAACCATTTCCTCGTAATCTCTAAAATGACATTTACCTTCAGATGGGCCTCAGACAAAGAAAAGATACTGCTTTCCTGAAGTTACAAGTACAGCTGGCTGAGTCACTCATTGAGCCAAATTCAACATACATTATTTGCACTTTTTGGTTCCTGAAAAGCCCACAGATGGATCATAGTTATTAGAAAGGTGCTGGATCTTTGACTCTCTGTGACAAAACTACTTAGAGGAATTTTAAGCTCAGAATAATATATGAGTGGCCCATTCTGTGAGGCTGTTTGTTATTAAATATTTGCATAATTTGATTGATCAACTAAATAATAGAAATTATTTTTTCTGTGACCCGCTGGGGTAATATTAGCCCTGCAAAGACACTACTGGTTTGTCCCCATGGATGCTGCCCCTAATGGTTAATTCTTCAGGAAGCATAAGTTTTTCTTTTTTTTTTTTTTTTTTTTTTTCTGGTATAAGCCATAGTGCTCTGATTGAACTTTGTAAGCAGTAGCTTAACATCGCTTTGCATTCTCCCGGCATTGTAAACATAGGGAAGATGAGCTCTGTTTTCTTTTTCTGGACAGAGTGAAAGGATTTCATAAGAAATAAATCCATTTCCCAACACTGGCACTTAAAGTGTAAAAATGGATGTTGTAAATGAAACTCTGAAGGTAACTAACTGTGCTTACTATCAGAAAGACTGTAACACAAAAAGCTCCCCTGTACATAATTTATGATGACCACATTTACATTTCTGCAAAGAAATCTTTATTTTACCTCTTATTCTGATCTCATTAGTAAATATTAATACAGCAATACAGTTGCTCCTCATGTTTCTCATTTATATCACACAGTGTGCATGTGCCCTATGTTTTTGTGCAAGATCTGTTACAATTACTGTAGAGCACGAGACAATAGGGCACCAAATGACAGCAACAGCTCTGGACAGTCCCTAAAAGTAATGGTATAAAGCTGCAGACTGGATTATAGCTGGTAAAACACTGGGGAAAGAGGAGTGGGGGGAGTTTTGGTTTAGGGTTCTTTTTCGTTGTTGCTGGTTTGGTTCCCCACACCCCCACCAGAATCACTGCCATGAAGAGGGTCTGAACTGCACTGTCTGATTCTCATGATCTTAAGACCACTCAAGAGACCAATGGTGAGCGGTGTCAGGTGCCTGCAATGGCCACCACCAGAGAAGGCAGTTTTGTGCCATGCAGGACAGGGCCTTTTGTGAAGCAAAAACCAGAGGGTGTTCCTCAATTTTCCCTTAACCTAGAATTTAAAATAAATAAATAAAAGAAAACCCATATTTGCCATTTAAAGTCCAAGGGCAAGCCTTTTCCTTTGCTTAACTTCATACATTTCGAAATTCAAATGCGGAGTTTCTCAAAGTTTTACCAGCTCTGTATGCTAAACGTATCTCAAGGTCTTTGGCATCTTACATTGGAAATTTATGGATTGTAGATCACTAGCAACAGTTAATATTTGTAAATTTAGCTGTAGCCTCCATGTAGTTCTAAGTGCCTTCTTTCCCACCCCCCCACCCGCTACAAATTCCACAAAAGAGTTATCCTGTGGTTGCAGTAGCCAGCAGAGCTCAGGAGAGAGGAGCAGTGAGCAGTAGGTGGCAGTCAAGGCACTGAACTATTTCCATACTTCTCTTAACACTGAATCATTGTTAAGAGTAACGTGAAAACAGTATCTTTTGTGCTTTTAAAGGCATCATTTTCAAAATTATCTTCTCAGGGGCTTCAGGGTCTACAAGCAGTAATGGATAGCAACATGTTTCAGATGGAGAGCATGAGAAGTCCCTCAACTCAGTTGCCTGATTTCAGTTCTGAGTTTGGTCTCAGGTTTTTGGGGAGTGTTTTCTGTAGTTACAGGAAGGTTCTTCTGATGTGAAGAGGTGCCATGATAGTCCAACACTGTCCTAAGGCTGAATGTCATGGGTAGCACAAGCATACACAGGATTTGTTCCCTTATAGTAACAAAGACAGCCCAGATGGGACACAGCTGGGTCAGCAGGTCTGCCCACATGCAGACTAATGGGTTAAAATCAGAGCCCTCTCTTCACAGGCATGTGGAAAACACAAAAACACACTGAATTAATGTTTCATTTCACTTTTTATAGCGCACACACTGAGAAAAGCAATTTAACATCATCTCAATCTTTTTCCTCCTATTGAAGTGGCAAATATCATTAAACACAAGTGTCTAGCACCCAGAAAAAGTTACACAGCAGCACAGATATGTCACACTCACAGCAGGACTATTAATCAGAGACACGCTCACCACACACACACACATCGCAGCATATCTCCTAATGGGTCAGCATCAGAAAGTTCTCAGGTGTCTTCTATACCAATTTTCAGCAATACTCCAGTGACAGATCAGACCAAAATTTGGATTCATATTTCATAAAATATTGGCAGTTCCATGAATCCATTTTCTAAGTAAAATTCTTTTACCTTATTCATCAACCCTTGCATGAAGAAAGTAAACCAGAACTAAACTGAGAGAAGTAAGAGACATTTTTTAATTCTTAGAGGCAGAAAACAGTGGGTCTCTAGTTACCTTTTTAAAATTACTGAAGCTATATGACTAACAGTCCTCCTAACCCCACTTCCAGTTCCTGAAGTATTTTGTTTGTAAAAGAATATTATTAAGGTTACTTTTTCTGCATTTAAGAGACTGAAGGAGATAAGAAGTGAGGAGAGGTGTGCATTAACATTTCACCTTCAGGTGGATTACTCAGGTTCCTTCCCTATGGGTAAACTGTCATAAGTTTCATTTTTTTCCTACAGTAATGTAGGATAGCTCTGGGAAACCATTTTTTGTTTCTTGACTTCCCTGCAATTGTAGTTGGAGTAGAAATGTTACGAGCTTTGTGAGCACAGAAATGGCCCAACTAAACCCCTCTACACCTGTTAGTAAGTACGTATCGCTCAACAGAATCATCTAAAGAACACAAGGAAGCTTGACTTTTTATAGTGATTAAGAGTACCTTCAATTTGAACTGTGAGTTTTGTCACATAATCTGGAACAAGATGATGCAACATGGCAAATTTACAGAATAAACTATCAGGTGTGTGCAGCATTATCTAAAACTGTGTTTCATTTGGAGGTGTCTTTTTACAAGGATAAATATAAGCTGATATTTCAGAGCTTTAACTGATTGAAGGGCTGACTGAGGACACCCTCCATATTTTAGAAATATTTCATCAAGGGCTCAAGAACGGGGATGTATCCATGTCATCCTTCTTCAGCAAGGAAAAAAAACCCAAAAAATAAAATTAAAAAAAAAAAGAGAAAGAAATTAAAGTTCTGTTGCCTGGGTTGTACAGTGAAATACAGTGATAACAGAAGGCAGAGTCTGGGCAAACTATTAGGTTTCTTTTTCCCCTGGAAAAACTGAAGAAATAGCTATTACTGTAGAGTAATAGTCCTCATTACAAAAATAACAAAAAGAAATATTAATCACCTTTATTCTTTCAATTATCTAAGCTTTCTCTTTTCCATTTTGCTATATTCAGAGCTATATGACATTTCCAAACTTCAGAACGAAAACTTGGAAGCCTGACTAGGATTAACTTTGTAACAAAACAAGTCACAAACTCAAGTCACCAGCTGTAACATCATGCCACAGGCTGCTTGGGGACCATTGGTACCTCAGAACTCTTTCTGTTAATGCTGGTTGCTGCAAGAAGGCAGTCAGGGACCATCAGGTGGGAAAAACTACTAACTTCCAATTGAACATATATAGAAAGACCCCTGAGCAGGCAGTTCCATATAAAATAATGCATAACCACACAGAATTGCTAACTTAGACCCCTGAGCAGCATCAGCATGACTGAATAGCTCTGAGGATGCAGCACACTAAGGTCCCAAGACCAGGTGAAGGTTCAGCCTGCTTAGAGACCTCTGTGCAAGTCTCTTCACCTTTAGAGATCTTCTACAGCACCAGCTGAGAACTCACCATCAGCTACTTACAGTGGTTCAACACCTACCAGATGTCTAAGAAACAAAATCTTTCTTTTTTTACATGAAGTTTTCCTTCATAAGCATACACTAAGCAGTACCACTGTTTGGTATGAATGGTACTTTTACTAACTTTATACTAATAGTTGTCACTGTTTTCAAATTGTTATTGTGAAGGATTGCAAAAGAAAAGAATAAAATCAAAATGAGGACAGAAACCATTTACAAGCTGGCAGGGACTGCTGGACAACTGTGTTTTACCAATACTTTCATAGGCATACTAATATGAAAACGATGTCAGAGCAAGCCAGTTTCTACATTTTTCTAGACCTGAGTTAAACAGTTATTTAAAAAAAAAAAAAAAAAAAAAAACAACAAACACCAAAACCAAAAACAACATCATCACTTGCCTGAACACAATAGCTGACATTGCAACATTGCATGGTACTAACAATGTATTTTAAAGATAAATGCACACTCCTGATGCATTTCAAGCTATTGCTAAACTATATGTATAAGCCAATACTGTAGAAGAATACTTAAATAGGACATAACACTTCTGGCTGCATAATGCAGACTAACAGAGATAACATAGTAAGTGAACACCGAGCTGGAAATACTTCATTTATTTTCCTTGCAATCTATATACTTAAGGTATTTTGTGTTTTTCTGCCTTTTTGAAAGAAATAGTCAGTAAGAACATTTCCTTGTACCAAATAAAAGTTTCCTATAATATACGAATAAAATGTCAGATGGGCCTTCCAATGGTCTAATTCTTCTCTCCCCACTGCTTGCTGGGTTTCTCACCCTGCAGCTTCCTTTGAAGACAGACATATTGATCGAGGAATAGGTATAAAAGAGCAGGAAAAAATAGTTTACTCATAAACAAGCTAAAAGTTTTGCTTTTCTGGACTTTTAGAAGGTTTTTCTTTCATAGGAGGGAAATCATGAACACTGAGGAATAAGTATGGGTAATAACAGAGTTTGGGAATAACTGAGTAGGTGTTTTTGCTTGGGCAGCCTACAAGACGATCAGGAGATTTAAGTCACCTTTGGAAGTCATACTCTCCTTAGTTTTAGCAGATTGGAAAAAGCAATTTATTTTGTAAGACACATTTTCATTTTCGTTGAATTTACTAATCATCTTTCACAATGCAACACAGGTCTTTGGCATATTTGTCATAGCTTTGGTTCTTTGTGGTGCACACCTGCAAGTCACAAGACAGAGTGCCACTGAGGCAACCGTGTGCACCAACAGCTCAAAGAGAGAGAGACACGCATTATGGAGGTGATCAGTATTGCCCAGAGACAACATAACCTGCCAGGTGAAACAGATTGCCTATTACATTAGAAACCAGTCTGCAAAGAGCACATGCCACAGGTATGCACTACTGAGTTTATCCAAGCATTCCACTGCACATCTAACTCTATCTATAAAATGACAGAAGAAGCTTGTTTACCATCCCAAGTAGGAATGTTTATCACTCTTGAACTTGTGTTTGCTATATAACTACCTGTCCTCTCCAGGCAATGGCCACAGGTTTTAACAACAAAACTCCAACACATGGAAAAAAAAAATAAATAAAATCCTTCACCATGAGAGCAGAGAAAGGGGTCCCCAGAGAGGCTGCAGAAGCAAAGCCCTTCCCTGTCTTTCCATCAGAGTCAAACACAGAACTTTCAAATCAACTTATGTGCTCAAGACTACTTCACTGCATTGGTTGACATTTAGTCAGTTATATTTTCCCTCAAATGTCAACTTATGCTCTGCTAGAACAGATGGGACCTACTACAATAGCAACTAGCAGTTTATTTTTAGAGCTTTCAGCAATTAACTGGACCACTTTTTGCCTTGGGCTCAGCCTTTTTCCCTCTCCATACACATCCAGCACCCACTCCCTACACCTGAGATAAGCAGCATGCTTTTCTCTTTCATAATTTTGACATCAACCACCTCAAGAGAAATACTGAATTCAGTATTTATCTGTTTTATTCAGCAGAAACATTCTGATTTGGTGAATGGAAGACATGAAAGGTGTAATGTTCCAAAAAAGTAGCTGGAAAATTCAAGAGAACTCTTTGCTCATCTCAGTTACTGTTTCACAGGCTTATACACTTGGTGATTGTGCACATTTCCTTTGCTCCCTTTCTAGAAATTGCATTGTCATATTTGCCACATACATTACATTATTTTGTTTTCCTCATCCATAGTGGTTAGATTTCAGTCCTGAGCAACACTGTTCCAGTAAATCAGCATGCCCTTCTTGAACAACAGATAAGAAAAATATCTGATCCATCATTCGGACATAGCATTCTATTTATCGTGATTGAGCAATACTTCTTTCCCTAATTGAATAACTATATGGTGAAATGAATGCTTACAGGCAGTAACAACACACATGAAATGCAAATAGAGCTGGCTTTAGAAAAAGTGTAAAAGTAGGAAGGAGGGCATTTTTTTCCTCCAAACTTTATGACTATGTATATTTGGAGGAGGTTCCAACCAAAAATCCTTGACTCCTGCCTGTGAATACCCATGTTGGTTTGATTAAAAATGAGTATATTTTCTTCATGCAGTGAGAAACCTTTTTCATAACTGCATGCTCATTATTCAAACTTAGTTTGAGAACAAGAGATCACACCCCAGGACAGAGTTAATGTTTTAAATTGCTCTGGTCTGAGAGCCAAGGACACTCTGAACACTGCCCACAGGTGATAGGGAAGGGACATTGATGGGGCAGAGCTTGACTGATATCCAGACTGAACAATAAGAGTACTCCATCCCATTAGTGTCATGCTGCATATGTAAGGAGAATCAGGGTCTTCCTGTCTCTCTCTCTCTGGCACTTTCTTGCTTTCTGAGGTTCTCCTCTGGTTGGTTTTCTTTGGAGGCAGGGAAGTTCGGTTCAGAACGTTTCATTAGGCTTTTTGCCATTTTGCAGAGGTCTCTGGGCTTTTCTGCCTTTTTCCTCTCTTCTCTCTCCAAGATCAGCTGTTCAAGACCAGGTGCTGCTTCCTGGGACTGGCTGCTTGGTGTGGACAGAGTTTGTGAGAAATTGCCTTGAGTAGCTTTTTATTTTTATTTTATATGTATATTTATTAGTAGTGTATTAGTATTTTGTTATTTTTTTAACCTGTGTTTATCTCAATTCAAGTTTCTCCCTTCCTTTTTGATTCTCTCCCCTGTTTGGGTTGGTGAGGAGGCATATAAGTGAGCAGCTATCATGGTTGTATTGCTAGCTCGGGTTAAACAACACCTCCCCCTTACGTAACTCCAAAAGCTAATTGAGGTCCTTGAATACTACTCAAATTTACAAGGTATACATTTCCTACTAGTAACATATGCTCAGAAATTCCAGCAATTACATTTAAATATGCACTATAAGCATTTAACATGATCAGGGTACAGAAGAGTGAAACAATTGGCTTGCTGTGTTAGACTCCTTTCTCCGTAATAATCTTTGCATTCTGTATTAGACAAGGAGAGTTCAAAGTCTTAGTGATATGCAATTGATGTATCAATTCCTGCATGTATACACTTTGTAGATATCTGCCAGTGCCAAAATAGTCAGTCTGTAGATCCCAATTTCCTCAAATCCACTTACCAGTCTCTAACAGAATCCAAAAGAGGACAAATATTAAAGCACAGGAAAAACATGCATGGGATTTCTAACATGCTTTACCCTTCCAGTCTCCAGCTCCCTTTCAGGAGATTTTTCAAGCTTGTAGTTTCTGCATCTAGCAATCCTTTACCAGGCATTTCATCCAATTGTTTGCCCAGTCTCCCCCAGTGCCTCCTCACAGCTTTGGCAAGGGATATTATTCACTTCTCAAAAAGATGTGTCCCCATGTGTGAACCAGTTTTCTATAAGCTTCATTTGATAATCCTTAACTCTCATGCTGAAAGAAACAATGAAAGGTCCATTCCTCTCCATCCATTCACAGTTTTGTTGACCTCTGTCATTATCACCATCAGCCATCTTTTTCCCAGGCAAGAGAACCCCAGCCTACTCAGCCCTTAACATACATCCTCTTTTCCCTTTTCTGAATCTTCTCCATCCTAATGCATCCTCACTGAAATGAGTGAGTCAGACCTATATGCAGTATCCAAGGTACAGGTGAACAATAGATTTATATGATGGCATAATGACATCATCCGTTTTGTTCTCCAGTCCTTTCCTCATCATTTCTAAAATTTTATTTGCTTTTTAGCCTGCTGTTTAACATGGGCTGATATTTTCATGGAACTATCCATCATAACCCAAGGTCTCACTCCTGAATGGCAGCAGACAGCTCAGAGCCAATAATTTTATATGTGAAGCTAGGATTGTTTTTCCTCACATGCATTACTTCACATTTATCTACACTGAATTTCATCTATTTTATTGCCCAGTCACATAGTCTCTTCAGATCCTTGTGTAATTCTTCACAGTCTGCCTTCATCCTCACTACCTTGAATAATTGTGTATCAACAGCAAACTTAGTCACCTCTCTGCTCTCCCCCTTTTCAAGACCATTCAGAAATGTGTATAAACAGCACATAACCTGTGGGACATCATTGGTGAACCCCCTCTGCTGCAGTAACTGAGCACTCACCCCTCATCTGTCCCTGTCTTTTGAGGAATTCTCACTGTGCAAGGACCTGTTTCTTATCCCAAGGCTTCTTAATTTCCTTAAGTGCCTTTGGTGAGGGAGATTATTTGGAGTTCTTTATTTGAAGAGGTCAATAAACCTAAAGGGTGGGGTGATTCAATCAATAGGTTTTTAATATTTTCTTACATGAATACCAATCCACAGAAGATAGTACTTTTAAACAGGCCTTTTTTTTTTCCAAGACAGGTTAATTTTGAGTCATTAGGGACAATACAAAACACATGAAAAAGAAAAGAGGCAGAAAACCCAGTTTCCCCTTCCTCTCTGGGACTAAAACTTAGTTCAAGTCAAACCAGGTAACCTGACCACTACAGTCTTCCACTTCCTGAACCACAAGCAGCAGCCCAGTGAATGGTGGAACTAATCCAGTCTGCTTTCCAAATGATTTATTTCTGACCAACTTTGGCACCTTATGGGGCTCAGAGCTCTGTTGGGCTCATCTCTCCTCTGTCCAGTGACCTACTGCCAAACCAGTAGAAACGAACCTGTTAAAGCTGCCAAACAGATGCAAAAGTGATTCATTTGTCTGAGCAGCACTATTTTTCACTAGCTGAAGGAGTGACAGGAGGACACAGAGGCAGTGGTTGCATAAGCCTTCTTACCGCAAGAAACAGGTTAAGCATGAAGATAAACTAAATATCTCAGTAACACAGGTATTTCTAATATACACTAGACTCATCCAAAAACATTCTAAGGTGGTACAATTATTTTTACTCTTGTATCCTGATTTAGCTATAAAATAACAGGAATGGTACTTTACATGGAATAAACATTAAGGTTTTTACAACTTCAGCTTTGGAGCTTAAATAGATTGGCCAAGAGTCTTGTCCCTTGTGCAATAAGCCAATTTCACTTTGGCATGGCAAACTGGGATTTAACCTGACTAAATGAAGCAGTGATCCATTATTAAAGACACCTGTTTGTAATTATATGTAAGTACAGTGGCTACACCAATTTCTCCACATTATTATTTTGGAAACCTTCCTTAAAGAAGTTTCTGCTTACTTATGAAGAGAGCTTATTACTTTGACACAGCCACAGCATGGACAAACACAGCCATAAATTTACCTTCAGAGACAACACTGGCAGGGAGAAGCAATACAGGACCACTTAGTGTGGGAGGTTATAGATATATGGAGCTGGCTCCAATTATCTGCTCCAAAACAGTTATTTTTGAGCAGTCTTACAGTTGTCTAACTTGAGCCTTTGTCTAAAGGAGTGAAGTTAATAATGAGTTGCCTCATATTGCCTCTGCACCCACATCCCTGCACTGTAGCTGCACAGCACCACCTCACTGGACTGTCAGGATCCACCACTACATGAGCACTTTCTGCTGAGCATCCCTGGGGACTGCACAAGCAATACAAAAATGGGCAGAGGTTCCTAATACAATCTTCGGAGAGAGGTGAAACAGGAGTTTTACAAGGTTTTCACGTCTGAGTCATTCAAATTTCAGAGATTAAGAGAATAAAGAATTCATTTCATGCACTCAGAGCAGTTTACTCAGTTTTGATACTCAAGCATGGTATAGATTTAAGATGTTAAATAAATGAAGGGTGACTTGTGATCTGACAAGTGTACTCAGTGATCACAGAAGAGCATCATTACACCAGTTCTTTATATGTAAGCAATTTAGTTTAGGGTTTGCTGCTGTATGAGGAGAACCACGTACCTTCCCATTATAAGAAGAAAATATCTTGGTACAAACCACAAAACTGAGATTAAAAAACGCAAAAGCTAGCTGCTTTGAACTTGTTCTTGTAATACTCTCCACAGTCTTCTAAAATCAACTTGGTGTCACTTCTGAGAATCTGGGCACTGCTATTTAAAAGCCTGACTACAGATCTAAAAGCCTAATTTCAAGCACTCAGATTTGAAATTTGCAGCATTACTTACTAAAAAAGGGAAATAAAGGGAGTGAAATACCTTGAAGACAATACTGGGGAAGGCATTAAAGCTGCTTGCTTGTAAATCTCACAGTATGATACTGTTCATGCAGTGAGGGAATACAAGCACTTAAAACTACAACACTTGAAGGCAACTAGAAAGATGAACTTACTGACCTGGTAACTGCTGGGATCTCTTTTCAAAGAGCAGATTCAATCACATAATAATTAAGCCCATTTGCTCATATGTATGAGTAATATAAATAGACAAAACTTATTCCAAATCATATAGGGACAGTTTTCTGGATGAAGGTGGGTGGGATTTATAAATTTTGAAGGCACAGGAAAAAAGTTTGCAAATGAAAATTTGAAAGGAAAAACATGTTCAAAATTGTGCCTTCTGAAATTAATCTTCAATTTTAGAGTGCAAGTTATCATTCTAGAACATATATAACATGGCTGTGAGGTTTTTTTGTTTGTGGATTGTTTTGGTTTTTTGGGGGTGGGGTCAGTTTTCTTTTGGTGTTGGTTGGTTTGTGGGGTTTTGGTGGCTTTTTTGGGAGGTGGGGGGGGGGTTTATATTTGTTTGTGTTTTTTGTTTGGTTTGGTTTTGTTTTAATCAGAGATGAAGTGATGACACACACTAATGGATCTGTAAGTTTTCCCCTCTTGGCTTCTTATTAGAATAGGGGAATAACAACATAGATAAAATGTACTGGTAACAATGAATCGTAGAAGTGACACAGAGCTTATGGGATAGAATGCCATTTGAAATCTGAGTCTTAAAACAATCATTTCCAGAAAAATCAGGTGCAAATGCAATATTTGTTAAAGCATCATTAACACACAGTATTAAGAACTAGGAAAAAAAACCACAGTTTGTAGTACTTCCAGACTGATAGTTTTCTGTGAGTATAACAGTACCAATATTTTAAATATTGAAATAACACTCACTTTTTAAAAAGTCTTATTTCATTCTTCCCCATCTCATTTTTCTCTTCTTTTTTTCATGGCAGAAAAATGAGCCAAGAATAGCCTTTTTATCCTCATATTTCCCTTTTGGAGTCAGGCATTTTCAGTGTTTCCAGGGGAAAGAAACAGATATATCAACCTAACAGCAGCTTAGCCCAGTACAGATTTCTTTCCCTTCCCTGACCAGCCATATGCTTTTGCCCCAGGACACATACCAGCAGCAATTACCAACGCATCTTCAGTTTAGAAGACAAAGAAGAGTGGAAATTAATGCTGAGAAGGAGCTGCAGTCCTTCACCCACACTAACATTCATGGAAACAAATTGAAACCTTTTTGTAGCAGAGTGAACGGAAGAGTTAACAAATAAGTCGTCATGTGGAGAAATACGTTCCAGTTAATCACCTATAAGATATGCACCAGCAGCTTAAACTGAAATCAGTACTCATGTTTTGTAACCTAGCTACAATAACTACTTAAGAAATTTTTGTGTGTATATAACAGCATAAGAAGCAAACACAAAGTTGTACTGTTTTCTTCCTCATTGCATCATCACAAGCTACAGCTCTTTGTCTTATTCCTGCCTAACTTGGAGGACCAACCCCGACCTGTGCTGCCAAAATGGCTATTGGCACTGAACCCCAGTGGAGTAACATTTACAGATAGTTCTCTCCAGGTTGTCATGGGCAGGAACTTCTCCTCCTGACAATATAGCTGTTTTCTGGGTTATCAAGGCTACCAAAATATTGTGTTTGAGATTACCATACTTGCACCTTTCAAAGAATTTGAAACTTCCCTATTTGGTCAGTAATTTTAGTGACCTGCATTGCAAGGTCTGTCTTGGCTCTTTTTCCCCCAGGACCACAACAATCTTAAAAGGGCCACCTTTCACTGAAGTCTCAGAAGTTAGTCAGACAAGTCTCTGGAGTACAAGAGATAATTTTCCTAAGATTTCAGCTATAGAACTCACTGCAGTAAGAGTCAAGTGAAAAGCTCAGCTTAAATCTCTGGTAGCAAAAGAATAAACTCTTCTTTACTAATTTGGCTTTCATCCAATAAGTTCTCCATCCATGCCTCTAATCTCTTACAAACACATGCAAACCCAAAGAAATAAAACTACTTCCTCTACAGTCTTGGAACGAAAGGAGAGAAAAGTACAAGAAAAAAGATTAAACCTGGTTTAATTTCTTTTTAACAAAAACAGTAGAACACTAAGGCTAGGAAAATGTGTATTAACTTGGGTCAACTTAGTTTAGTAACACAGCTGGTAACAGTAATATTCTAAGAGAGATTATACTGGTTTCCAGTAAGTCAGAATCCTTCATGACACAAGCTTTTCATGGTTAGTGTTCTAGCCACACAAAAAGACAGGTGTGTATAAGGGGACATAAAACAGCATGTGCTAGTCAAATACAATAGCTAGGAACCAGTGCCTTAAGAGTAACCTGAAGTTTTTCCTTTGCTTTTCTGTCTATTGTGGCAGTCAGTCATAAATCATATTGTTCATGTAGGCAGCCATCTCACCTATCTGACAACAAATTATCTTCTCCCTGATGAGTCAGTGATCAATAAGACAGGAGCTACAACCAGCAAACAAGCCAAAAGTTTTTTCTTCGCTATCATATTGCTCAAGTTCTCAGAAGTTGCTCTTTACCAAGGAGAGCACAGAGATTCTATGCAGAGTACCTGAAAGTAAGATTTATCATTGTTAGAGACACAAGGAAAAAAATAAAAGGCAAGAGTCAGGTTTAGTCATAGGATGACACAACAGCTACAAGTCTAGTACTCAAAGTGGACTGATCCTTTACAAAAGAAAAAAAAAAAAAACACACCACCACACACATAAAAACCAGGCAAATACTTTTTGTGCAACATCTCAAAGCTAATATTTTCATTTGCAATAGAGCCATTAGAAGACGAACATATCCAATATTAGAGAGTACTCCAGTTTCAGATTTATAAATACTTCTTTTAAATGAGTACAACATACTTCAAGAACCTGAATGTTCCCAAATTTAATGAGTATGCATAACCTGGATTAAACTTTGCATCTTGAAACCAGGTCTGGTTGTTACCAGATTGTACATGCCCATACTCTTGACTTCTTAGAAGATGAAAGGTGTTTTGGCTTTCTCTATTCAATACTGAAATTAAGAAAACAGCCAACAATAATAATTGGAAGTCACACAAAAATCCAGAGTTAACTTAAGAGAAGCTCCAGTAGTTATACGCCATTAACAAAATGTCAAGTTTTTAAATTTCATAGATATCTATAGGATTTTATAGTAGTGTCCCTGAAGATTGAATGATTCTGATGCCCTTCCTAGTTTGATGAAATAGAAGTGCCCAATATAAATTTTTTAGCTGTTTATGTTTAGAAAGGTTATATGTTTAATACAGACAGGATTTTCCTCTTTCAGCCTGTATTCCTTAGGGGGAATCAGGGCCTGCAAGGGCTGTCTAAGAGCTAAGGAACATTCATAAGGGAGCATCTAATCCTCACTGTGGAGAAAGTCACTCTGCAAATTAAAGCTAAAGAAAAAGATCATAGGTTACAGCCCAGTTGCAGAATCCTAAAATATTGTATCACTGGAATTCAATGAGTTTTTATATTGAAGGAATTTTTTTTAAGAAAACAGAACCCAGTGAAAAATAAGTAGGAATGTTAAAGCAGAAGTGGCCTTGGTTGTAAGCATTGCTTTTATTAATGCTTCATCATGAGATCATGAGACACGGAAGAAAACCACACAACACTACACACTCCCCACAAAAAAAACTCACACTTCTGCCAAATACACATCTGTAGTTTCTTTTCCCAGCAGTATGTATTCCCCCATGCCCCCCCCCCCCCAAAAAAAAATAAAAGGGGGCAGGGAGGAGCCAGGGGAAGAATGGCTTTTTAGGTACTTGAATACATTTACACTGTTGAAATTTTAACTTTCCCTTTTGAGATGTTTTTTTGAGACACCATATTCTCCAATACCTAGAACTGATTTGCAACTAGAGTGTCATAGATCTATCTAGATTCAGCACTCCAGCAGCTATGAGAGTTATTTCTCTATGTAGAATTGGTTCATCTTGATATATGGCAAATGGCAATTGGATCTTTTACATGGTAGACAAGGTAAGAAGGTGGCTTGTAATACATGAAAAATCATGTAAAAAAAAAATCAACAGATCCAGTTTTAATAGTCTCAGGCATTTTCAAAATGGCAATAGTCACAGTCAGGAGAGGATGTTGAAACTGCTCTCACTCTTTTCCTTATGTCTTAACACAGGCAGTTTTATCTGCTCTCTAATAAATGCCTAAGAAGTTAAATACACTAAAACTAACTGCATAGAAGTCACTGGAGAACAATTTGTGGCTTTAGGCCACCAGCTAAGTTGTGGTAGGTTGGGTTTGGTTTTGCCTCCAAGCTTTACTCAAAAGCCTCTTGTCTGCAGATGCATCTGTTCTGCTTCTCTTCAGGTCTCCACTCTGGCAAAACAGTCTCTTCAGACCCAGACTCTGTAGACTTAGCTCACTTCTACTGATGCATTTCCTCATCTGCTGTCTCAGGAAGGCACCCACATTCCTTTCCCTCACCCACCTCTAGCAATTCTCATAGACAAGGCTCCCCAAATCCTTCCCTTCTACTTATACAGTTTTTCACATACACTTCCCCCAAAACCTCTAGAAGAGGCCCTTGATGACAGTGACACTGGTTTGAAGTGCTCTGAACATCCTTGTCTGCCCACAGCCCTGAACACTTAAAAAGTCTTCCCCACATCCTTCACAGCACACCATACACCATGCAAGGCCCCAGCCTCACAGAGGTTCCCCATGGGGAGAGGGCTAAGAACTCCCCCTGGCATTGACCCACCTGACACCCAAATTGGCTTATGTTGATGACTAAAACACTACTCTTTTGTATCACTCAGTCATCCATATGAAATTCACAACAGTGTTACACTATCATAAATTAAATATAATGTTACATTTTTTCATAACTGGAGGTACTTTTTAAAAAATATTTTTTATTCTTTTATATACTGCCAGGAGCTGTAAAGCTGGATTACACAATACGTAAGGCTCAAAAAGCAATATCTCTCTAACAAGTGAGAGACTAAACTGTTACCTTAAGGCAGAGTTTATGGGAGGAGAAAAGCAAGCTGGAAAGAGATAATGTGACTCTTGGCTTCAGAAATCTTAAATAATTCATCCATCCACCACCAGCACCACAGGCAACCATCCTGACCAAGTCAGACTCCTCTCCCAGCTGTGAGGAGAGTGAGGTAGAAAGGCAACTCCTTTTCTCTATTTCCTCCCAACTAATTTTGTCTCTAGGCTGAGAAGATGCAACTGGTCCCACTTGTGACTCCATGAACCTCCAACCTTCTCTGCAGCTCTGGGTAGATGGGCCCCAGGGGTCCCTGTTCTTCTCCCTGCTCTGTTTTTCTATGCCATATCTGTGAAGCCAAAATTAAAGGTAAGTTTAGTAGTACAGTAATTATTACAGGTGGACAAAGAAAGTGACGTTCACTATTTGAGCTATCTAGTGATGTCAAACCATAAATTTATAGAGAAATGTCTGCTGCTGAAGACCAAGTACTTGAAGGCAGCAAGGGAAAAAATAAATCCAAAGCAGGAGTGTGCATGAGAACTTGTGTTTCACTTTGTACCGTTATCTAAGCTGTTACCGCCACGCAGTTCTGGCTGAAATACTTTTTTGTTTTGTTGGGGTTTTTTTGTTTTTGTTTGTTTGTTTTGCTATTTTACCTTTAGGATAACAGTAATAAAAATCCAGCTATTAGAGGACTTTCTAGCCAAATTATTTTCTTTCAAGTTATTTGGAATATCAACACAACATACAAAGCTGCTTTGAAAAAAATATCCTCTTATGAACATTGAATAATTACAGTAATAGACACAAAATTTTTCACACAGTGTCAGCCACTGTGTAAGCAACCTTCTTTCTACTGAAGTAGAAACATCAGAGGAAGAAAACAGAGGCAAATACTTTAAAATATACCTCATCCTGGTTTTACCAGTTGAAGTACAAAGGTCTTGTGTCTGAACTATACATTTTGAACCTTATTTGGGTTTAACTTTTTTTTTTTGAGGGACAATTTTTAAATGTGCCTAAAACTGGCATATCAGAGAGACAAATGCCTCTTACCAGGATGGAGCAGTAGCTCAGTGTGCTGCAGCATAACTGCATACTTTGTATCTTTCCTGCCTAGGTAGCTCCTGAACTTCCACTCAACACCACTCCACAAAGATGCTAAATTAAACAGATTAACAAACTCAAGGGCTATTACTATATTTTCATTTTTGGAGTCTTGGTTAGTAGTGGTAAAATTTTCTTTTCAACACAGTTTTTCCTCTCATTTTGCAAGGTCAAATTTTCTATACACATTTATGTCACTTTATCTCCCCTTTTTTTTTTTATGAGGCAAATACATTTGGGAATGACACAGACTTGGATACATCAAAGATGGCTACAGAAGCCTTCTGGTGCCAAAGTCTTGAATTGGCTCAGCTATCCTGCTGGTTGCTATTATGCAGTTTTAAGCTTTCTGAATTTTTTGCAGATGAAGTACATGAAGGTTGCTCTCTTCAGGGTGACATGTACTTATTCACTCAAGGACTCATTTACTCCTGTGGCTCTAAACCAAAGCAGCAACAGCCATCAGCTGCTCAAGAGAATAAACAGAATACCCACAAATACCTGCTCCTGTCAAATTCATAAATAAACCTGGACTGTAAAGTACAATCTGATGCGAACTATTTCTGTGCATACACACTGCATGGCTTTGGGGAGGCAGAAAAAAAGAGGGCTACAAAATAAATAATAAGAAGAGGTAACTACAGAAACACACAGCAGAGCAATGGAATTGCAGGATGCATTGCTCACCAGGAGCAGATGCAGAGAGGTAGAATGGTAAGGAAAACTACAATACATTAAAAGACATGGACTGGAAAGGTTATCTGAAACCTAGGAAAATAATTTTGCAAACTAAATAGTGATAAGAATTTCAGAGGGAAACCCATTCAGACATGTAAAAGCAACAATACTTTCTCCCTAGAGATAACACTAGCTTAAAACCAGCTTTAGCTTCTCAAAGGTGTAAGTGAGAAAATTACTAGGGTCTATGTGCTCTGCCATGTTTTGTCCCTTTCACTTGTAAAAATCAGCTCAGAAGACTTCGCATTCCTGGTCTACAGTGTGTCTACCCATTACAGGAAAGTTTTAGTCAGACTAATACAAAAGCATTTATATGCCAGAGAGTTAAATCAGGACAGCATAAATACCCTTGTGTTTCTGCAACAAAATGTGTTGTTCTATAGCAGATTAAGACTGGCAACCTGTATCTGAACAAGGCTTCCCATTTTTCATGAGTAAAGTTAAAACTTCATTAATTTCAGAAAGTGAATATTAATACCTGCAGAAAAGACTACAATGTTTGTTCAGATCTTGCAGGCCCCTCTCCCTCACAGTTCCTCTGCAATGTACGCAGCAACATCTTCAAGTGCTTTTTCTCTATCAGAGGATGGAACTGCCATGCAAGACTTGCAGATACCTGGCAGCTTAGTAGTTTGTTATTGGTTTGTTGACACCAAAGAATTTTAAACACCTTGAGTGTATGAGGTAGCTAGTCACTGCAAGTAGGCTCTCAGGCTAATGAACACTTACACAGGCTGCACATCACCTCCCTGCATGCCCAGCTCCACAGCAACACTTCCATCAGCAACACAGGAGAGACATTGGGCACTTTGTGCAGAGCTGCAGCACACAAAGCTGTAATCAACTGTGCTTTGAACACTGCAGCCTACATAGAAGCTGCTACTAATTTACACAGATTTTTTTTTAATACTTCCTTTTTGTCAGAAGCAATCTACAATGACACACAGACCGGATCAAGATACTATACCTGGCTGTCATTAACACTCACACTATAATTTTGTTGAATTCTGTGTTTATCACAGTGGATGAGCCCAGAAGAGATAAGTGATGTTTTTATTGTAAAATTTTGCAGGATTTCTTAAAAACGCCAACAGATGCACATTGATCTATAAGGCAATGACCATTATTTTAAAACAAAACGCTTATGGCTCTTATTGACTGGGTATTAGCAGTGCATCAGAGGCAGAATTTGTCCCCTAGGTTTTCTTCAGGCCACTCTGTAACATACTAGTATACTGTACATATGTAAAAAGAGAAGGGTAATAGTGGCAATAAAAAGGTGCAGTAGCTAACAGTAAACTGAAGAGTTGTGCTCTTCAGGAAGGCTTAAAAGATTTCTCCATTTCAAGGTACTACACAGACTACTTGCTAGCTATAGACTTGGTATTCCTGTGGATGAATGGTAGGAAGTACTGAGCAACAGCTCCACATTTTAACTGCAACATTTTCTCAGCTCCTTAATGATATATTTTCACTCAAATTGAGAAAAAGGAGGTATATTCTGGTAGAAATCTAGTATAAGGTAAAATATAAGAAGTTCAGATTGCCTTTTCCAGCACATGATTATTTTAGAGACTCTTCTGATCATATTTCTAAAAATAATACTAATTTATCCAGCTCAGAATAAAGGTTGTGCCAATGACTGATAATATTTTCCCTCCCTTTATCTTTACTACAGTGCTCTGATTTCATCTCACTTACAGAGGACATATATAGCAACGGTAATATCCTTGGCTTTTGAAGAACAGTTAGCAAACTAAAATGACCATGTTAGTATATCTAAAACCTAGCATTTTTCTACTCATTTCATCTATTATTGCACAAGTTATTTGAATTTTTTGGTTTGGTTTAGTTTTGTTTAGTGAGATTAAGGCAATTATAGATTTGGGATATATATTCTCCCTCAGAACTGTTGTTCTCCAGGCTGATGACAATAAAACCTTCAGTGAACTTCCAGGCTAGACTAATGAAAGGTCTAAAAATTACCATGCTTAACATGTCTTTCTACTACATTACTTCAAAGGCTGTAGCCTGCTTTCCTTCATCCAGGCACCTTTGCTATATCCCATTTGATCCAGCATGTCTTCAAGAGACTGACACTAGTGATGTCTCCAGCTTATTTTAGGTTTTCTATGGGGACTCTCTCCACCCATTCTGTGAGCAGACTCACAGACTCCCAAAAGTGAAGAGAGTTGTCAGTGGCACCTATTCAAAATACATCTGCTGCTATTACTTGCAGTGTCACAATGAATTCCTAGGATGCCCGTGGATGGTTACGTAACTCAAACCACTGAAGACAACCACAATTATGAGGGACACACTCCTCAAGACTCACGCACAAGTCCTTTGTTGGACTTGGTTAGACTTCAGCAACCTGGTGCTGTAACTTCTACAGTCTATGTATACTACATCTCCATATGGAAAGACACAGCTTCATTAGAGTTAGGTACAAGTAACAACAGCTCATACCACTACAAATACTCACAGTTGCTACTCATTACACAAAGCAAAAAATATGTTTCACAGTACAAAGCCACATGAACAATCCTGATATTTTGGTGATCATTCTCCACTGGCACACACATCTGACACATGCTGAGCTGCTTGGGACACTCATATCTGTTTTCTGGGTTTCTCTCATTTATTTTCCTTGATTTTTCTTTTTCTGTGACTCCTCCATTTCCAAAATATTTTGTATATTTAAATGCATTGTTACTATCCCATAAACTTTGGTCATTGTCTCTCAACACCTCCATTTCCACTACTTTTTATTGAGACTTGAGCAACATAGTCATAGCAGCTACATTTGTAAATCCTAAGCTGTCACTTCAAACAGCTGAAAGCTGCTGATTGCTCCTTCTCCTCCCTCCATTCTCAAGCCCTTTTTTTCCTCCAAGAAGTTTGTTTGAAATGCCATTAATTTGTAGAATAAATTCTACTTTTGGATGTGTAAATCTTCGCTCACACTTTTGAGCCCAGCTGAATTTTAATAAGGTGATTAAAAAAAAGTGAAATTATCATATGCCAGCTCCCTCTCCAAGTACTCACATCACTTTTCTACCATCATTTATCTGCCTCAAAGCTGATAAACACACTGTATGTATTAGCATTTTAGCTCAGAGGTACACCACTGAATTATTTGCAAGTCCTATGACAGGTTCATGAAAAAGTTATTTCCTCCTGATTTGTCTTCACTGAAGTTAGTTTTGTGTAGCTATAATTGCTACTGGCTGCCTGAGGAACTTGGGTCTTTCCTACCCGTCATTTAAAAGCAGAATTAGGCTAACCCAGTAAGGTCAGAGTATGCACAGGGATTTTCTATCCAAATTTTAAAGTCAAAGGAGAAACAGAGAGTTGAGCAGTCCAAGGCATGGTTCTCCAGTGCAGCTGAAGATGACTGAGAAACAACTACAAAGACTGCCCTGTAGGAAATTGAACCCTCCCAAGGCTATGGATTCAGGATCTTCTTGGTATACTAACAGAAACCATTGCTGCTTTCTGACTTTGGAACAGAATTATATTCTAAACTAAAATCCTTGTGGAATAGCCTCACTACTGCTTGCACATGTCCAGCTTTGACCAAGGCAGAAGAGAACTTTAATTTCTTCTATTTGAGTATACATTAGAGTAGGTTAGCAAAATCTGTAATAAACATATGAAAGAATTTCTGAGATCAGGAAAAGAGGATTTGTAGGCTTGATTATAAGAGGTTTTCTTATCCATTTCTATTCAGAGCTTTTTTTTTTATAGCACTCTAACAGCAGTGGTAAAGACCGCTGTTAGAGAGACCGGGGGATGTAATGGGCCACTGGTCAGACCCATGATGATAGCTCATGTGTTCCTGTAACAATATAGGTTTATAATGTTATCACCCCAATGCAACTGCCTGACGTCAGGATATTGTGACTAGAAATTCTGGGTGATCAGTCAGAAACCTGTTCATAAAAATAAAAGTCAGGTGAGAAATACAGCAAGTTATCAATACAGAACAAAAACTGTTTTCAGGGGATTCTCCAGAATGGCAGCTAGAGAATTAAAAAAAAAAAATCTTGCAAGTAGCTTTCAGAATATTTGGCTTCTTACTTTTCCTTATTATCTACATGCACTAAAGTCCTTCAGGAGCTCCTGTTGTGTCTTCCTTCATCTCATGATTCCCAACTAACACCAAGTGTTTCACAGCCTCCGTATGAGCTTTTCCATTTTCTAGACATTTCTCTTCTACTAGATCTGTTTCATGTTTTATAATTTCTTTATTAGGAATGAATAACACTTCTTAACATTGTCTCTTCCATAGTGATTTACCTTCAGGGTTAGGAAAAAAATTTAGAAGATCCTTGCTAGCATTCAAGGGGCAATTTAAATTGGAAAAAATAAATCCTATTTGTTTCAATAAAATCATAACTCAATTCTCAGGGGAGTTCCACTACACAGGCATATCATCTGGTTATCTATGGTAGGATGCAGAAATCCAAAAAGCTAGCATTAATTCACTACAGGGGTTTTTTTTTTGACATCTCTTACTGGAAAGTATAACAGGAATATAGAACACCCAAGTTGCTATAGTAGAGGTGTGACTACACAGCAAGAGGAAGTTATTCACAAAGTTCATTGTGTTGAGAGGTTTCAGTGAACGTTTATTCCCATTGTACCACTATGTAAATCAGTTGAAAGTGAGGATTCATACTTTAAAATCAAAAATCCAGCATTGTCCACAATATATCTAACCAGATGAATCTCTTATTTTTCAATAGGAAATTCCTATTTCCAAGGCCATGTAAGAACCTTAAAAAAGTAAAGTAACTTGTATCAGGACTACTTATTTTGTTGAGGATCATTTTGGTGAACATGACAAGCATAATTTAATACCCTACAGTGGAATAGTGACACTCACATTTCAAAGATTATTCTTAAAATAATCAAAAAGTGTTTTGGGAAAAAATATAACTGTAATACTCAAAGTATTCATCTGAATAATATGGACATTTATTTCACATATTATTATGAAGAAAAAATATTACAAAGACAACTACCATTTTTGTTGAAAAAGGGAACTGCTTATTTGGTTTGGTTGGAGAACCTGAAAAATCAAAATGCTTCTTATTGATACAAACATGGTTGCAGAGGTCCTACCTTTAAATATGTCCCATCTTCTCCATGTTCATATTGTTTTTCCCTACTTTAAAACTCAGTGGTAGAGCCTTTTTTCTCCAATAATTAATCTTCAGAAAACAAGCTTTGCAGGACTGCTTCCATTGGGAGAGTAGCAGAGGGAAGTCAATCTCATTAACAGCCTGCTTACTCACAGATACCAAACAAATCCTTCTTCCTTTGAAATCAGCAAAACAGACGCTTTCTTGTTTAGAAACTGTCAAATTCACCTAATGGATCTGACACACAAGAAGTCATTCCTCTTTGCCATTTACCAGTTTTTGCTCCAGCATTAACAGGTTTCTGCTCACAGTTCCTCTCCCACCAGGCCTGCCCAAGCAGCCCAGTGCCCAGCCCTCAGCAGCCACTCCTCCCAATTGCCTTGCTACAGCAAAATCATTTTTTTGTTTGATCATGAAAAAGCCTTTCACATGGCCTACAGGTTAATAACCTTGCAATCACTTCCAGATCAAAAACCTTTATGTCAGACATGAGCACTTTGGAGAGTAACAATATTAAGTGCCAAGACTGGTGACAGTTTTCTGCTGAACACCTAACAAAAACGCTTTCCTCATATTCTTATTTTAATTACTACATAGGTCATTCGTTTAACACATCTAATCCTCTTCCCCCAAAATGGTGGTAATCACCATACAGCATCAGTTAGAAATGTTTTAAGTATTTACAATTTACAATTTGTGTACTGCTTCCACCAAACCTAAGTTTCCCACAATATATAGTTCTTCAGTTCTAGACAGGTCACCTCTTTTTTCTGTGCTCAGCGGAAGGCTCAACATTGCCATCCTCTAAATCATATTTACAAAGCACTTTAAGTGCTATCTTCTCAGATCCTTTTCTAAGAATCTGTCCTATGGCTTTAACAGGAGGGGGGAGAGGGGGGATGCTTACAAAACTCTGATTTATTGTCGCTATTTGTTTCCAAGACCTTTATTGCCTAACAATAGATCAACTTTTCTTGCTTTTGGCATTAACAACAGTATATTAGTAGGCCAATTATAACACACTAAAAGTTTAATTTGTAAACTAGTACAAATCATTATTGCTTCACAACATGAGGTTTCCATCCTATTACTAACATATATTAGCAATGCCAATTTTAGTCTAATTGTGGGTTTGATTTAAGATGCTTAAGTCAATTTTATTGATAAGCAGTGCCATCTACAATATATTACAGATGACCTCAAAGTTTACAGACAGAAAACAAGATACAACTGTGAGAGTACTTGTTGTTGTTCCCTATAGCTTTATTAGTTTCAGGAAACAGACATAAATGATGCCAGGGACAATCCTGGGAGGGGAATTATTGCCTCATGATACAACTTATCATTTACTCTAAACATCCACAAAAGTTTTCTCCTGCCGGTGCAAGAAGACATAAATGCTTCTTGTTGTATTCACAGAGCTTCCCAGTAAACCAGAACTAGCGGGGTTCAGTAAAGGATCACTAAACTCAATCAGTCACAGGGTTTTTTTGCTTTCTTACATTCAAACCTCCAGTAATCTCAGACTATGCAGTAGTCTATGACTGCAGTGATCTTAGAACTATATTTCAGATTTCTGTTCCTTGCTGTATTTAACATAGTTGCCTGGTTCATGTTTAGAGCCCTGTGGAAGCACTTCTTCCTGTCAAACCAGAGGTAAGGATCTGCTTTTATTATGGTGGAAGTTTTACTCTAGGCTTTCCAAAGGAGGCCCTACTCTGCAGAGACCATGAAAGTGTATCAAGTTTAATTGGTTTAATATCTGACTACTCTTCTAAAGCGTGCAATCAGGCTGCCTGTTTGTTTTGTGTTTGCAGAGCAGTAAGATGAGATCCTGAGAAGCTACAAGAAGCACTTGAGAAAACAAATAACATCCCTGTCACATTCCTGGGAGAGAGTTGTCAGCTCCATTAGTGGAGAAAGATGTAGGTCAAGCAACACGCAAGATGCTTAGTGCCTTCGTTTTCCATATTTTAGAGAGAGCCATTATAGATGACATATAGGCTTACAAGAAAATCTCAGAATAAGTGACATAATGCCTGCTATTAACTGTGTTGGAGACACTTTAAATATCTCTATCAATACAAAACCTCATACTTTCCTGTGGCTGCTAGCTCTTTCAGCTTGTGCCCTTCCAAAAGATCTGAAGAAAAGCAGTGATGCAGGATGGGCCAAGTCTCAGAGGCAGAGACATGCTGTCATCAAGGCTGCTGCTTTAATAGAAGCAGTGTCATCACAAGGAGTCAGTGTTTGAAGGTAAGAAGATAGAACTAGCTTTGCCTGATTTCAAATATTTATGATGTCATAAGTATTATATTTGCATCCTAGTTAAGAGATGTGGAAGTAGCAGAAAGATGGCAAAATAAAATATGCAGGGAAAAACAAAGGGAAATAAAATAGGTGAAAAATTCAAACTATAAAAAAACCCACTAGGCACTCCCAACTGAAAGCACATTTTATATATATATATATATATATATACACACACATAAATAAATATATATAAGCTATTTAAGGTCCTTAATTTTGGCAAGAGTGGGGGAGGTCATAATCCCTCAGGCAATGCAGAAGTCTCCCTTCAGCTACCAAAATCCTTTGTCCTGTTCCATCACGTGGAAAAAGCACATAGGCAGAAGGGTGTCGGGGAGACTGTGGCCTGGAAACACCAATACAAGTTGGTTCACCTGGCCAGGCTGCAGCTTAAGCCAGTGCTACCTCCAGGCCATTGACTTTAGTCATTGCATGGGTCTGCAGTATCTTTAAATATACCATCAAGGTACTGTCAATATTTTCGACACCTGAGAAGTCAAAGACTTGTTCTTATAAGAACATAGTCAATCTTGTACACAGGGAACAGAAGTCAGTAGTACCCAAAAAGCAACTGGAGCACACCCCAGCTTGGAGATGGAAGGACACCAGGGCTTGCACATTAATTCAGTAGCTTGAACTCAATCATGTGGTGAAATTAAGTGAATTGGCTTGATCATACCCTCCTTTCACCTGAGTGCATCATTCCATTCTAGGCTCTTGTGAAGCCAGTTGTCACAAAAAGCCATAATTCACTTCTTCTACCAGCCAGCACTAGCAGGTCCAAGTCTTATTTTACTTCCATGACTGTTTAAAGAATGCCAATAAATTAAGATTTTAATAGTTAAAGAAAAAAGTATGTCGAGACTGGAGTGGAGACCTCTTTAAAGCAAGTAGTTTATCGGTCTAAACACATAGCTATGAGAAAGTTTATTCCTCCTCATTTTATAGCTCCAAAATTGCTAGCATGCATAGGAGCTTTCTTACCAAAGATCTCAAAAAAAGTTTGCACTGTGTTTCGCTTATTAAGCAGCCGTATTGTTTTAAGAAGTAGTCAATCACTGAAAATGTTGCCCTGACTATAATTAATAACTACAGACGAAAGACTATAAGCCAAAAAGGTAGATCTTGAGAACAGAAAACATCTCCAGGAATAGATTTTTGTTCTCTATCACACCTGGAGCACAGAAATTGTTCTGCAGAACCTGTGGCTGAACTACTAAGAGTATAATGACAGAGAAAGAGGCAGTACAGACTGGTAAAGTATGGTCATTTTTAACCTTTACATGCAAGAACAGAAAACAACAAATGATCAAACAAGGAGGATCAAAGAGTACCATTTTGTAGATAAAAAAGGATACCAAGACTATAAAACCAAATTCTTTCATCCTTCCTACAGAAGCATTAAAATACAAACTGTTATAACTATATAAAGAAGTGCAAATCAAAGCCAGATGTTGCATGAACATGCAAATTTTCCATTGCTTTTCATAAACAGGTAGTTCACAGCTGTAGGTAAGTGGGGGTGCTGAGCTGAAAGAAATACTTGAACCAGTTCTTCAGATGCCATCAAGTGTCCCAGCTGCAGTCTCCAAAACTGCTGAGCTAATAGCTGCTTGGCACAAAAAGTAGTGAGGGGAACAGCCTTTCCCTTCTGCTCATGCCCAGGTGGTCCCACACCCTCACCAGCAGTGCCCTGTGACTGCCCAGGTCCTTCCATCCCAACAGCTGTCAGCCCTGGGAGCAGCAGCAACCCCTGGGTCATGTGGCAGCTCAGTGCTGCTGCTAGGTGAGCAATACCTGTGCCAGCATTAGCCTGTGAGAAGGGGAAGGAACCGGTCCAGGACTTCCCCCGCAGCAGCAGCAAGGAACAGAGATTGCTTTTGCCTCAGGCAACTGCCAAAGTCACCACCCATTGGTGTGCACCAGCTGAGCTGCTCCTAGGAATCCACAATCCAATAAGCCTTCACAAAAAATGGCACAAATTTCAAAATTCTGGTCTACATTTAAGGGGCATGATGTAGGATAATACAATGTATTTGCAAAACCCTCAGTTTTTGCAAAAGCTTTTGTTCCACAGCACTTTTCCCATGGTTTGAGGGAGTTTGTTCTGCAAAAGAGATTATAAACAAGAAGTTATGTACTCCTTTAATTCCATCTATACCAAGAGAAGTTCTAGTGTAAATAAACTATTTAAAACACCAGTAGCCAATATTGCTATGCAAGCAAAAAATCTGTAATATAGAGTTTGCAAATGGAATTTCACATGAGTAAAGATAACAGGCATAACAGAGGAACTCATTCTTCAAATTCGTCAGGGACTATCACCACTACTTTCAGTTAAATTCAAAATGGTCTTGGTCTTTGAGGTTAAATGGAATACTTTTTCATACAACATCCCCACTGATTTAAAGTAGGTGCTCTACATATGAGATGACTAACAAATATTTACGGTTTCCATTTCATGAACAAGGACATATATATCATTATATAATATATTCATTCATAGCTTCTGTATGTACTAAGTAAATATAAAGACTAGGAATGTATGCATTATTCCTTGCTAATTTTGTCTTAAGAGCTATATATTTAACTCCAAACCCAATTTCCATTCTTTTCTTTGCAACACATCTCTTGTTTTAAATTATAAGTGTGCAACACAACGATGTCATTTGTATGTCAAAGAAGTAATCGGCTGAAGAAAACTATCATTCAGAAGCTATTTAAAGGCAAACTGAAAACAAATTTTTTTAAACCTTTAAAAAGGCTACAGTATATTAGGAATATAAGAATTGCTTCTATTACTGCCTGGAGTGCTGAATTTTTATTCATACTTAGGATTATTGCCTTTACAAAGTACTAAATTCAGCAAGCACATGTCATAAATTATGACAGCGATTTCTATGTGAAGAGACACGTTGCTGAACTCAAGAAGTGCAGAATAAAGTACTTGGAGAGAAAAAATCCTTGCAAGCTACACAACATCGATACAGAGTCACCAACATACCTTCAAGATCCAAGTCCACCAATCAAGCACCATTTATATCAGAGTAGTTTCAGAAGCACTCAGGTTTCTGCTGATTCCATCTAAGTCAACTTCAGTGGGCAGATGCAATGCTTCTCCCTCTACTCAATATATGATACCACCCTTAATCCCACATAATGGTGAGCACGTGAGGGACACAACGCAAAATCTTTAACTGCTGTGATGGACAGCCTTAACACACGATATATGCTTACAAAGTGTCCACTTGCTGCCGCTGCTTGGCTGATGCCTCACACACAGTCCAAGGCAGGTAACTGGAAGGACAATAACATTCCTACACAAAAGGCACAGAAGGATAGAGGTCTCCTGGGAACACATGCAGGGCAGGCAAGGAGAAAGACTGCAAGGAGAAAGGCTTTTGGAAACTCACTTAATCAGCCAATGCAGTAAGATACAGGCAAAGGCATACAGTCAGAGATCCTAAGTGGACAGATATACCTGTTAGTAGTTATCAAATCATTTTGAAATTGTATTTGGTTTGAAAATGACCATTTGTAGATGCTGTGCATCCTGCATATGAAGCTCCCAGTAAGCCTCACAGACACATTTTATGCCTCTCAGACACACTTACTTGAAATTTTTTTCTTAACCACAAAAGCAACCGTGCATGGTATCTAGCTTCAGCCACACCTTTAGGACTAAAGTTAGGAATGTAGTATTAAAGAAAGCAGTAAAGTTGAAACTTCCCAAGGAACAAGTCACAGTCACATAGCTGGGACTTAGGGAAGATGCCAAACAAAGGTGAAGGGCCTGCAGCCATTGCAGGGAACAGCAGCTTCCCTGGGCTGCACCTTCACAGAAAGCACCAAGAAAGAAAAAAAACTTGAGAGAAGTAGAGAGGGACAATAAAGATGAAGGGAAATGAAGATGAGGTATATTGTAAAAGATTCAGAAAACATTTGGACATTGAGCTTCTTCAACCATCCATCTGATTTTGACATCATCATTCCAGCTGCTTAGAGGCATTTATAACAATTACTTCGCTTTTTTTTTTTGCAGTGTTGGGCATTTTTCAGCCCAGTTCTACAGTTATAGGAATAGTGCTAGTCTTGAGAAAACTAAAACCCACAACAGGTCTAGCATCTCTAGCAAAAGTCATCCTGAAATGTTATGGATAGGTTCTACTTAATTTTTAACAAAAACAGCCACATAAGGATACAAGGTGTAAAGCAGGACTATCTAAAGTCAGAATGAACACAGAGCTATAATTAACTAGCAATCATTTTCAAACAGGTTTAAATTGAATTTCTATGAATATGAACACTTATTTTATGGCACAGTTACAACAACAGCAAGAGCTGAAAGAGTTACAAGTGGATTTTCAAATGCAGTACCAAACGGTTTTTAAATTATGAGCTGTATCACATGCAAGAGTTCATACTAAGAAGCTCAGTACCATTCACACAATTACCTTTGCAGTCTGGTAAACTACTAAAGGCTGTCACATCAGACACTTATCAGCCACTAAAGGCAGATACCAGTGTCACTGGTAAGTGGTATATTAAAAGCTCAAGTTGCTATAGAACAAGGAATTGACCCTTCTAGCATTTTGGGTTCATTTTTCAAATAAAAATTATTAGTTTTGACTAAATATTACTGATGCCTCCTTTTTGAATTGCTGGGGCATTCAAATGTGCAATTTGAGATCATTAAAAAGAAGTTTTTCCGAAGTAGTGGCAATCAAATATAAATGTTAACTTGCATTGCAGAAGCACACTTGTACACTGCCCCAGCTCCCTTCCTCGTTCCCCTCATGCTGTAAAGAACAAGCTTCTCCCATACACTCATCTTTGTATAAGAAAGCAAGTTCTTACTCCATTTATACAGCTTCTAATTACTCCCACACAAAAGCAGTCATTCTCTTCCTTCTTAATCCTCATCCAATATACCTGTTTTGCTTTGTGATCTGAGATACGGTGCTGGAGGTAAAAGACAATCAGGAAGATATTTTTGAAAGCACAAATTCATGGAAAAATCTAGATTTTAATACTCATGCTATGACAGCATCCAGGAGTCATGCTTATTAGAATCTTTACAGTATTTACTCACCATGATTTAGTCACCTACCACATTTTGCCTCTTCTCAATGGTACTCTGAGATATTTGCTACAGACACCGACGATGAAGGCAGTATCTTTGATAAGATTTGTATAAACAGTGTATTTTATATACTTCAGCTTCTCCCTGCCTATCGGATTTCTATCATAGAGGGAAAGAGCATTAGTTAGAATAAACACACTAGATAGAAGGAAACAGGGCTTGAGTTATCACAGTTGCAAGACTGCACAGGGTCAAACAAGGACTGTGTGATTAAAGGCAAGCATGGATTCAAGACAGAAAGAGGTGCTACAAAAGCAAACCTGACCTCAGCAGGGAAGGGTTACATAAGCGAGGGCAACACCAAGAATTTGGACTTCGCATCTAAAATAAATAGCTGTGACACATAACACAAAATAGTTGATGAAGCTCCAGTATTAAACGATCATTGGACTTTCTGGGACATAAGTAAATGCAGAAAAAACAAACAGCACTCATACACAGGAAGTTCTAACACAAATTCATATATTTCAGAACTATACTAAAGCCATGAACCTCTGGGGGAAGTGGCATTCACAGTAGTATTCTTTCCAAGTAATAACATGGGTAAATAAAAACTCTTTGGGAGGTATGGGCTTGCATTGTCTGTGACAGTGAATTAACCATCAGGGACCAATTCCTGCCTTTCAGTAAGTATTTTCAGAGAGCTGAAGAGAAATCCCACATTCAAGAACAGAAAGCCTCTTCATAGCTATTTTCTAGTCCCAGATTGCAGCACCTGAAACTCACAGCAGCTAGAGTATTCTGAGCATGGGAAGAAAGTTTCATTTTACTTTACAAGTGCAGGAATACTACTTGATTTTTACTTTCTTTCTGTTAGCATAAATTTGAACAGGAAGGGAACAACTACAAAATATTTAGAAAAGCATATGGAAGAACTCCTCCTTCCACTTTGCAGGTGCACCTGCGCACAAACTCACTTCCAGCTGTGAAGCTCAGCCACAGCTGTGAAGCTTCAGCAAACACTGCATCCAGCAGCTCCCCACCCCACTGTAAACAACTGGAAGAATCTGAATTATTCTCTCTAAAGCAGGGCTTCAAACATTCAATTGTGAGTAGCCCAGCACTTCCCCTAAAGCTTCAGTATGGAAAAGCCTTGTGATAAGTTTAGAATAGCAAAACCAACAATGTTAAACTTAAAACTTCATAATTTGGTTGAAGAGTGAAAAAATAATCCAAAAAGCACCTGAAAGATTCAGAAAATCACGACTTAAACTGAAATTAGTTAATTTTTCATTTATTGGCTGGAAAAAACTATTTTGATGTTTAAATTCCAAATTGGCAATGTTACCTAGGAATTTCTGTTTAATTCTACAATTTCAAATCTATAACAGGATTAATTTGAAGGGTCTGCAAAGTTCCTTCCAATTAAAAAAAAAATAATAATTAAAAAAATAATTAGGTTAATCAAAACATTCATTTCATTCTGATACCTCTAGAAAAAAAGACTGTTAAACTTCAGAAATAAGGAAGTTTCTTGGCATTTAATGAACTACTTTCCTTTGTGAATCATTTTTGAAAAAAAACTATTCCAAGTGACAAATATAATAGTCATTTTCCAAAAGAGTTCAGCTTGTAAATTTGCTGAAAAATTTTAACATCATAACCAGTTGAATTTAAAATGAAGGTCAGCATTTAAAACCCCAAAACCATGAGCCCATTGTTTATCTTAGTCTCTCTATAGTCTCTTCTTATTGAAGCAATTATATCCTTTTGATGTCAGAGCTATAAAAGCATTTTAAAAGTAAACATTTATTTTCAGTCAAATTCAAGTTCAACTGGTCTTCTTCAGCATGGTAGCATCTCACATGACCACATTTGGATTGGGCAGCAATATATGACACTTGAAGTTCAACCCATAAGAGTTTTTTGGCTCACTATGACCCAAAATCATTGAAAGAGTATGAAAAACAAGCATGCTGTATTGCAAACATTTGTTAGTATCAGACTTTGCCACTTCTTGTTTGGCAATTATATTTGACCTGCTCAACATTCAATAGCTCAGTCACACACTGGTCTAAACTACTACCTTGAAGGATCATGAGATTTAAAATTATACTTTGTGGGGAAATCTCTAAAATACACTTGGGATTTTACAGTAATGGTACTACATAACAGCAAATAGAAGGACTCAAACCATGTGCAGGACTCTAGATCAGACCACACGCAAGAAGTCTCAAAACAGTGTTTGATACAACGCACAGTCTACTCACTGGTACCTTCTTCACAGCCACTGAATTAAAAGGGAAATACTGCTTAACATTGTCAGGGTGGTGCAAAGTATCCCATTCTTTCTGGAAAGTCATCACTAGGTCGTACCTGGATTGATACAGAGGTGAACTTCCCAAATGAGACCTACACACTCTGTGGGAGAAAATATTCTGCAAAAAGAAGCTCCAGTTTTCTTGCTCTTCCCAGCTGTGATGGCCCCTCAGGGCATCCAAATGGCTGTCAGAGGTTGGAGGCTGTTTCAGTCCTTTGCCCAGCTTGACACTCCAGACAAAGCACATGTGAATCAGCACAATCAAGGCTCCTGCTCAGCAGCAGAAAATGCATTTGGGCTGTTTAAGTGACATCTGAGCCATAGATCCAGCTGATTTTTAATCAGTAGTGACCAACAGCTAAATTCAACATTAATCAAAACTATCAGTTGGCTAACCTTCTAGAATAGCTATGTTAAAAATCAACTAAACCTCTATTAAAAATTAGATTACTACAGTATCAGAGAAAAATTCTGTTCACAAAGCCCAATTAATCTTCCTAAACATACAGAACTTGGACACAATGCCAAATTCAAAATTTGTCTTGCAGAACCAAAAATAGCATTTTGCCCTAAGTAGTCTATGTTATATGTTGCATTATATTACTTGAAAACAAACTGTATTGATAGAAGGCAAGAATAATTTTACCTTATCTAAATATGTAGGATTCCAGAAAAAGAAGGGCAGACAGAAGGCCAAGAGCATGAATTATGCATACTGCATCAAACTCCTATCCTCCTTTAGAGCTGGAGCAGGTTTTGCATGGAAAAAGAAATTAGGATGGAACATATATTGAACAATTTTCTCCATAACTGGTTCTTACTCACCTTAAATGTAAAATTTTATTTAGCTTATATCACAGAGAGACATCCTTATTAAAGTAGCACATTTACGTGGGTCCCTTTGAAAGGATTTAATGCAAACAAGTCTGAAATAATTGAAAGGAAGACATTTTCTGACTGTTCTCAAAAGACCTTAGTGAAAAAGAGGGTAGCAGGAAAGAATTACTTTATTATATCGATTTTTTGGGGAAAAAATATCAAACTAAGGTAGGTCAAATAAACCAATTCTCTTCTGTAAAAATCAATAGAAGTATGCAGAACATGAGTAAATTTACATGTCAAAAAGTGTTTGTAACCATACTGCAAAACAAGATCTGCACATTATTACTCTAATAAGGCAGGTAATATCAGAGACTGCTATCTTAAAATAGTTTAAAGTTCAATGTATACATATTTTTCCTAATTTAATCATGCCATTAATCTGAAATATGACTGATTATATATTACATTATAACTCACTAAAATATGTTGAATCATAGCACATGACTAGACTGCAGCTGCTTAAAACACTATCTAAAACTGAAAAATAGTTCTATGCAACACTGCAAATAAAACTTTCTATTTAAATCTTTGCTCAAGTCACACCTTAATCTCCAAGACTCTTCTGCTCTGTGTCAAAAAAAAAGTTTCAGCCATCACCTAAAAGCTAAACACACAGATTTCCACTACACATTCCCAGTATTTCACTGGATGTTCAGCTACAAAGCAGAAATTGATGTCTAGCTGTGCTTCAGTATGTGAAAAAAAGTAAAGCTCTACTGGCTTCTTTAAATTAAAATAGTTTCACATCAAATGCCTGGAGTCCCTGCTTTACTTGATAAATGCCTTGGAGGCAATACCTGCAATCCCAGATACTCAAAATCACAAGCATTTTAGAGCATTAACCTCAGCTCAGTCTTAGCAACTACCGTAATTAACATCACTCACATGAAAATTAGCTACAGGACTGACTCCCACTTTCCAGCCAGACCCAAGCTGAGGGCATAACCACTTCAGTTTCATCCTGACCATATGACCTGGTATCCAGCTGCAAGACCCAAAGGACCCAGTCGTCCAGCCTGAGCCGCTTCACTGCAAAGCTCCAGTGACCTCACTGCACCTCCTCCTGACCTATGAAAGAGATGCCTGTGATTCCCCACACTTCTTTGGGTGCAAAAACATGTGTATATAGAAACATCTAAAGCACTTCAGGCAACATCACTCTAAATCCACCAGAAAGTCATAGATAATCTACTGAAATGAGGACTCAGGTCAATTTTGAAGTGACAGCAAAGCTTTAACTAACATTACCATGGATGGAATTAATGTGAAAGGAGTGCAGAGTTTGAGATCTCCTGTTGATAAACCTTTTCAATTAAAATGAAGAACGGAGAACTGACACTTCTTCCATTTAAGAGCTGTGCATCACTCAAGTTCATACTGAGGACTTGATCCTGTTTCTTATGTCTCACCCCACCCAGTGCAAGACACAAACCCATTCCTGCATATTAAGCCACTGCTGAGATTATTCATTAGAGAAAATATAAGAAAAACAAACAGCAACATTAGCAGAGCTTCTAATATTAAAATAACATCACACCCTCTACTGAATACATTTTGGACAATCAATATAAACTAATTAGTCATAAAAGGTATACACTTTTCTCACTTTTTCAAAGAGTACTATCTGCCTTCTACTGTTAGGTGAACCAAGTACTGCCAGGATAATACCAAACCTCTGAAAAAGCTAACAAAAAAAAAAATCTTCTAAAAGCAACAACTAAATTATCTCCCTGCCAAAGTACTCCAAAGTAGTGATATTTTCCCATTCCAAATGAGAAACCATGTATTTACTTGGTTTCTCCTCACTTAAAACCCCACACATTTCCATAAGGAAATAATTTTACACTCCTGACAAATAGAGTAAGATTATAACATAAGAACAAATGTCAAAATAAGGCTGCACTCAGCCTTGCACAGTGTCCATTATTTCCAGTAAAAATTCATCCAGCTGCCCCAGGTATTCTATAAATGTTGCCTTTTATTGTTTCCCCATCTCCACTCTAACAAGCATCAATCAGCAATAAGAAAGTTTTTGCTTAAAATACCCATTGTACAACTCTCTGCAACTTCAATTAAAAAAAATTCCAAGCAGAATCCATTCCCAGCAGTCAGATAGCGCAGAGAGTATCCAGAAAGTCTTTCCAAAACGCAACTTTGGGCCACCTCGATGGGTGCAGAACCTTGCCACAGCTTTTAATTTCTGCCATCTGAGTTTACTATGGGAAAAATCCAGATCTTCACAAGTATATTGTAATTCAGTGGGGTTTTTTTATAGCAATAATTAAGACACCTCTAGCTTTCATATTCTTTTTGACTTTTTTCACTCTTCATGACCTCTGAGCCCTGGTGGAATGAAGGAGCCAGAGTCTGCTTTGCCAGTTGGTCCTACCAGACCAGATTGCTCCTCAGCCCTCCTGCAGACACCCACAAAAGTGTGAATGAAGCACCGGGGGCAGCCAGGAGGACAACACCACTCAGAGGGGAAAGAGGCAACGGGACGGTCAGACCACCCCCTACACGCACAGCTTGGAGTCTGTCTGCAGAGCTCCTGTGCCTCCACAGGAGTAAGAGAAAAATGACCACTACTCGTCTTCCTTATTTCTTAGTTTTTGCTCTGTTCTTTAAAGTTTTGACTTCCTGCAGTTACCCTGTAAATGTCCTTTTCATGGCCCTTTCTTTTCATTCCTTTCTCAGTCAGTTCATTTTCTTTTCCTACCTAGCTCTTTATTGCCTGCACATTTTCCCCTCTGCTACCTTCTCCATTTTCTACAAGTTTTCTTTTCCCCATTTGAGGGTCAATTTGTTTTTACTGATGAAATCAAATGTCTTTGCTAGACTACAGTTTAAACTTTGCTTTTGTTTTTTAAAAGAACATGAACATAAACATTTATAGTCACTGAATAATAAATATCAGATGAGTTTCCTTGAGACAGTACATTTTTAATTGTGCATTCATGACTGGCAGATATAATATATTTGACTTATTTTTGTATACTTTATTGCAGAAAGTTAAAGTAAATACAAGGTAGAAGAATTCAGAGTATGTTACTCACCATATTTGTTTATCCTGGTAACCAGACATGAGTTTTATGTCACCCAACAGAGGCATATTTCATTTTCCTTCTTCATGATTCTGTCTGCCAGGTATTAAAAATAAATAAATAAAATAAATATTCAAAGTAAAAGCAGCATGCAATAGCATGAGAAAACAGTACACACAGACCTTTTGCTCGCCATGCAAGAGGAACAGTTCATATTTGAAATAAGAGACAAGACTTGAGCCTAATGTATCCAGGAAGTTATCTTCTATTATAACAGCTGGCAGCCAGTTACTGACATAGATAATTCAGCATAAATTTGAAGCAAAAACAGAGGAAGTAGCTATGGCCTCCAGCAGACTTTACCTGCTGCTCAAAACCAAACTGAATTTCGTCAATACAAACTGCAGCTTCCACATATGGTACAGTTGCATCAGCAAACAACTACTGAGCTGGCAAATAATTCAACGCAGACATAGCTATGGGGGCAGAGTTTCAGTCCTAGGTAAATTGAATTGGATCTAAAGAAGCCAGTGAACTCAAACTGGCAAGAAAAGAGGTGAGACTTCTTTTATAATGACCACTATTTAGAGCAGCTATGTTTGCTACCTCAGAGATAGTCTTATTTCACACAGTTGCAATATGATTTCTTTATTTGGCTTTGTCACTTATCCTAATTTCTTTAGCATATGAGCACTGCTTTGTGAGCTGGTCTCTTCTCTACAATAACAATAATAGAGTCATGATAGGGTTACACAGAGCAAAACAAAAAAATGGGGGCTGATTCAAGGAGCAAGGGATAGCAGGATTATGTTAATCCCCCAGCAATTCTGTACTTGCTACCTACCTAACAGCAACCAACCAATATTAAAATTCACACTACAAAGCAACAACTACAAGGTACTCAAGGCAAAAATAAAGTGAAACACCTCCTGAGGAAGAAGCAGATTCCTACTCTTCTTCCAACAGCTCCAGAAGAGAAACAGCTTCTCAAGTCCTATAGGAACTAAAGTATGGTCCCCACACAAAAACAAAGGAGAAGCCTTCAGCAAAGCACACTTCACAGGCACCACCACAGTGAACCTGTGAACAAATAATCAAATTGGAAGACTTAAAATAAGTGAATACCTGAAAGCCAGAACAAAACTGCAGCTCTATCACACACAGAACACCACCAAACTAGATCCAAGCACCCCATTCCCCCCTCCCCATCCATTATATGGCTCCTGATCAGGGTAACCCAAGGCACCTGCTCCAACTCTGGTCCCATAGGCTCAGCTGTTCTCCTGCCCCCACACAGGGCTGCTCAGTCTTCCCATCTGCAGCTGGTGTCATTGCAGCCTTCACCAAGCTACTTGGGGCTCTGGTGAGCACCAGCTGCCTTCTGCCCATGAGAGGTGTGCACAGAAGCCTTTCCTGAACACACTGCTATTTGGTGGAGATGAGCAATTCATTCAGTATAACAAAGTTTATGTGCAGGTGTATAAGTGTATGTTTGCTCCTAAAGCAATGCTAAAGGGGGCTCAATGACAAATGTAACCTTATTACACTATCACATACTTGTAGTAGCATGAGATCAGTGCTGGCCCAAAGCTTAAAGAAGCATTTCTGTGAGAAGGAACAGTCTTGAAATATAGTCCATATTGTGATGCATCCTCTTTGAGTAAGTCCTTGGTTTTTAGGGAAGTGTTATTGCTTTAGAAATGTAATTATTGCTGATAATCATTTAAATCAAGGACTAAAACAGTTCACTTTGGACCCCATGAGAACACTGAATACAATGAAGAAAAGCCTCTTGAATTTTAATAGGAATAGAAATGCTGTAATAAATGCAAGGCCCATTTGCCTGTGATATCTGAACAGCCTTCTTATACAGTTATCTGGAAATGTATCTCAGTACGCAAACATCATGCACGTTTATGATAAAATGTATCTATTGATAGACAGATTTCACAATATATAATGTCAAAATATTGGGGAAGGAGAACAGACTGTTTGGTTATAGTCCTTGGTACTTACTGAAACATATCTGGATCTTTGAGACACCTGGCATTAATGGTTAGAAGGGGTGATCAACATTAGTTTATGATAATGAGCTGTGACTAGGCAGGACCTCTGCATGAAACTTTTATATCAGGAGCTGTTCAGAGCCTTTGGGTTGCAGTGAAGGCCAGAGGAGCTGAGGACAGCTTCCACCTCTCCAGATGTGACTCTGCTGCTGGAAGCTTCATGAGGACATCTTGCAGTAGTGCAGCACTCCCAGCCTCACCCACAGTCTCAAGGCATAAAGACCAGCCTTTGTCAAAATCTGGCCAAAGCGTTCCAGCTGTCAGACTGCACTGGGAGACTGGGGTGATAGTGAAGGAAGAGGAAAGAAGAGAGAGCAGTGCTCTTCCTTGTCTGATATAGTGCTGCTACCCCTATGAAAAAAAAATACACACCTACTTAACAACGTGGTCTGAATGTAATTTAAGTCTGAAACAGGCACAGACTGGTGCAGAGACAGGCATGATTTCTTATAGTATGTAAATAAAGGGAAAATTTTCTGCAGTCTACTGTTTCTCTCCTTTTATGACTAAAACAGAGATACTTGGTTTATTAAACAGAGAAAGAGGAGGGAAAAAGGGAAAAAAGGACAAGCATACCGAAGAGAAAGCAGGTATGAATAACTGTCACAAACTGACAATGGCTTGATCTGCTTTGACAACGAAAATAAAAAAAAAAAAAACAGGAAAACTATCAGGACAAAGTGTTGTGTTACAGACAACCATCTGGTTGGCAGCTTCTCCTCTGTGATGTACTTTTCTCCAGCTAACAGGAGGAGTTCTCTGCTTTCCTGAAGCTCTCCTTCTAAGCAGTGAGATTCTGTCTTTACACACAATCTAAAAAACCTCATTGAATTATTGCTGAATTATCTCTGGGTTACAATACTGAATTCATAATGATTGCTACCTGATTAGTAAGCTGCCACAGACTGGATAGTGAAGGGAATATTTTGCACTCACAAGATACTTTCCTTTGAGAACAACAGAAATAAAATACCTTGTTACAGCTTGCTCCCAGGAAAGTTTTCTGACCCCAAAGTCATACCTCCAAGACTCTCCAACCATACTGTTTTGTGTAAAGAGAGAGTTAAGGCATCCCAACCCAAAACATTCTTTTATAAAAGGTACTTCTGCAATGTAACAGGTTTTTTCAATTTCGCTTGCAGAGAGACATTTTTGAGCAAAATGGGTGCACTGAAAATGTGAAACTCAGTAGCACTGTACCATGCTTCTCTGGAATAAGGATGAAAAGTCTCCAGATCCTTTTTTTAATTCATCATGATTTTGAATTCATATGCTACTTCCCATATACATAAGTATGTGAAAGAGTGGAAGAAACAGCAGGGAGCATTTTGCCGCTGACTGTTTTTTCCAAGGACAGAGGATTCCTGCTCTCGGGCACCTCTCTGCTCACATACATGACTGCAGTGCCAGAGCCTGCTGCTCACCAGTGCCCCTCCGAAAGGTGCCTGGGGCCACTTCTCTCTGCCCAGATTCTTCTGCTAGACCTTGAAAGATCTTGCACTGCAGAACTATGTCTATCAGCTCCCAGACTTTATTGGCTTTGGCTAGACTGCAGCTGTTTACTAAAATAGCGTGGAGCCTCTCATGAAAGGAAACAGTTTTCTTATTGGCAAACTGTACTTTAATACATCTATGAGAAATAAGGAAATGAAATGTGTAAATAAGCACCCTTTAACAGCTTAAAGTATTTTTAATAAATATATCAACTGTCTCATCTTCAAGTATCAATTACATAAAATCAGGGAAGTTGATATAAATACACAATTAATTGTGTGCTGTTGCAGTGTACATTTGTTTTATAAAGAATGTATTGCATCACAGCATAACTGTGATAATTTTTAAATAAATAAAATAAGAACTTTCATATTCTAACCACAACAACAATTACTACTTCTGGAAAAAACAATCATAAAAAAAATTATTTATATACACATTAATGACAGCTACTGACAAGCATAAAATCTGTGCACATAGGTTTTCTTAGAATAAGTGGAAAAATACTTCAATAGACTATCTGGTAGAACTAGCAGAAGTCACACTATTAAAAATACTTTAAAATTCTACAGCCTGTTAATATATTAGACTATTAAAAACGTCTGTAGGAGTATCCATTAACAGGTTGATTTAAAGAATCCCCAGCATAGTGTCCAAGGTCACGAGTGCAGCACTGCCATGAAGTATGTATTTCTTTGTGCTTAGATTAAAGTGTGTTTATTAGGGGCTGACAGCCCAGCTGCTATGTCCAGAAGTATTTATTACTTTTGTTTTAAAAAGCTTCTTTTCTGGTGATTTGTTATTATCATTTGCCCAATGAATTAGATTTTTAGGTTTGGTTTGGTTTGTGGTTTGTGTTTTTTTGTTTTTGCTTTTCCCTAGGAACTTCTACGTAATAAAGCTACAGTGTTATAAATTACGAAGGGAAATGTATGTGCTGCTCAGCTCTGCTGGGCTCTCTACAGCCAGTTATAGCATGATTTGACAGCACTGCAGCACGTTGCCCCTTTGCAATGTCCTTACAGTGGCACTTCTGAACCTGCCATGGACACCTTTCCAGACGGCAGCACCCAAAGAAGAGTTTGCATATGATTGCCTTTATTCTGCACGCTTTTGCCGGGCCCTTGCTACAATTCTCCATATAGCTCAAAAAAGAAATTCAAATCTCAAAATGAGATTACCTTGATAATACAGCGCTCCTTTGGAGGCCACCTTTGAGAACAAGGCACGATACTGCAAATATTCGAGCTGAGCAGGTGTGATAATGAATTCAAGAGCTGAGAATGTGTCACTGTGAATTCGGTTGTTCTCAAAGCTTAATACGTGCATGTTGCAATTTGATGATGCTTTATGCAATTGCAGAGTTGTTACTGTCAGAAACAATCTGTTTACTTTGCATATTTTCACATTTTTGTGAGCTGCCTAGGTTCTATCTTCTGCAATTGGAATGGAGATTTACCAATTTATTTTATTTTTCAAGATGAGTAGCCTTGCAAAGGATCTGAAAAGGTCCCAACATGCAGAATTTGGGAAAATTCTGGGGCATAATGATATTCATGAGGATTCAGATTTCGCATTCATCTGACCTTGACAGCTGAAACAAGGCCAGAGGATCTCAAAGACAGAAAACCCCAGGAATAGAGCAAGGGGGAAACCATACACTCCAGGTTTGCCAGTCCAATACTCTGTCATTGGACAGAGAGGCTCTTACTGATGGAAAAAACAATATAAACAGCCTGGTGGCAGCAATGATGGTTATAATGGGTCCAGAATAAAAGACAGAGCAAAATTTTTCTGCTAGTCCCCGTTCATGCAGTCTGAAGATGGCAGGCATTTGAAGGGAGGGCAGGGAGTCATCCCTGAGACTGATCACTGGACAATGGAGCCCAAGCTGCTGTCCACCCATCCACAGAGCAGCAGGCTCATGGGAGGAGGTGGACAGGTAAGGAACAGGAGGCTCTCATCTCTTGAAAGAACCATTATGAGCTTCTCTGACCAGAAGATGACAATTTGACTCTTTACCTGCGAGATGCGCTCTCACACTCAGCTGCTGAGACAGAGGATGCTCATAGCTTGGACACTAATGCACCTGTCTCATCATTTCTGCATCTACTCCAGTGTGGATGCTGTCAGTCTGGTTTGACTCCTTTCTCCTGGCTTCCCTGGTCCCCTGACTGGAGGGACTGGGACAGACTTGGATTTTAAAGCAGCTGAAAATCCCAGCTGAGCAGCGAGGCTGTTAGCAAAGCCAGTCTCCGCCTCTAGTAAACCACTTGTACCTGGCCTGCTCTGTGTGACTGCATGTCTTTGAAAGCCTTAATTGGTTTTACCTTTTTAATGTAGAAACTCACATCTAACTTCCTGCATTCTTAGAAAACCTCTTCCCACTGAGTCTCTCTCAATAAAGGGATAGATAAAAAACTTTGAGAGTTAAAGCTGTAATTTCTTATTTGCTTATCTTTCTAATAGCATTTCCATCACTATGGAAATAATATTTAATTCTGTGTAAAGTCATGAAAAGAGCACCAGTACTGCTTTCATGCACTACTTCAAAAGTTAAGCTTCTTTAATGTGACCATCTACACTGCTAATTGAACCTTGGTATCATATTACACATACATAATATATCTAACATATATATATATATGTATAGACTGTTTATTTGAAAATTTGTAAGTCCCATTCATGTCACTAGGAATGACACAAGTACACCCTTTGGAAGGTGACCAATGCACAGCATCTGGGTTGTACCAATTAAAAGGAATTTTCTTGAAGCTGTTAAAACTTTAACAGGGAGCTTTGTGAAGTAGAATCCTCCTATGAGATATCTTCAGTAGCAGGCTTCTGCTACAATTTGGCTTATATCACATGCAATATCTGCAGAAAATGCAGGACTTAATTACTTGCATCTAGATTGTGCATAGAAGTCAGAGTATTGCCTTCTTACTTAAGGGATGGCATCCACCAGTTGTCATTCAAGAAAAACACATTGGTTCTTCATTTCACAGGCCCGATTTAACTGTACTAAGAGATTCCAACAAAACCATTGTACTCTAAATTGGGATCTGAAAAAGGTGAGTTGCAGAAAATGAGTGGAGATAATGGTTTATAATATGGTTTTGGAGCCATAAGTCTAGTCATTGCTACTAATGTAGCATCTTTGCTAAGTTGTGCGAAACAGGAGAGGTGCCCAAGGACTGGTGCCTGAGGTTGGTACTGGCACCAATATTCAATATATTCCTCAGTGACTTGGATGAGGGACTAGAGTGCACTGTCAGCAAGTTTGCTGATAACACCAAACTGGGAGGAGTGGTTGACACACCAGAAGGCTGTGCTGCCATCCAGTGAGACCTGGACAGGCTGGAGAGTTGGGTGGGGAAATATTTAATGAAATATAACAAGGGCAAGTGTAGAGCCTTGCATCTGGGCAGGAACAGCCCCAGGTACCAGTATAAGTTGGGGAACGACCTGTCAGAGAGCAGTGTAGGGGAAAGGGACCTGGGGGTCCTGGTGGACAGCAGGATGACCACTGTGCCCTTGTGGCCAAGAAGGCAAATGACATCCTGGGGTGTATTAGAAGGGGGTTGGTTAGTAGGTTGAGAGAGGTTTTCTTCCCCCTCTATTCTGCCCTGGTGAGACCACATCTGGAATATTGTGTCCCGTTCTGGGCCCCTCAGTTCCAGAAGGACAGGGAACTGCTGGAGAGAGTCAAGCACAGAGCCACAAAGAAGATTAAGGGAGTGAAACATCTCCCTTATGAGGACAGGCTGAGGGAGCTGGGTCTCTTTAGCTTGGAGAATAGGAGACTGAGGGGTGACCTCATTAATGTTTATAAATATGTAAAAGGTGAGTGTCACAAGGATGGAGCCAGGCTCTTCTTGGTGAAAACTAATGATAAGACAAGGGGCAATGGGTACAAACTGGAACACAGGAGGTTCTACTTAAATATGAGAAGAAACTTCTTCTCAGTGAGGGTAACAGAGCACTGGAACAGGCTGCCCAGGGAGGCTGTGGAGTCTCCTTCTCTGGAGACGTTCAAAACCTGCCTGGACACATACCTGTGTAACCTCATCTGGGTGTTCCTGCTCCAGCAGAGGAATTGGACTAGATGGTATTTTGAGGTCCCTTTCAATCCCTAACATTCCGTGACTCTGTGTGATGTGACTGTAATTGCAGCTCTTAACAATTTCCGGGCATTGAATATAATTTTTCACCAATATTTAAATCAGTCTCACATCTCTGAATTTAATTGATGTAATATAATACACACAGGATTATGTTACCTGGCTACCTCAGCCACCACATGCACACTTTCCATGGTATTTGCTAAAAATGAAAACATCTTGTTACATACTGCACCCCAATAGGAAAGCACCAGTAGAGCTGGCAGCATCCCCTTCTGCAGTTGCCGAGTCCCAGAGGCTGCCTGAAACAACATGTTTTATTTGGCTTCAGTCGTATGCTCATTTGACAAATGCCTTCTTTGCATTATGAAATCATAATGATTTCATAAACTTCAATATAAATTCAGCTAAACTTTTCAAAAAGTCAAGGTGGTAGGAATTCGGGGCATGCTACACTTCCGAAACAGAGGGCTTCATGGTTTAAAAGTGAAACAAATGATGTATTTAAAAGTGGGTTTGCAAACTAGACTTTAAAAGCAAAGTATCTCCAGATCCACAGTTTTCAAATTCAAAGCTTTTAAGTTTTAAAACCTAGAAAAATAAGCAAAAATGTAGATAAACATTAATAATTTGTCTACAGATTCTGTGATAACACAAATATTTTCCAGGCTTTTCCAGTGACATGTTAATTAGGCAAGATCAACTATTCATGTTACAGAAAAGAATTTCAGAATTTCAAAACACATAAGCTCTACTTAAAAGCAATAAATTCATGTTATTTTTTCTGTGGACTAAAACTTTGTATTTAATTTACTTTTAACAACGCTTGATCTGAGTAACTAGTTCTTTTCTGAAGAAAAAAAATTCCAAGTGGCAAGGCTAAAATCACGTTTTATTTAATCCATTAATTGTGTACTCCTGATGGCAAAGTCAGAGTATCATCCAAAAAAAAAAAAATCTCTGCATTTGGTAGCAGTTGAAGCTACTCACCACTTTTCAGGAGACACTCCACAGTGTACAGGATTGGGCCCACAGGTCTTGGATCAATGACAAAATTATGAAAGCAGCACATTCTTGAAATGCTAGGTCCTGCTTGCTTGCTTGCTTACTTTCCCCTAAGGTTGTCTAGGTTTTAATCTAAATTTCTGAAGTTTATATGATTTCTCTTGTGTTGTTTGTTTCCTAGCTGGTTTTTAGATGTTGGGGAGAATTATAACAGGACTGAGAAAATTCATAAAATCTAAGTTAGTATTTTCTATTTTAAGATGCTACGCTAAGTGCATTCCTCTTTTCAAAAGAGAGTCTAATGAAAGTAAAATTAGTCCAGAAAGTCAATTTGGGATTTTCACATCTTTTTCACTCAAAATATATTTAAGATTAAGCTACTGAAAAAATAAAAACAGGCTTGGTCCCTAGAAAGCTTAAGAATTGTTCACCCCTATTTGCTTAACTTAATTTTTTAATGTGGTTAGCATCTAAATATACCTTATCAAACATTTCTGGCTCCACTGACAATTTTCTGACCTCCTAGTCAAAGATCTAAGCCCTAACTTGGTTCATGGATGAGTAATCACAGCAGGTCCACAGCAGAACCTACCCTAGAACTACAAATATATCATCTGCAGCATTGTAAATCAAAGCCTCAAAGAGCATCATTTAGCCTGAAGCTAAAACTGCTTGTTTATCAGATGGTGCCTAGCTTAGCATGGAGCAGTTCCTTGTAAATCTCAGGGACCTTTTACAGCATATACTTAAGCAAGCATATTGGCTCCTGGGAGACTTTCTGAGAGCTTTAATGACTGCAGGCTGCTCAAAGATCCAGGTCTTGGTTTAGTTAAGTGGTTACTTGGATAGTTTGGCTCCATTTTGTAAACTCCCAAAGATAAGGTGTCTGCTTTATCGGGGGAAAGAGCAAGCATTAGTTTCTTCAGAAATCTTTATGTCCTAAGTGTTAATGTTCTTGTGGCTTTTGGTATTTTGACCTTTGTCTGCTCACTTTTGATTTATGGTGGGAGCAGAATCTTTTCCCCCTAAGCCCTTCCTATGTTTTATAGCTACTTTGAAAAGCACAGTGAAATACTCGCAGCACAGCTTTTAAAAGTAAGTGTAAGGCTGCACTATTCATAAATATGTTGTACAGCTCAGAGCTCTCTAATAACAAGGAAGTAAGAAGACCACCCATTGTATTTCCTATTATTATTCACTATTTTATTTCTTAATAACATGAGTGGTCTCAACTCCGTGGATCACTGCTCAGTGCAACCCTGGTCAAAGCCCAGGCTCTCCACCCCAGCGCCTGCGGGATACAAAAGGCTGGAGTCCAGCTGGTGATGGTGGTGGGAATGGGACATCACCCAGGCAGCTCATCGTGCTTTGCCGCTCAGAGAAGCACTCACTATGGTCATGAATAACACATTGGCTGGATTTACCATTAGGACACCGGCAGCCCGGCAGCTACTCACTGATAGATACTTGCACACACTTGATGTAATTTGCTAATTGTAGAGCTTGTTATCTGGGTCTCTCACTTTTTGATTTGAATTAATTACAGTTCACCTCAGTACAGTCACCTGCAGTGCTGTCATATGCAGCATACATTGGTACAACAAAAACAAGGATTTTTTTTTTAATAGGCTTATTTGAGCAAAATCTGCTCCCACTTAGATGTGTGAAATGGCGTCACTACAATGTCATAGACTAAAAAGGGAAACATCTTTTATTTCAGATGGCATAGCAATGATGTAAATGAGAGGGAAAAATGGTCCATTGCATTTATAGGCAGAAGACCCAATGCATTTAAAATCTGATCTGACTTTACCAATTATTCAATATCTTTAAGTCATTCTCACCTTCCATATTTTTTTCTTTGCTCCAAGTTAAGAGCAAGAAAGTCTGTTCTTTGTTGCTGTTAACAGCAATGTTAACATTTCTTAAAGCAAGAAATTTCACTGGTCTTTTGAGTGCAAACCTCCTCCAATACCAATGAAAGATTTGCCTGTATTGCTGCAGGTAAACTCAAGCAGCTTATCACAGAACTGAAAATATACTCCCTTGCTGCATGTTTTCCAAACAGAACAAATCTTTATAACACACAGCTAAGGAAAAGCTAAGTAACTTTCAAGTGCACAGAAGCAGCTGTCTTTCAAAGATGCTACTTTCAAACTACACTGAAAAATCTGAGTTTCCTTTTCACTAAGTATTTAATGCTGTCAATGGCAGACTGTTTGGATATGCAATGGTATTTGTTTGCTTTCTTACATTTTAAGAACAATATTGAAGATTGAATCCTATTTTATTATATACGGCCCACGTACGCAGGCTTTTGTACAAAAGATATCAGGACATCTGGAGTACATCTGGAGCTAATTTCTCAGCACAGGATCAGTAATGGGTGACACATTCACTCCGCTACTATGTAAAGATAGTTAAGTTGCTTTTGAACTATGTGTTACGGTCTACATTCGGTTGCCAGAAGCTCAGGAGAAAATAACTCACCCTGCCTGCTCTGTCCTGCAGGCACTTTGCTCTTTTCCCTAACACTAAACTTTGTTCCCCATTCAATACCGTTCACTGCTCTGCATGCAATCTGTATGTTCAGTTAGGGACATCTTCATGTCTGGACACAGAAAAACTTCTATGAATCTGGCATGTACTCTATAAGAGATATAGCATTGAGACTGTTGATAAGAGAAATTGTGATAGCTTCTGATTTTTATTGGAAGGCAAAATAAAAATGAAACAGGAATTGTAAAATGAAAATTACATCCAGATAGCTGGATATATAGATATATCATATGGCTCATATCAATTTTCTTTTTGAAAATCATTCATACTGAACCAATAGAGTGATTTTAACACCATCCACATTTTCACAGGAGCCCTTCTGTGGCTTTACACAAAATGCATCATTTACAGGAAATTGATTTAATCTTTGTAAGGATTGGGATTTTATTACAAATGCAGACTTGTACTAATAACAATATGTGCTATGGTTTGCCATTTTATACATTCAGAGCACTGTATCACTTGACTCTTTAACTCCATTCTACCTCTATGATGAAGATGTCAATATTCTCACGTGGCAAATGGAGAAATTGAAATAGAGCAACAAATTTTGCTACCCAAGTTCACAAAGGTTACATCTGTAACATAGTCAAACATATGGCTGCTGTTTGCACCAGCAAGGGCTTCTCCCAGGAATGGGGCACTGTGCCACAGAAACTTCAAATCCCATCCAGGACCTGGGGTAAATGTTGCTGCCCTAGCGAAGTCCTTTGGGTATAATTTCTTGAGTTGCAATTATGCCTTTTGGTGCATATAGCCAGAGAAAATTAGTGGCAGAGTCAAATTGAAAATCAGGATTTTCTTCTTCCAAAAGCAGTGTCTTTTCTCCAATTTTGCTGAACATATCCATTTCTCTTTTCCCAGGTAAAATACACACAAGACTTAATGACTGTCAACACAGACATACACAAAAAAATATTCTGTGCATGCATGCAAGAATGCACTACAGACTGGAGTTAGCAGGAAGGCAAATAGAAATACGCTGTGCTTTAAACTTTGAAACCAAAGAACTGCAAGAAGAGAATGGTCCATTCAGTAAACATTCAGTTGTTGCTGCAAACTGTTTCAGAGAGAACACAGGGAAAAAAGCCCATACAGGGAAAAACGAAGGCATTTGAGCCTCCCAATCATTGATCCTACAGTTAGATTTAGTGTTTGGTTACTTCCCTCTTTTTTTTTTTTTTCCTCTGAATATTTTTCCCCATGTCAGACTCACAGGTTTAGCACAACCTGACTCTATCACTTCAATTTTGTTTAGATTTCAGGTCTAGAGTCTGGGTATAAAAATCTTTATTCCATGCAAAACAAAATATAAAATGTGCAAACAAACTCATAAAATTGGGTTTTCCAACCAATATATTCATCAGAGGAAAAATCATAACTATTCAACAAAGGTTTAATCTCCTAATGCCTGTGAGCAGAAGAGGATAATGCTGGACCTATTGAAGTTGAATGCAAAAACTCCACTGACTCAATTTGCCTCGAGAGCTGTTCATTTCTGCAGGGCTGCATTCTTAAGAGCCTCCATTACTTCAAAACATGTTGAAAATCAATACTTTTGTAACTATACAGAATTTATTGTGTTGGTGTTATTAAGAACTAGACAACAGTTGGAACTTTAAGGCAAACAATTTTAAAACAGACAAATGATGCTAATTTTTAACAGTGAGGAAAATGAATCAAACTCCTACATGGTTTCTCCAGCTCTGGAAACCTTCTAGGTAAAGTCTGAAAACAGCTCTGGAGGGTTCTTGGGTCAAACAAGTATTCAGCTCAGTGCGACAATAGTAGGTTAAATTTATCTATACACTGATATTAAAATGCTGAAGTTGGGTAGTCTAGTAATCTCTTCCTGCATTGGCACTAAGGAATCAAAGCAACAGTTTCAATTTCAGAGAAACGGGGAAAGTTAAAATGTTTCATTTTTATCTAGCTACAGAGCTATTTATAAACGAAAAAATTGGCTGAATTCATAAATGCTTGTAGGGGAAGACTATTCCTAAACTGCTCCTGGTGGTTAGCTGGTAGCTGTGGGACTTCAAAGCATTCCCACATCTAGACATAGCTTTTTTGTCCAAGTAAGTTGCTCTCATTTACTTCACTGGACAAAAATTTTAACCCAAATTTTCCAGAGAATAATGTTTCTAACAGCCTTCGCTGAAGTGTTTCACAGATGTGAACCATCTCACAAGTAATAAGTTTATTACTCAGAATTACAAGTTTACATGTGATTGTTTTTGGAGGAGACATGACTAACTTTGGCACCCAACCCAAGCAGGGTAAAGAGGGGCAAGTGAATGAGGCTGCTTTGCTTTTATGGCAAGCTGGGGATTGCCAGGGTTATTTCTGCCCACCTAGAAGCTCCAAGGAGAATGCTTTTATTTAGACTACAAAGTCTTTCAGTACCAGATGCACAGTGCCCACATTTGTTGACAGAGCATGTCACAATTACAAATCTTAAAATAATACCACTAGGAAATGTTTTACTGATTTATTTTTTTTTTCCTGTTTGATTATCCTTTGGGGATAACAAACATTTTCTAAACCATGAAACCTCCAAATCTCTCTGCTTTGAAAAATCAGAGCTCCTTTGTTGCTTTAGCAAAGCCTTACTGCCCAGCACAGAGCCCAGTGAGATGCGGTGAGAGGGGCTGGGTCCCTCAGCCAGCGGTCAGGGCCCCTGTCACCAACAACTCAGTGAAACCACTTCTGCTGCTGTCTGAGGAAATAAAAAAGCCAATCATGCCTTACCCTTCCTCTTTTGTCTTTAGAAAAGTGAGGACAACTTATTGCAGAGAAAACAAACAGTGATTTCCATGAGTCAGCCCCACAGGGTCTGGTGAGACTACACATCGCCCAACATTTCCATACACATGGAGGGTGGAAGAAGTCAGATCCTACCTTAGGCTGAGGTAGGATCACTGCACCTACAGAGAAGTAGGTGGAAATAATACTAAGTATTGGTTAATATAATAATACTAAGCATTGGTTATTTATTTACATACTTGTACATTGATCTGTAAATACATCTGAGAGCACTTGAACCATCTGCTGCGCATTTGTCAGTCACTGAATGGAGGGTGGACATCTGGGGATGTCACTGGGTTTTGTTGGTTTTCCCCATTAGAGCTACTGTTCCCTTTTTGAGTGTGATGTGAGCAAAGAGCCTGGCTGACTGTAGTGAAAAGGCAGATGGGTGAATGTGACACCATCTCCTAACTATCCAGGTCTGAGCTTTCTCCCACTCTTCCTTCCACTTTGTGGAGCTCAGTGTATGAAAATAGCATGAAACATAAAAAGACCAACTGCAGTGCCCCTTTGCAGCATGTATGGCAATATTAAATGGTAATATGACAGACAAACTGAAGTACCTCCTATGTGTCCAGAGCATCACAAAACCCCAGATTTGGGAAAAAATATATAGTTTAATGTTTTCCCTAAATTCAGCTTTGGCAGGAACAGCACACCTAGAGACACAGATGAGGAACACTGAGGCTGCCTACCTGGGCTCCAGAATGAGAGCCAGAATATTGATTAATACTCTGTAGAAAATTCTTTTTGTCACAAGTGATTCAGCCTTACCTCCTCTTCTCCCTGTGTAGCTACTATCTGCACACTCACAAATACACAAGTATGGTCTCCAGAATCACCAGTGCATCAAATATTCATGTTTAAACTCTGACTTTTGGGACAACTAAAAATAATGGATTGACTTTAACATAAAAATTTTAAGGTTATTTTGAGCATATTCAGTTTGTGTTTCCAAGATAAGCCTCTTAGCCTGAAAACTAAAATTCAGAGACAGTTATCTGATTCCAGATACTACTACTATTACATAGGGCACTCTGGCCGAAGGGCAGCACCCTGCGCACTGCTGGTCCTGAAGGCACATGGCCTTCACCCACCAAAAATATAGTTTGTTGGGGCTAGGGCGAACTATTTACAGCTTCTAAATGTAGCTATAGCCATGCCTGATCATAAAAATTTGAGTCTTTGGGAGCTGAAAAGTTACTTGGATGTAAGTAGGTTTGCATAGCATGCATGCATACAAATTTTTCACATTTTCCAAGTAGTTTGCCAGATGGCACCCTGCTTAGAGATTCTACCATTAAGTTTTTGACTTTTATTTCCTACGACTCATAGTTCACAAGATACATAAGAAAAAGACATGTTCCTTTACCATGATACTTGTCAAGCATTTTTCTGAAGAGTAACTAAAAAATAACATAACATTGATAACACTGCAGTCCAGTGTCTATTGTAGTAGAAATTGCTCAAGGTCACACCTGACAGACAGTGGAATGGTTTGTCTAGCATGATCTGTACCAAGACATATGTTATGCAGGAAGATTTGTTTGCTTTGTTTTAGCTCTACAATGGTATACCAAAACAATTTCAGAATTAGCTTATAGCCTATAAGCTTCGCTAGCCATAACAAGTTCATAGATTATTGTAGGCACTGTTCTTGAGGCAGTTGTTATTACTATGCTCTATAAATACATTAGAATAACTGGGAAGGTTTCAAGAAGTCACAGCGAGCATCATCGGGATCCTCCTCAGGAGGGAGGGAAGTCTCGTTTGCCCACCTTCCATGGGTGACTGCTGCAGCCTACAGCTCCTGCTGCCACCAGGAAAACAAACTGGATACAGAGTGATTGCTTGTTAATTCAACACTGTAAACGCTATCACACCAAGTTTTCTTCCAGAATTGCCTCTTGCATTTCATCTAGGGTAAACTATCAATAGTAGAAAACATACAATTGCAAGTGGTTCCCAAGAAATCCAATAATAGCTTTTATTTTTTATATTTTTGCAATGGAATTTCGGATATTCACCAACCTCCAAATTTTACTTTTCTATTTTCTTTGTGGAATTTTTCTCATAGTTTTTCTGCTCTTGGCCTTGCTGCCTGAAGGATGCTGGTAGAAATAGGATATACTTCTCGTCCTGGTGTCATAAACAACACGAAAATAAATACTGCTTATCACTTGCTCTCGGTCTATTTTCTATCTCATTCTGTTGCTCCTCAGTGTTATATAGCATTAAAGCCATTTCTGCCTGTATAGGAGTCATGGACTGAATTTCCACCCTAAAATGGCTGTGAATTTCAAATTCGTCCTATACGTGCACAACAGTTAGAAGGACATTTATACAATCATCAGCAAGTGTTTCCTGTAATGAATTAGTACCAAAATAAATTAGTACCACTCCTCTATCTGTATTATATTCAGTAGGACAGGGTTGGGAAATCACATGATGGATAATCTAATGTTTTCATAGGGGTCAAGGTTAGAGAGAGGAGTCGTAGTACAAAACCAAAATGTTCAATACTACAGACAGTTTGAAAGCTATGCTTGATTGGATGTACTGACATTTTAATGCAGTTCTTAAGGTTTCTAATTTTCTATTTAAATTGCAAAATAAGAATAAAATCATGGGGGTTTGTTGATAACACTTTCAGAAATTATGGAGAACAGAATTCTTTTATTTGCTTGAGGCAGAATGATCAGTCCATTCTTTTGCTTGACCTCTGTATATCTGGAGAATATGTAAACATATTGAAACTTTGTTGTGTTCTACAGTGAGGGAATGAAGTGCATCGATTGCTTGCGATTATTAGCTGGAGTGGGATAAGCCTTCTCCTTATTATGCAGATTAGTGAAGCTCTCAGTTCCAACATATTGTACAGATGCAGGAGAGCAGCTGCTCTTACAGATGGCAAGTACACAGCTCCATTAGTATGTATCTATTGTCTGCTCTTGGCTTGCTCAGAGGATGGAGAGGATGGGTAAAGAGGAATTGTTACACAGTGAAATGTTAAGGAGAACACACACTCTTAAAAATCCATACCCAAGAGACTATTTACACAGCAAGGCAGACAGCAATCAAATTAAAAATTTACCCTAAATAAGGACTTTCATATGTCACAATTAAGATTCTATAGTTTTAAAATACACTAACCATTAAAACCAAGGAATAGAATTCAAATTTCACAACTAAGTGGTATTAAATAAAAATAAATCCTAGGAGATTAATTGAAAATTTGGCCATGTATTTGGCCTGCCCAAAGCTTTCTGTAACAGAACCCCCCCCCTCAAAAAAAACACCTCACTACCCCAAAGAACAAATCCCCACATATTTTGCATAATATAAAAGACAGAAAAGCAGAACTGTGCTTAATTTATTAAACTTTTCACCATCAGAATATAGCATTTCATGCATTTTTTTTTGCATTAATGAGAGCTGAAGCAGCTAAATTTAAGTTAGTATAGACTGCATTGATTGTGCATCTGTGTCAATTATTCTTTGCAAAAATGCTAAACAGAACATTAGTTAACCATGTGGTAATTTTTAATGCAGTGAACAATTCCTGAGGAAATATAGAGCTACAGGCTGACTGCTGAAAATACAGTCTCGTAAAGAACAATTATTTATAACACAGTCTGTGGTTGGATGCACAAATTATGGTTGTAACCGCAGATTTTATTATATACTTAACATACAGTTTATCTTTATTTTTATTTAGTAGAGAGATGACTTACAGTGGAAAAGGGTGGTAAGATACACACAAAGAAGGTGGTAAACCTTAAGTTATAGTCTAATTTCAATCTGAAAATCTGGGAAGCCAAAGATGCCTAACAAAGTGCAAGGGAAAGAGTACATATGTAAATACATAAATAGACCATCAGACCTTTATAACATTTGAGAGGTACTTCTCCTTAGCGACAAGCCTTTCACTCAAGGCAATCTCAAAAGATGAATTATCTATGAGCAAAGTCAATTATATCTGTTGTCCTGACATGCAGGGCCTGGAGATCAGCCACACGGTGGCTGCACTATGAGCTGCCCTTCTTGCCCTGCAACACTCAGACTAGGGTCCTCTGTGTTCAGGGAGAAATTACATGGTTTATTTTCAGGATAGATTTTATCAGTAAAATACTAAAGGGTAAGAGCAAAGCAAAGTGCCATTGGTGCTTTTTTTCCCCCTAAGGTGCTGGAATTGCTAATAATCATTTTATTTCATTTTGGCTTGGAGACCTGCAGTCTTCACCCAGCTCCTGGGTGAAACTGCTGTATGTGGTTGTGTCCTTCATCTGAACTTCATCCAGAAAAAAAAAAAAAACAACTTTGTTAAAAGCATTGAGTGAGCATCCTGTTTCAAAAATGTATTTGAGTTTTTACAATAATGTAAAAACACAAACATAACGTATGAAAATTATAGGGGAAGAAGACTGTTTTAGCCTGGACAAGAGGAGAATATTTTTCTCCCAGAAAACCAGAAAGTAGTATAATTTAATTTTCTTACTGGTTTGGTTTTTCTATGTTTATGTAAGGGTGTCAGGCAATCCCAATATGCATCCACTCTTCTAAGCTTGATCCCAACACACAGCACATTCAGGGAGAGGTTGTTCAACTTCCCTTGAAGTTTTACTTCCTAACTAGCTGTAGATTTACTTAAGGAAGTTGGAGGTTTTGACTGATAAGATGAACATTTTCAGAAAGTTGAATAACAGATCTTTCCTTCTGACAGCAATGATTTTCATTTCTACTTAACAGAAGAGGGCAGCTATGCCAGGACACTAGGCTGGCTTTTCTGCTCTATCTGCTCACAGGCGGTACAAAGATAAAAGTTGAAAGTATGTCCAGGCACTCATGCTGTGCACTGAGTCTAAAATAAAATTAAAGCAGTTTGAGCCTCTGGGCAAGGCAGAAATGCAGAGCGAGGATGCTCAAGTCTCTTTCAGACAACGAGCTGTGTGAGCATCACCATGTCAGGCAGCATCCCAGGCAGCCCCTATGGGAAACTCCAGTGTCTAGAGATCTTTAGATTAGCAGTACATTCAAATTAATCTTGTATCTGGTCTCACAGATTAAATGGATACACTTGAAGGATTTCATTTTGAATGAGTCTTACAGGATTTGGGCTTAGATGAGAGCAGAATTTTTACTTTCCTCCCAAACGCACTCAGATGAGTCCACAGCACGTGGCTCAGTCTGAGGGCAACCGTGCAATCCCCTTAGCCCCCTGTTCCTAAAGGCTATTGTTTCTATGTTAATCCAGTCTAAAATAAATCCCTAAGTACCAGGAATACTAATTTTGTTCCTATAGTTTTGCTTCTATTATTAATGATAAAGATACATTAAGACACTATAATCATCATGCAAAGCTAACACATGGTTTGAGGAAAAAAACGTACAGTGGGCTGTTTGACTCCAAATATTCCCTAGGTCATTCATTTTCTTCCTCCCACCTGGTTCCTTTTTTTTTTTTTTTAATCTTTGCTGGACTGTTTTTTCCTGTTAATAGCACCTAAAAGTCTGTGTTTTCTTCACAGCATGTAACCATAAATTCCAGTACAAAGTCCTGAGCCCACTGCATAATATGAAGAGAATATTCTCCTTCAGATATATTTCTATTTGGTAGTTTATCTCTAGTTAATTCAACCCATCTCTAATCCTAACAAACAGGACCCTGCCCCAGTTTTACCTTCTGACACTGTAGTTGGGTTCAGGTTTTAACTTCACTACTGTACTCCTAATATACCAGAGCTTAAATCCACATTGTGCTGCTTTCATTTGCAAATGTCTAACACCCATGGTCAGGACAGTAATGTTTAAGAATCAGGAAACCACAGGAGGAAAGATACATTTTCAACAGCACAGCACGAAGTGTAGCAGAATCTCTGCCCTGAAAAGTTTGCCATACTAAACCTGCTAAACACAAGACAAAGTATAATATAAGCAGAATTGGTTGTTACGGGTCTAGGAAACCAGAATTATTTTTCCTGGATCCTGTTGTTCTAAGAATCTATAATCTCGGTTTGGAGATACAAACTATGACACTACCTATCTCTGGGATTTTTTTAATAAATTGTCTTGTCAAAAACAATTTGTGCAAAAAATAATCACCTAGACCCCTATCATTATCCTATCAGGGAGACAATGTAACAGGCCGCCATTGAACAGGCTGTGCAAAACAGGGGAGATAGAGACATCTTTTGCCAAAAATCTCAACTCAGGACTCTGAAATGACATCTTGTGATAGAGCATTTTCTTGAATTTAAAAAAAAGGCTAACAGAATTCAAATCTTATAAAGTTATATCCTCTACCAATGAAATCCATAAATAACTAATTTCACACGTATTTTAATAATAGTGTTAAATATACATATGCATAAATGCACTTACTTTATATAAGTAATAGTTAAGATATCATTGAAGCAACCATGTAAATTATGCAGAAAACTATTTTCGAAAGATCAAAGGCTTTTCTGATGTTGCTCAAACAAACAAAACCAGACAATCCCACTTTGCATTCCTGTTTGTAAATCTGGAATACACACAGCCAACCAGACAACTTCCCGGGGCCTACAGCTTTCCAGAAGAGGTCTTCATGTTTCAAAGCCATGCATGAAATAAAACTTGATTACAAGCAGTTCAAGCTTTCTGAATTAAACCTGTTGGATTTTAAGTGCCAAACATGTCCTCCTCCCACCTCCTCCCAAAAAAAGGAAGTGATGCAATATAATTGGTCATTATTTTCAACGTCACATGCAGACTCTATGCTACTCTGAAGTTTACAGACGTTTGTGCTCCACAATGCAAGAACATAAATACTTAAAGAGAAAGACCACAGTGTACTGTATTTTTTCCTGTTGAACTACTTTATACTGTAAATACATATTTAATATGGAAAAAGTTGAGGGGAAAAAGCATCCTCATCCCCCCATTGGCTAACTTCAGACAAGAGCTGCTCTTTCAGAGCTTTTTCTCGTCTTTCTATCTGTTGTATTCAGCCAGTTAGGGTAAAATTTCCGGTCTGGGCTTAAGTAGTTTCAAACAGCATCCATCTAGCACAGAAATTCACTGTCATGGGTATCACAATGGCCAATAATTCAGGGTTCACAGGAAGATGGAATTCTCACCTTCATAACACACTTATCCATTTCTGACATAATTAGTAGACCTGACTGTAAATAGTGTTTTCATACTTAAAAGTTTTTCCAATTTCAGAATTTTTCCTGCTTCACACTAAAGAAAAGATTTCTTTTTCAAATGAGACAATTATTTCCCAGGCTTTTCAAAAACCTTGTTACCAGGGGCTTCACAGGAGATGGTGTAGAAGACAACTGAAGATTGTGTGAGGACAAAAATCTTCCAAAAAAAATGGATATATATATTCTAGACTATTGACTACCTAAAAGTAACTCCTTGGGGCTGTGTGTGATGAAGAAAACATGTCCTTCCAGAATGTCTCAGAGGAGGGAGGCTTAGTCAGAATTGATCTGGAATGAGGAGACCTCAAAATAGAGGTGTGATCTTCCAGCACAAGTCTCTGATGCTTCAGCTTTTAGCAGACCTGAAGACCAAAAGAGACCTCTGTGTGCTAGTGTAACTCAATTCTATTGACAGAAACAACTCACATAATTCAAGAGAACTAGAAAACAAAAAAGTATATCTAACATCTGGGACAAATTCTGCTACTGAAATTAAAACCCCCCACAGCTCTTCAAAAAATAGTCTTTATGTAGCAAAACATGTTATATTGTGCATGATTTTTGGTGCAATGTTTCCATGCTGTATAAACCATGTATTCCACAATTCTTTCCCTGATGAGGTTAGTAAAATAATTTATGCGAAATAAATGAGAAAACAGAAAGGTCAATCAGGGTACATAAACTACAGGAGGGGGTTGCTGCTTTTGTTTTGTTTTCTTCCACCAGACTACTGCTTAAATCTCTTGATATCAAGAATGCTTAAGAGAGATAGATAACAGGAAACAATTGAGCTGAAGTTAGATGCCCTTAAGATTTCAGAACTGCTGTATTTTAAACAAATTACCTTCAAGACAAATCCTGTCCAAATAAATAGAAGTTTAGAGTTTAAAAAAATCTTTTACTGTGTGTCATCAGATGTCTTCAAATATTCTATGTAAAGGGAAAAAAAGGATTTAAAATTCAGGTGTAGGTAACAGAAGATATTATCTTTTTAAAAGAATATTAAGAAATTCTGACTAACACAGAAGAACCTAGCCCAAACCAGCCAAAACTTAGTAAATTAAGCTAATTTTGTTCTTAAACAACAGTATTTTTAATAAAATGACAGTCACAGCTGAAAGAAATCATAAATGATATGAAGAATGCAAAGCTTCATAGTAGGCTTTGCATCTTTGATAATTTACCTTTTATTTATGGAACTTAACAGAGAGACTGCTGCTTGGAAAACAAACTCTTCTAAAGCCCAAAAATGATCTGTTTTCAGGGTACCTCCACGATGGTTCCATTTTGCATCAACCAGAACTTCAAAATTTAAGTAGTAACACTATGAATTTTTAAGTTGATAAGCATCTCCTAGTACATTTTGGCTACAAATGCTCTAAGTACAAAGTACTTGAGTGAATAGACAAGCAGTAAAATATCTTCCTTATGAGGTAAAATGCAGCCATTACTGCCTGGAACACTTAGCTGACGTGGTTTCTTATGATTCCCAATGTTTCCTTGCCTCAGTGTAAAACAGAAAATGAAGATGACTCAAGGTGGGGAGATAATTCTTTAAAGTCACATCTTTCATTCTCAATTTACTGTAAAAATTTTTAGAAGTCTATGCATGTTAGTTATAGTAGAAAAACAATATGATTATAAGTGATAAGTGCGCCCATTAAACATTGCTTAAGTATATATATATATTAAATACTACAGGAAGTTTTTGATGTATTTATGAGGACAGTTCTGTAGCTAAGACCTGGGGCTGAAGTTCAGGAGATAGGAAAGCAAATAAAGCCTGGTTCAGTTACTGTCGCTCCTTGCTTCTGCTTCCAGCGATGAAGTGAAAACAACTCTTTCCACCTTGCAAGTTTAGCTCTTAAACCCTTTGGGACAGGTATTTTCATCACAGCACTATACCACACTCTTGTCTTGGGGCCCCTCTGTATTGTTCTATTGCAAATAAGCAATGCAATATTGAAAATCAGCCATAACAAGAGGAGGTAATTTTGCTTTTGGCTACTATTGTCCCCTTTTAGCCCAGGTGAGCCCTCACAGACCTACGGCTGCCAAGCATCAGGCTGCAGAGAGAAGTCAAGACACCTCCATGTGTCACTGCCTGCCAAATGGCAAGAGTAGAAAGGTCTGTGGCACCCTAAAAGGCAGCTATTGAACAACAGAGGACAGTCAGAAAGTAAAAACGTGGAAAACAAGCATTTATGCTCCCTGCCACCTGTATTTGTTGGAAGCCAAGAGCGGTTTCCACAAGGCACACTCAAGTTGGCTGGGGAGGGATGGATGAGCAGGGGAGGAGGGGGAAGGTAGCACCAGACACCACCCGCTACCCAACTTTCCCTTCCTTTCCAGACCTCTGATTTTGCTAATTTTCCATGTGCCATCTGCCCTTTCCTGAGGCACACCCCACACAGGGTAATGCATAGCTGTTGCTCCAATCCTGCAAGCAGTGATCTGCAGGCTCCCTGCATTTTCCTCTCTCTGAATAGAGGGGTTCAGCTTCCACCAAGATTTCCCTTGACAAGTTAAGCATTGCTAAGCACGAAACACATCTTTCCCTCCTCTGTCAGTCAGCACTGCAGGTTCTCAGCAGTCAGACACCTGAATTCTACAAAAGAAGATGTGCCAGGAGCATGTTCTCTTTCCCAAATATTGTTTTTAAGACATCTGAAACAACATACCTCTCATCTTGTCACCAGAAGTGAGCTCTCAGCTACTGAGAGCTTGCTTTTTCCCCTAACTTTAGAATATAGGCCATATAATAATTTTGAAATACCAAAAGAAAGCTCTGCACAAACATTTCCTGCTCCAAACAGTTGTAAAGTATATCAGATCATATCAGCAGAAATTCAGTGGTACTCAGTTTCAAGAGCCAGACCATGTCCAGATTAGACAGTCCATCAACCTGATCTTGGTGCTGTATATGTTACTGACTGAATAAATCAGGGGTTAGTGACACTTGGGAAAGGAGATAGATGATACATAGATACATAGGTAGGTAGGTAGGTAGGTAGGTAGATAGATAGATAGATAGACAGATAGATAGATAGATAAATGGAATGATATTATATAATGATGTGGCCCTTAACAAGAGGTTGTTTTTCTACGTCCATCAGGACGAGCCTCTTCAGAGACTTGCAGCACTTCCCTGAGCCAGCAGTCACAGATGTTTCTTCTGGGCTTGATAATGAGGCCTTGACTCTGTTTGCATCAATGTGTCTTCTTCAGCCATGACAGAATTCCCATCAATTTCACATCGATATTAGTGGGGACTGCAGTTGCCTTAGAAATAGGCTGAGTAAAGCTATATCAGAGCTTGGCTCTCACTAACTCCTTGCCCAACCACAGACATGCAGATGTTTGGGCAGGTGGGAGGGAGAAGAACAGGCAGAACAGTATCATATAGCATATATTATCACCATCTCTACTAAAAAAAGAGTTCTAATCATTTCAGGGAAAAAAGAGAAAGCCACTTATACCAATGGTGTAATAAAACTACTTATAAGTTACTACACTCTGAACAAGTTTCCTCTAACCTCTCCCATCAAAGGAGTTCAACTCACTTAGAGTTTTAAGCTTGCAAGGATAATTTGTCCTCTAAAATCTAGAGCAGTTACTTTTCTGTATAAAATTTATTTAAAACACTCCTTCTAAGTGAAGTGCTTCCACTTTGCTGGTGTGTGATTTGTTTGCTTCATGTTTGCAATGAAGGTGACATTCCTAATATCCTGAAAACAACCACAGAAAAGTAGACACAAAACTGTGTCAGAGAAACTCCTTTACTTCTTTGTCTCACCCCCATATGTAATAATTTTGACCCTCATATCCTATCATGTTTATATTCAGAGGATCAGCAATAGCAAGCACACAAATATTTCAGTGCCCATCATTGTTTGCTTGTTTGTGTTCCTGAAAGAAACAAAGTGGTGGGAAAGTTAATTGTAGTAGGAGCAGCACTTGGAGCAAGATGATTTTCAGCATATGTTCCTCTAAGTACAATATTAGAGGCCTTTATACACGAGTTACCAACTTAAAAATCTTGAAAAACACACCCAAATTAACTTTTACTGTTTAGCTCGTGATATGAAGGACCAACCCAAAGCCCAACTGCGAGATCAGTAACCACTAGGGTATCATTAGGGACCAAAAGAAAAAAAAAAAAATTACGATTTTGTGAGTATCATGCAAAAAGGAAGAATTCTGTTTGAATTACTCACGTAACAGATGTTTGCTAGGATCCACCATGCAGCCTGCATACACAGTTATGCTAATTTGGCACTGTTTCCCTTCAAGTTAGCTCTGAGTCATTAGAGCACGCAGCTAGTAGGTCCTTCTGTCTAACTAATAATTGCCTATTATTGATATTAATTAACATTTTTTGCACCTTCCCTCAGTTTTGACCTAGTATCTGTTGGTAGTCTAATCACAGTGGCCTATTAAAAGTCAAAATACAGAGGCCTATAGCAGTCACGAGCCATTTATCAAAAAGCAAACAAGGCCAATTAAACAGGCAGCCAGACAGTTGTCTTGATTTGCCGCTGACTGTTTCTTGATCACCATTATAAATTGCTAATCGGGCAGAAAGTGCTAAACAGTGCATCTGCAGGGGGTGGTTATTGCTCATTCCCTGCCTGGTGACAGGTGAGGGAGGCTAGTGATGGTCTTATTGATGTGAACTCCCCATCAGTTGGTAGTTATTGTTAAAGTTCATGATGCTACAGCTGATCCTTTCCTGCTGAGAGTCAATCAAATTAATTAGTGCCAGAAATTCTTCTGTATTATTCTAACACAGAAATACAGGAAGAACATACTGTAATTTAGTTCTAGAGGCACTGGGAAAAAATCACCGTGTATTACAGAGTGGGGGGATAAAAAAAAAAAAAAAGCAAGAAAAAAAATCAAATATTGCTTCTTCCATTATTTTATAATAAGGGCTGCGGCTAAAGGTTTTTATAGCCACAGATCAAGAGATCATAATAGAAGCATATTGACAGATTTTTTTTCTGCAATACTCCAAGGAACTGGCTGTAGCAGGAAAATATATCAAAACCTTATCATCAGAGCTGAGATCTTCTGTGAAAAATCAATAAAGAGTTATACATGGTTTGAGTTTAAACAGTTCTCTGTAGTCATTTAAACATAGTGCATCTGTGCAGGTTTTTACCTCTGGAGACTGGTGTAGCCTAGCAACTGCAAGGCTTAAACCGATTAACTACAAATGAAGTACTGTACGCCTATCAAAGCAATTGCTCATGGTTGCCTTTGTTGCAGGGGCTGAGCTAATTGAACATGATACAGTATGAAGATAATTAACACCCATGAGTTTGTTAATTGTCTGTTAGCGTTACACCGTAGTCTCTGCATATCTTTTTAACTTGTTCTTCTGCAGCATCTTCCTCCCTTAAAAGGGTGCAGGACTCATTTAGTTGGCAATGATATCTTATAGTTTATTAACCCTTTTCAAAGGAAAAAAAAATAACCCACATGTAGTAATGAAGCAAACGTATGCTCTAGTCAAACAAAAACTCCCACTTAGCTCAAGCAATTTACAGGGAGAAGAAATTTGGTTTACATAGACTGTACAAAATATGTTTATTTTCAGGGCTAATTTGTTTCAAGTGATTTAGCCATTATAAATACTTTAAAATATCTTTTGTGGGCTGCTTTTATGACTCAGCTGCTCTCCCTTCTAAAGCGAACGATAAATGTCTTTTAGGGTTGGAATATTAATTGAAGGCAGCATCTGGTCAGCAGCTGACCTCCCGTACTTGTCTTTGTTGACTACCCAGTTAAAACTAACAGCTTATTTGCTTTATTTACCAGCTTCCCTTTCCATTCTGGGGGTGGAGGGCTAAGCTCAATTTTATTTATGCCAAAAGGTAGTGCCAACTAATATAAAATAAAATTGATTTTCCACAATCTATTAATCTGAAATAGATTAAATCTGAGCAAATTCCTTTTAAATGGGTTATAGTGCTTGGGAAAGTATTTCCTTTATTATACTATCTTCTGGATTTGTGAAGGATGTATATGAAAGCTCATAAAGACTATGTAATGCATGCCATAAAATTATATAGGACATTTCCTTATAAGGAGGCAATGCTTAAAGCGAAGCAAAATATAAGCAAATTAGGTAAAAACAGTGGCATTTGGTTGCCATAGGCAAGTCTCTGATGTTTAAGCTCCACTTTTCCAACACTGAATGTAAATGTCTTGGTTGTGTCACAGTTGTTTAGAGTAGATTTTCTTAAATGATCTTGGGTTTCTGAGCTGTTACTGTCATAGTTAATTCTTGCAGAGAAGCTGTTCCCCTGAGAAACACTACTAGTGCCCAATTACAAGTTCCATCATCAATCATAAGTATTATTTATTCAGCAAAATGAATTGCTAATTAATAACTGATGAGCATTATGGCCTTGAAGTCTGTAACACTATTAATTACCTTGGCAATTGGGATTCTGCTGGTGAAGGACTACCGAGCACATTTTCCCAACAATTAGTACGGAAGATTACATGGTGCATACCTGCTATGATAACAAGGGGGTGATGATCTCTAAGGCTTTTAGAGAGCCATGTAGCGTCTGCGAAGAATAAACAAGATTACAGTCCTACTGCGCCTGACTGTATCCTTGAAATTGTTCAGTGACAAAGAGAAAACTGTTTTGTACAGCATGTCAACTGGAAGATTTGGCATTGCCTCCTAGAAGGAGTGTTCCCACACAGAAGCAATGTGGCAGCAGTATGCTCGGGGTAACGCTGCTGCCTTATGCCTGGTACCCGGGGCTGTTTGGAGTGTGGAGTGTGGTGATGAGTACACTGACCCGCGACTTCAGACCTCCAGCAACTGCCACCTACATGGTCTCATATACATTAACATCACTGTAAAACTGAATATTTAATGAGAAAAGAAGAACACAATCCACATAAAGAGCAGCTTTTCTGGTGACTTGGGTATTCACGATTCTGATGCTAATGTTGCTCTACAAGTTGGTGATTTAGTCCCAGTCCTCCTCCCAGCCATCTTCTGCTTACTCTTCTACGCCTGTGCCACCTTGCATTTTGAGGGTAAATTCCTTGGGGCAGAGAGTGCATTTATATTTGTCTGTAAAGTATCCAGAATACCTATGGAGCTGTACAAACAATTTGAATGTTGCCCAATAAACTGCAAGACTAAGATCAGCTCCTGCCACAACACCAAGATTTCTTTTCTGATTGTCAATAAAAAAGTTAAGCTACTGCAAGAACTCAGCTAAATTCCTAGACTATGTGATAGCCGCATTGTGATAAAGACCAAAACTATTACTGTGGAACACAAAAGACTCTAATGTGGTGTATGCCCTATAAAAACACAATTTCCAGCTGCAATACAAAAGTAAAGCCCTATGCAAAAGCCATCACATTTGCATCTGTTTTCTTTAAAGTGCTGAAACAGGCTAGAGGATGTTGGAAACGTGCTAAGTCTATCTTTTCTGGACTGCTTTGATAGCAGGCTGGTGGCCAGCCCCTATTGTCATTTTAACTCCTTACTCCAAGGCTAAAATTTGCCAAACAGGAAAATCAACACCAGTTATTGTACCATGCAGCAAGGAGATGTCTGCCATCCCATCAAGAGGGGGATATTTGCTGCAGTCATCCAGCATGAAGCTGGTAATGTACACTGATAATGATGAGGTAATCTGCTTTGTTGGAAATCTTGATGTACTAGACAATTTTGAAATAGCAAAGCAAAAACCCACTAACTCGATCTTGTTCATCACTACAACTGTCTTTATGGGAAGCTTTCCGAAGTTTGAGCCCAGATAGTATGTTTCTGATTTGTGTATGTGAAGTGAAAAAGAATAAATATGCTCTTTTCTGAAAACTTACACTGTAACAGCAATGATCTCTGTGATCCTTGTCAAGAGAAATCTCTTTGTCTCCCATGGATGGTTTACACATAGACAATTTTATTTGTAGATAGGGAACTTCTGCTGCTTCTGAAACCAAATGGTTTCTACTGAATGTCAAACTACTTTTTATCTCTGTATCGGCTAGCTGTAAAACTCAAACAAAATCTTTTGCCTAAGGATTGTCTTTAAATATATACATATATGAAAATTATAGTAGAATATTATGGAAACCACACATCCTGACATAGAATATGGAAAGAAAGTTTCTTGCTTATGACAACTGCCTTCATGTGAAATGCAATACATCACACTTAACTGTAAATGCTATCAGTTTTCCTTTCATCTTACTAATTGTTAAGCCTGCTTGGATCTGTTCTTACGACATCGAATTTTGTGAGGTAAAGAGTGGAGAGTGACCTGTGCTGCAGAATAAGACCATCACCTCACAGACCACCACTTTTCCCAACTCAGCAATTTGGGAATCAACCAATTTGGAAATGCTTCACTACAGGAAATCTTTGATCATCATATGTTCATTTTCTCTTGTGCTGTGATGTAAAAAAAAACCAAACAAACAGGTAAAGAAGAGGTGACTTCACTGGTCAAGGATACGAACACAGCCTGTGCCAGGTTTTTCTCCCTCTACCCAGAACAGTCCTCCACTGTTCTTTTTTTTGGCAGGCCCTATTCTTTCTGACACCCTGACATATCCTCACATCATGACAGCATACCATAAAAATAAAAGTCTGGAAGCAAAACAGCTTTAACAATATTTTCCCATCTGGCTTCATTTGTTTTAACTTGTGATCTGGAGAGAGTGAGGAGCCTTGGCTGTGATCTCCTGGGATATCGCCCAGACCCGGGCCACTGCCAGGAAGTTTCCCCAACTGAGTCCCAGTCCCAGCCTGATGCACATCTCTGTGCCTACAGGTCCTGAGGACTCCTGAACAGGCTAGCTCCCTTCTCCTAGTAGTGGTGTGCTTATCTCATAGAAGATATATACATATACATACACATATCTGTATACACGTGTGTATATACATGTGTGTTTTGGAGTGTGCCACCAACTCCAGAAGAGCAGCTACTGCTGGAGCAGATGGTGAGCAGGAGCATTGCGGTGCCCATCAAAGCGCGGCCACATTGTTGTGTCGGCTGCTCGGGAGCACAGAAAACTATGTTTGAGTTGTGCCAACAGGAACCCTGGAACCCATAAACTTGCTCAAGATACAAAAAGCTGTGATACATATTAGACAATAACAAAAAATGATTTATTTTAGTCATTTCTAAATGTTGTAGGAGTCTGTTGACAAAGTTTGCTATAAGATGCTGTACGACACTCTGGAATAATATTGCTTGAAAAGATGAAGTATTTTTGCTCTGTCTCCTGTTGTACTGCCTTTTGATAAAGGGAAGGAATCATTTAAGATGTGGGCTACATTATTTGTAAAGCATAATCTTTGAAATATCCATGTCTGGAGTAAAAGCCTATATTGAATTTTGCATTTAATTTTGAGAAACTTTTGTAGACAGCTCAAGCCCCAGGAAGCATGTTAAGTTCACAGCCAGAACTGCAGAATAAAGGATCCCATTTTGTGAATAATACATATTATAAACATTAGAGCTGACAGAGGTAGTATTTTGTTTCTTTCAACAGTACTGAATACCAAAAAAATGAGTAAAGCTTATTTTATAACTAAAACTTAGTGTAGAACAATAGCGTGTAATGGAGACAGTAATGGAGAAAGTGACTAAAGAATCTAGAACTCTGACAACGAATTGTACAAAACAATTACTAAAATAGAAGCACTTTTCTAGGAAAAGGCAGGGTAGAGAAGGGTGGGGAAAATATTTCATAGAGGAATACACAATCCTGAAGGGAGCAGAAATGAGATTTTACAAGGCTGTTTGAGCTTATGTCAAACATAAGAACAAAGGAGCATAAACTAAAGCTAAGGGAAGGGTCAGACCCTCAAGGAATTTAGGCAGAATTTCTTTAGATAGGGAGTAGTGAGTAATATAGAATAAAAGGTAAAGGGCAGCAACAGAGGAAAAAAAACTCAAAACTATTTCAAATGGTTATAAAATAGAACTAAAGTAAGAAGTATTATGGAATAAAACTGCTAACAGATGAAAGAGAGCTTATTTCAAAGATTATATCCTATTTTTCTCCCTCACAAATGCGAGGTAAGTGCTGCTACACCATCATACCACCAGCAGGAATTCTGGCCATCCCAGATCCTGGTGGCTTTGTGTTCTTACTCAAGTTCTTGCTTATCCCACCTTTATTGAAAATTGAAGACCTCAGACCCCCATCAAGCTGCCAGCTATTTCCAAAGCCACCCCAAATCCATAGATGCATTTGATTTTTTTTGAGATGTACATAAAAAGTCTGTTTCCAGGCAGGTCCTGACAAGCTTGACAAGCTGGAAAGCCTACAGTTTGCCTCTTCCTATTGCTTATCAGGATCCACAAACAAGTTTTTATTCTGTTTACATCACTGTGAGCTTGCAGGAGGCCCAAAAGACGCAAGTCATTGTGAAAGGCAAAGAGAAGAGACAGTAGCATTACTTCTCAAGGAAGACACCAGAGCAGGGAAGGAAACTCAGGTTTTGCTGCTCTCAGCAGGTGCCTGGTCCATGGGCTATTTGGGTTTATCCTTACCACTCTCCAGCTCAATAAATTTAAGTTCTTCTCTACAAACCTGAGGAATTTCTACCATGGAGTGCAAAGTTCCCTCATTCAAACCCCCCTTCAGTTAGGAGCATAGCTGGAGAACAAGATGCCACCCCAAACCTCTCCCCAAGGAAGGTTTTCAGGGAGACGCGTTCCCACATGCCAAATGAGCACAACGGACACTGAGCTTTCCCAAAAGGGGACACCACCCCCTTGCTCAGCTGCCCCTGGGGAGGAAGGCTTTCCTGCTTTCCTTTTGTCTGGCTGGAAAGCTTTTCTGTGTCCAAAGCAAAAGATGAGTATGCATGGATCATTGTGCCTGTGGGCTGAAGAGGTGGGAAGTGGGTCAGCTCCACTGGTGCAGGCTGCCCGCTGAGCTGCTGAGATGCCTCCATGGGTACCAGTGCCACAGCGCAGCATGACAGACACAGCACAGCACGTCCCACACCCTGCACAGGGCTCCTACAGGTGCTTGGGGCTAGTTGTGGTGATGTGCTGACATGTAGGTGCAAGACACCTTGCTGTTTTGGTACTCACTCCTAATGGACATCTATCCCTTTAGACCAAAGTCTCTGTTAGGTGTTTACCTATCTGATTCCCACCAATTTCAAAAATGCTGAGCCACTTTCACACTTAAGGTTTAAGTAATTTATGCCTGTAAACAATACCCGCAAAACAGTAAAACCACTGATAAAGGTGTATATTTTAGTCTCCTGCATCTGGAGCTTCCTCGGCTGCAATGCCTGAAAACATTTTGCCCAGGCTAAACAATCTACAGGCAGCAGTTTGCACTGCTCCCCGTGGACAATCACTCAGCAGCCTAATATATTTCAGTAATGATTTTTTCCTAAGATCCAGCTTAAATTTTCTCTTGCTTAACTACACCCCATCACTCTTAGTTATACCTTCCTGTACTGTCCTAACTGTTCTCTCTCTCTCTCCTTTTTTTGGAGTTCAGGCTCCCTTCAAACTTATCTGTGTTTCCCATCAATCATCTTCTAGCAAAGTCATAGATATGGCACTTAGGGTTTTTTTTAATCTTTCCTCATAATTTGGTCCCTTCTGCTCTGATTGCTTTGTTGCTCCTCTCACCTTCTCAACAGTTTGTCAATATTTTCATAACGATGCGTTTTCTAGGATTTCATGCAATGCAATATTGCAGGTGTGGCCTGAGACTGACGCTTACCACGTCTATTGCCACTCTAAGTAATGTCCCTATACATAAAAGCCCAAACTGTATCAATAACCTTTATTTCTGCCCCCACATTCCCAGCTCACTAAAGACATAGAGCAGCAGCAATAAATACTGTGGGTTGTAGGACCCATTTTTCAGGAGGCCCCTGCTTCAATTGTAACACCAGCTTGCAAAAAAGCCAACACCAAGCTGTTTCCAAATCTGGTCTTTGCAAGCCTGCTGAAAGTCTGCTCCCAAATGAAAGCAAGAAATGCTTTAAAAAAAAAAAAAAAGTTTTTCAGCTTTTTTTGGAAACTTGTCTGGAGCATCACCCCAATCAAATTCAATCGGACAGCCCAGTGCAGCCCAAAGACCCTTCAGCAGTGGCACACAAAGCAGTGACATTTTCACACAGGGAACCTCGTGCGAGAAACAAGGGAAGGTCCACTTGAAAAACTTCAGGGCTGCTGTGGATTTTGTTTTTCACTTGGGAGGCTAGAGCTGGAGTACATAAAGGGCAAACCTGTCATTTGTTAAACAAAAGGCTCAAGGAAAGCCAAGCCAAGCCTCTGAATCACGGTGATGCCAAAAGCGCTCTGCTCCACAGAGCTCTGCCAGACCACTGCCAGCTCACCCACAGCCCCAGCACACCTCCTTCACAGGGACACTGCCGATCCTGTTCTGCAACAGAGAGACAAAGAACTGTATTCCCATCAATACAATTTTCATAAAGTTACCCCTTTTTACATACTAGGATACAATAACTTATATTTTCAGTAAGTTCTGACAAATCTCTCTTTATGTTGATAACTTCCTTCAGGAATTCATTCTCTGGCTCTCTTTTCTCCACATGTAGCTTAAAAAAATAACATGTTTACCATGTAACCACATAATATGCAGTGTGTCTCCTGGAAGGCAGTACTCATACAATTCAACTAAAGAGAAGTTAAAAGATAAACTTTAGTGCTTACCACAGTTCAGGCAGTAAAGTGCTAACCCTCTTCTCAACAGGTATTCATGTGAGCCATAAGAATGTAACTTCATGGAGAGATTCATATATTCAGGAATTAGTCAGAGAAAAAAAAAAAAAACAAACATATGTATATATGTATACTATCTAAGCTTCTTACCAATAAACTACCTGAGCCCTGAGTAGTTGCATCTGAAATAAGTTAGCAGGTAATCCTGATTCCTCCCTGCAAAAGGAAAAGAGGTGAGTATCCAGCCACAGCTCCTTCATGCAGCTTTCAGCAATTCATATAATAATCTGTTTCTTCATATTTTTGTTCTTTCCCAAAGTCTTCTCCCTCAGAGCCTGATCATCTTAACTAAAATCTTTCTAGCTGCATTTGCTATTAACTTCAACAATGCCCAAGTAATCAAAATCAGGTCTATGGACTTGCCTTACTTCATACTGAATGAAAGAAGAGGCAGTGTGTGTTAGCACCAGCTTAGTAGAAGACATTATAAAGAAAAATTTCATTTCACACCTTTACTTAATTTAGTTTGTTTAAGTTTTACCCACATGCAAAGCCCAGGTAAGACAGAGTGTGCATGTATAGAGACAGTTGTGAATTTCTGTGCCTAAACTAGTTACTGCTCATTAGCTGAGCAGTGTCACTTCTGCCTTCTCTTAACCTATAGTAATTGCAAAATTGAGCATGTGAGCTTAAACCATTCATTTCAGTTCACCCAAGGGACAGTGCCAGGCCACATAAATTCCTGACACACAAGGTACTAAAACCAAAAAGGACCTGGTGCGTGTCCTTTCCTTCAGCTCGCCCGTCATTTGCATTTGTTTGTGCAAATCCCAAGGCAGCTACAAATTCCAGAGGTGAGCTATTCTCCTAAAAAACGCTAGGGAAGAAAAGTAACCTGCAGTGAAGTCTGGTCAGGGCTGGCATAGAGGCAGGACAGCACAACTGATCTCAGCTAGCCAAGAACAATGTACTACTCTGCTGATATCTCTTTGGGTCCAGCCTAGATATTGCATGTATAGTTGGTTTTACTTTTCCATGTTGTAATTAAAAATTTGCTTCACAAGCCAAATTTCTACAAGATAGTTGCCACACCAGTTCAAAATAACAGTCTATCTAATGCAGCAGAGGAGGGTTCCTACTAAAACTTCAGGTTTTTTAGAGGAAATGCAAGGAGCCCATGGCAGGCAAACAGAATAAATGTACATAGGAGAGATTGCATCCTGGAGTGTCTTGATCATTCTTTTGCTTAGATCCTGAAGCCTGAGAGCTTAGTTCTCTCTAAAGCCACATGCACTTTATCTAAGGTAACTCAGATGAGACTATGTAAATATCTAACTCTTTTTCAAGATTCACAAGCTACTTGGCTTGGACTGTACCTCATTGCAATAAGCCTTTTAAGATGAGCTCAAATACCTTCTTCTTGAGCTTGAAATGTGCATTTTACCCATTTAATGGATTGTCTTTTTATTCAGGTGTCATGAGAAGAGGCAAAGTGGTTCTGGATTTACTTTCTCAATAGCATCTGTTACCTGCTGTGCCTCTGTCATGTCCCTTCTTGTTTATCTTTATCTAAATTAAATAGTCCCAATCTTTTCACTCTTTCTTCATCTAGAAGTCTTTTCACATCTCCACAAATTTCCATCATCCCAGTACAGGCTTTGTTATTCCTACTATTTCGTTTTTGAGACAGTAATGAGAACTGAACACAAAGAAAGGTTTTTATAACCATGTCATTCTAATATTCCCACTCTTACTTCACTCTCCAGGCTGATACCTTTCATTTTATTTTTAACCACTGCAAGGCATGGAGGAGAGCCTTCACTGGGTTGTCCAGGGTGGTACCCATGTCTCTTTCACAAGTGGTTATGGTGAAATGAGGACCAGTAATGCGATCCAGATCTTCCCTTGTAATCTCTGCCATCTCTGCTGATGCTGAGTGCCCTGGAGCCTCTGTTTATTCATTCTGTCAGACCAAAGAAGCTGATTGCATTTACTACTCTCCTAAGGACAAGCCCCAAGGATTTCAGTCCTTATATTAAATCAAACCTGTCCTAAAGGCAGTGGGAGTTTGCCAGAGCACAAAGACTGATTCAAACTCAGTCCTTCAAACTCAGACCAGCTCAGACCTTGTTTGTAATAAGCACTGCAGGGCCAGAAGGTCAGAGGAGTGGGAGAAGCTGTAATTGCAGAACATTTATTGTCAAATCATCAGCACTGTGTCTCCATACCTTGCAAATCCTCCCCCCGCAAGCCCTTTGCTTCTGTTCTGCTGGTTTTGAAAAGTGAGACTGCAGAGACCTTAAGAGACAGCAAAAACCCCTGCATCCTCACCAGTCCCCTTGGCTGAGCTGGTGAGCAGCGCATCTCCAGCCCCATGTGCTGACAAGGTAATGCAGACCGGGGTGGCTTCACAGGGGCCTTGCTCCTTGCCCCAGTGCCCATCACAAGTGCTGGGTTCTGTTTCCCATTACCTAAAGTCAGTCACAGGTTTGCCATTCCTTACAAGCAACCGATGGCTTGTTACACAGAGAACACAGGCTACCCTCAGCAAGCACTTTTGGCAAGCACACCCTTTCTCAGCCAGGCCAGTAGAAGGCACACCTCTGGCCAGATGTGCTGAGGAGCTGCATGTTCTCCATGCACCAGGGCAGAGAGTAGGTCATGCTGGCAGGATTTGGCCCCAGAAGCAGCCCCAGCAGCGCATTCTTGGCTACAGCAGCCCTGATGGCACATGGCAGCAGCAGTCGGTGCTGATGGCTGCAGGACTGTCCCACTGAGGCACTGAGCTCTCGTACAATTAAAACTGCCCTTCCAGTCTGTGGTGAACCTCTGGACACACCTGTGATGAGCTGTTGCATTCATCCACTCAACGTGACTGGCCCAGAGACCTGCACTGGCATGTGCTGGCTGCCTTAAATTTGTGAAGAAACGCACTTCAATAGACTCAGAAAAATTTTCTCAGTTCTCCTAGTTTTATATACTTTTAGGTGGATATGGACCCATATGTCAGCTTCTTCTTGGAAACTAAGAGAAGCAATAGGATTTTATTGACTGTTAAAAAAATAAATTTCCATGTGTTTACATAGCAGATAACTTGTGTGTTAGGCACTGAGCCACTTTGTCACTACCTGTTATTAAAATAAAATTTAATAATCTGTATCCATCAACTGTAGCCGCCACTGACCAACAGGGACCATCTCTCAGTCATCATCCATTTCTAGCATAATGAATATATTTGTACAAAATACACAATGGACATTTCAACTCCTAATACCACTGTCACTGTGTCATTTGCATTTGTTATTTGTATTCATTAATATTTCCAGCACTGGGTGAGAAAATAAAATATTTTTCTTCAGGAATTTGCGTGAGTTGTTGGACAGCTGATGGCAGGATATGTTCATGATCCAGCCTTTCAAGACAGACTTGTACAACATACAATAATACGAGCAAAAACACTCCTAGACCAAAAGATAAAGCGAGGAAGACAGCGCTGGCATGCTGTCGCTCTTTCTGTTAGGCAAAGCCTGATGGGCTGAAACTTGTTCCTGAGTTAGTATGATAACATCAGTTTAAAAATCATCTCATATTAGGTCTCACTTCTGAAAAAGGAAATGTGAGAATACCAGAAAAAAAAAATAGAAAAACAGTGTTCTACTCCTCCAGTTAAAGTATTTTGCTTTTTGAATGGTGGTGTTTTCCTGATGCTTTCACTTGGCTTTTCTTTTGATATACTTGTCCTTTTGCATAGCCACGAGGAGAAAATTAAACATATTCTGAAACAGAATGACATTGCCAGGGTGACTCGGTGGCGTCTCAGGCCCTAGAAGTACTTCGTTTATAGTTTTTTCAACTCCATTTCAAGCTGGTGACCTTCCACCATATACTGTGCAGAAAATTTGTAGGCAACTATACTATTCACAACGTGCTGAAGAAAAGCAACATCTATTAATTCAGATGCTTTATGACTTTATGTAATAGAACAGGACAGGAGAGCAATTAAAATATTAGCAATCTCACCGCTAAGAATTAAAAGAATATGTACAGAGCAACAAATTAGATCTTTACCCAAATAGATAGCACAGTGCAGAGGAGACAAAGACTTTCTCTGGATCTTGGGCACAACTTACCTTCCTGCACCAACTTACCTTCCACCCACCACCCCCAGCTGAGCCCGTCAGAAGCAGTGGAAAGGGTACATCTTGTGAGATAATAAACAGCTAAATTAGATCCAGATTTAGCCTTAAGAATCCATTCTGGGAGCAGATCCATTTTTCCACAAAGTACTCTGACTACTGGCAAGGCTCTATGAGCACCCTATGTGACATGCAGGCACCTGTAGTTTTCTCACTCCCAGTTTAGGGCTGTGGCACCTCAAATACAGTAGCAGACAGCAAGGAGTTAAACTCATTTGTGCTATATGAGATTAATGTTAACAACTGTTGAACTGCTAAGAGACATTTTTTTTACCAGGTCTTTTCATATGGTGCAAGAGAAGGAGGTTTGGGAAACACTAAAATAGTTCTGCTAAAGGCTAGCAGAGAAAGGGTACAAAAATGAGGGTTGAAAGTAATAGGCCTATAAATCTGACATCCAGTGCCCCGGTCTTGCAATCCGATCTGCACCTGCAGAGACACGGATTGATGTCAGCAGGTCCCAAATGTACCGAAGCGCCCGTCACACACAGCTCCTGGCAGGGCTGGGGCTGGCGCACTGCAACAAGAACAACTTAAATGCACACTGGGCAAGAGGGAGTGCGTATTTCCAAAGTATTTTTTTCAAGAAAGCATTCTTGCAAACCATTTAGATTTCCTATATTTTCACAATGCAATCGCTCTTGCCTCACCACCATCATTATACATTGTGCACTGAATCGTTGTTGCATAAACACAGGAGCATACTCGTCTCTCTCTCTCTCTCTCTCTCCAAATTTACCAAAAATATTCATTGGAATTTATTGAATAGCATTTCTAAATAATATTTACTAGTCATCTGAATAAGTGAATCAGATCATCTGCACAACTTGCTGCTTCAATAGCAAAATGGCAGAGATTACATATTTAATTTTTTTCTTGCTTTTTAAAATTATGCAAAAGACTATAATGAGCTGCAGTTTTGTAATATCATCAATAGGTGGTGCTATGAATTTCCATAATGGTCCACTACAACTTCAGTAGGGAAAGAAAAGATGAATTATTGACATGGTATTTAAGTTTTCAAAAGCTGCAATATGCCCATCAATAAAGGCTACAGTTATTTGCTGTGACACATTAGCAAACATTCTCAGCAAGATCTAAAATTAATGTGTGAGAAAAAAAGACTCATCACTCCTTTTATTCTCTCCAAAGTGTCAGTGATCCTTCAAAGTTTCCATGCCAAATATGG